>NC_081830.1:34115581-34418019 GCF_030867095.1 Alligator mississippiensis | reverse complement strand
AGGTTTTGACCCTTGACAATGAGTACTTTTACTTATGGTAAACTATTTCAGTTAGTGTTTGACCATAGTAACATAAAGTAAGTCAGCATTTTCCTGTTTAAATCAGCAAAAACATAGAATCTGTCCTTCTAAGATGGTCTGTATACAAGGTTACCCAAAATGTGTTCCAGTCTTTATATAATGGAAGATGTATGAAAGACGGATATACTTATGCAAAAAACCCTAATGTGTTCCTTACTATATCTATAGGCACATATATTACTGAGCAAGAATGGATTTTACAGTCCATATTAACAGGAATTGTTAAGCCACATGATAAATATCATTGCAGATTTTAGTGCAGGAGAAGAAGCCATCACTTTCTCAGAGTCCTTTCATGGAAAAGTCTTCTACCTACAACTTTCCTCATGGCAGTTTTTACATCTTTGTTCTGCAAGGTATAAATGAAGCGATTTAAAGCTGAGGTAATCACACTGTACACAAGAGCAACAATCTTCCTTTCTTCCACAGAACCTACTGATGTAGGACTCACATAAGTATAAACCACTGTCCCATAGTACAAAGTCACTACTGTGAGGTGGGATGCACAGGTAGAAAAGGCTTTGCTCCTGCTTTCTCATGAGTGAACTTTCAGGAGGAGGAAGGAGATGATGTAGACATAGGAGAGGACTGCGAGCACACAAGGACCCAGAGCAATGCTCCCTGTGATTATGTTTAAGAGGTTGAGGCTGGTGCTGCTACAAGCCTAGTTCAGAATCGGTTTGATGTTACAGAAAGGGTGGTATACATGGTTGGGGCCACAGAAGTAAAGCTTAGAGGTCATAACCAAGTACAGGAGGGAGTGTAGGAAACCCATGGTCCAGGTTCCAACTGCCAAAAGCAGGCAGACGCGCTGGCTCATGATCACTGTGTAGCATAATGAATTGCAAATGGCCACATAGTGGGCATAGGCCATAATGGTTTGTCCCCAGCTCTGGGGAGAGATGCATGGGCAATAGCCCATTGTGCCCCCGTTGAGCCCAGGGCCCCCCAGTGGAACCCCGACCTGGACCCCAGCACAGCCAGAGGTAGGTGGGGCCCGAGGCAGGGAGGGAGGGACCCCAACTGAGACAGCTGCAGGGCAGCTGAGTGGAAGTCGAGGAGAGAGACACACCCCCAGCTCCTACTTGGCCCAGCCCCCAGGGAGCCATTTGACTAGAGCCTTGTGAAGAGGATATGCAAACAGCTGCTCTTCTGGGCCTGGCACATGAGTTTAGCACAGCAGTTTGCATAGGAGGGTTAGTGGCAGGGCCCAAGGCCCTGCCAATGAGCCCTAGGGAAGGTAGTCCCATCAGCAGCCAGACTACCAGTGGCATGATGTGGATGGGCACATGCCACACCCTGAGGGTCCCCTCAGAGTCTGAGGCCTCTCCCTCTGGCACCTCAGAAGGTCTCCACCCAGGTGGAACCCATGGTTCCAAGCTCCATGCAGACGGAGTCCCTGGCTCTTGGCTGTGGGGCTGCCTGGCATGTTTCCAGGCACATGGGACCGGGAGCATGCCCACCTCCCCTTGCAAGGTTTGCTCCACTTTGGAGTCTCTGGGGCACCAAATAGAGGAGCTCCATGCCACAGTCCAGAGACTGCATGACATCAGGGATGGTGAGCAGGAGATAGACTCCTATTGCCAGGCCCTTCACCCCCTGGAGGTAGAGTGTAGACTAAGCTCACCTTCCAGGACAAGGGAGGACTTGGGGATCTCCCGTACTGTCCAGCCAGGGTGTTGGACCAAGGTGATCAACAGCCCCAAGACCCGCTGCACCAAGGTCCCCCTCTGGAAATAATGCCTAACAACAGAGCCTCACTGCTGCCCAGGAAGTGGAAGAAGTGCAGTTGTGCCAGACAGCCACCAAACAAGATGGCTTGGTGCCCTGTAACGAAGTTCACTAGTAGCCTGGGCACAGTGACTGAGGAATAGAAGATGGCCAGGAAGGAAAGGTTTACCAGGAAGAAGAACATGGGGGTATGAAGCTTGGTCTCAGCTATCACCACCAACAAAAAATAGAGCCATTCCCCAGCAGGCTGACCATGTAGTGTCAGGAAGAGAACAAAAAGGAATTGTTGCAGCTACCAGACATCAGTGAAACTCAGAAGGATGAACTCATGCACTTCTGTCTGATTCTCTATCACTGTCAAAGGAAAATAATAAAATCAGAAGAGGAAAAAAATAAATAAGCTAAAGCTGCCACAAATGAGCATGACCTTGGTCCTCTTTTCAATTCAAGAGTGGGGTGAATGGAAATGAGGCAATTTCCATTTGCGACCTCTGCCAACCCTTTCGATGCTGGGCAATAAAGCAGAGAACTAGAATGTTTGGGTGGTATTTAGCAGCCACAGGGGCAGAAGGGAAAAAACAACAAAGTCAAATCATTTACCTTGCATACTGTGGGGGAAGAAATTCTAGTTGTTTACAACACCTTTACCTTTGAAAGAGGTCAAAATATGAAATTAAGTAAAGTATTGTCCACATTTCAGGAGTACTGCAAGCTGAAAAAGAACAAGATTTTTGAAAGATACAGATTTTTTAGGTGCAAACAAGTATAGATTAGTATGTCATTGAACTATAGAGACTGAGTAAGAACTGTAGTTTTTGGAAACTTGACAAAATATCTGATTAGCTATAGAATTATTTGCAGGATTGTAGACACTGTATGAGGGCTGAATGCATGAAAGGAGGCTATTCATGTAGGAGGCATGAAAGAATGTGGCCATATAAAGGGTAGAATTTTCCATTGCTAAGGTAGGTGTGCAGTGACCATAGAAAACAATACAATCATACCTCAATTCAGTAGCAATCCCTCGATTCAAGTGTGATGGGCTAGGTGGTAGTGATTTATCCCAGGGATTTTGAAAGGGTAAGAGATGATTGGAGGGCTTGGGATTTCCTCTCCTCACCAATCAGTCCCCAGAGACTCACCCTTCATGTACCCGGATTGTCCCCTTGGGTCACCTGGAGGGGGAAAAAAGAGGGGCAGTGCAGCTGACTCAGGAGAGACCAACAAGGGACATCAAGGAAGGAGTTTCAAAGAGCTGGCAAAGAGCTGGGCCAGTGGGGTGAGAGCAGTTGCCCCAGGAAGCACCTGAAGAGTGGGACCTGCAGGCACTAGTTGGACCCTCAGCAGTACAGCATGCAGCTAGCAGGAGAGGCTCCTGCTGGGCTCCAGGATCCCCTACAAGAGGCTGTGGCCAGCAGGAGAGGTTCCCCAGCTCCAGAAAGGATCTGAGCAGTGACCCGAGAGGTTCGCAGCTCTGCTTCCAGCTCCTCTAATAAGAGGTCAGGAAGTTTCATGTGGGGCCAGGGCTCCAGGAAGGTCAAGACCCCTAGCAGTTTGAAACAGCACCAGCACTGGTGGCTGTGTGGTAGAGTTCCTGCTTATCACATGGATGATCACAGTTCAAGTCCCAACTGGGATGATTTAGGATGAGGAAGTGATAGAGAGAATTGCTTGTTGCAGTGGAAAGGGGGTCATTGTGTTCTCCCTTTTCACCCTGCCCCCTCCAGGTACCCAGGCCCTATATTCCTTGTTATTTGATGCTTTATATTTTGCCAACCAGTATGGTCTGTTCTGCTGTTTATGCTTTATATTTTGGTTAACCCTGTCTTTTGTCAACTTGATGACTATGTCTATGATTACAAGTGTCTAACCTTTATTGAATCCTGCCGCCTCGGGGCATTGTAGTGTCCTCTATACCCCCTCGTTTATACTGGTTATGTTCCCAGTACTGTTCTCTCATTAAAAGGTATATGATTAAGTCCGCATTAGTGATCTGTCTCTGCTCTATAGGGGGAGGAAGGTCCCTACACCTCCCACAGGGCTTGTGCATCTGCTCCGATCCCTTCAGTTGGAGAGGGGGTACCTCTTGGAGTGCCACCCGGGTTACACAAGGATGATCTCTACCACGGTTCATTGACGGGTCTTGAGGCGATTTAAAAGTCACAGACCTGTCTTCAGAATGTGCAGGTCCTTCTGCAGGCTAGGAATGCTCTCCTTTTCCTCCCTCTGCTCTCGCTTCTCTGCTTCAAGGCAAAGTGTCTTGCCCTTGAAATGGGCTGCTGCTTGGTTGAGTTTGTGGTGCCATTGGAGTTGGTTGGCAGCCAGCTCCTCCTAGCTCTTGATGTCAGTATCTATTTTCTCCCTCCCTGTCTTCAATGTATCCTTGTATCATTTCCTCTGGCTACCATGAGATCTCAGACTGTTCATAAGCTGGGAATAGATCACTTCTTTTGGGACTTGAAAAAAAGTCAGGCATCTGCACGCAATATCTGGTCCAGTGAAATTGGTGCTTGAGGATCACTGACTCAATCCTGGTAGGTAATGTTGTCTTCACCAAGCAAGCTGGCATTTGTGTGGCAATCTTCCCAATTGAAGCAGACAAATTTTCCATAGTCATCATTGGTGATACCTCTCTAGGCTCTTGAGATGATGGTAGCTTACCCATGTTTCACATCTGTAGAGGAGGGTGAGGATGATGACTGCATTATGGACCTAAATCTTGTTGTCTTTATTCATTGCAATCTCTATAAAAAGACATCAAAGCAATTTCCCAAAGGATGCACTTGCATACTGGATCCTGTGCTGGATCTCCTCATCAATGTTCACTCTAAGAGGCAGCACCAAGGTAGGTAAAGTGCTCAACTACCTCCAGGGTCTTTCCCTTGATGGTAATTTGGAGAGCAGGTTTACATCCATGGCTCAGGTCAGGATGATAGAGCACTTTAGTCTTCTCAATGTTGAGGGAGAGGCCCAAAGTTCAATAGGCTTCTCTGAAAAGATCCAGCATGATGTGGAGGTTTTCTTCAGTGTGCATAATGATGGTGCAACCATTGGTGTATTGAAGGTCAAGAACGGTTGCTCCGAGTACTTTGGTCTTCAAGTGAAAATATCCCAGATTGAAGAGCCCTTCATCTGTTTGGTGTTCAGTGTGAATTCTGGAAGGAAGATGGTCTTTACTGAGAACTAGGAGAGGCAACATGACCCCAAACATTATGTTGCATTTGGAAAGTTCTGTTTTAACTGTAAAAAGAGAACCCATTTTGCCAGGTGCTGCAGATCCCACATACAAAGAACTCAGATATATATCTGAGACCATAAAAGAAGAATTTAGATAGATATGGTAGAATCAAGGAAAATGAATGAAGGGACTGGATTTTGCCAATGGAAATACCAGGAACAATGGTTTCATTTAAATTGGACACTGGAGCTCAGGTAAATATTTGACCAGAGCAGGAACATGGAAAATTAAAATTGAGACCAAAAGTAAGTCCAACAAAAACTGGATATCCAGTAATATATATGGAGATGCATTGCTAATGTCCAATATAAAAACAGAGTATACAACCTTTCATTAATCATACCTAGGATGGTGACACTGATTTTTGGTCTGGAAGCTTGTAAGAAACTCAATCTAGTTAAGTGTGTGTTTGCACTACAAGAAGAAACATTTTTGCCTCCTGATGATTATCTTGGGCATCATAGCCCAAGTCTGAACAATCTACTTAAAACCAATTATTCCACAACACAAAAAGTGACCATGTCTATGGGAAGAAATGTATCTAGAGACACAAATGCAAATACCATCATGCAGACAGAAAAAAAATTAGCTTCACAGGTCTATAGCTAGTGACCTTTGTGCTATGTGCAGAAGCACAGCTGCCAAAAGTGCAAGTCAGTTGGATCCCAGTACAGGGGCTCATGTCTATAAAGACTTGGAGAGAAAACTTCCCACCAAAAATAAAAAGCTGATTTATTACTTTGTCTGTGTGAGAAGAATGTTAAACTTCCTGAAAGAGTCATGGGGTGAGGGGAGGAGCATCACCTTTGTGCTACCATAAATTGTTTTATATAAACAGGCATTCATACCTCATTTTGCTCCACAAATGCTCAAATTTGTGACCATGACAGAAGGTAGTATTAAATTGGGCTCATATCTTTGCTTACGGTGGGAGACCACAGGCAGTGTGTGAAGCTGTACATGGTGTCCAACTGCCCTGAGGCAGGGCCTCCACGCACTTGAGTCCAGTCCTACACACCCTGGAAATTCCTGGGCAGAATTAGACCCCTCAAGCCTTAAGTAGAAGTTTCCCCCTCCAGGCATGTCAATAACTCTGAAGAACTGGAGTGAGGGACAGGATTAGTTTAGCCACTAGAAGGTATCATGGCTGCCCTCAGGGCCAGTCCAATTATAGTCCCTCAGTTAAGGAGCTAGTTAGGTAGAGCCAGGCAAAGGATCTCCTGAAAGGTTGCTTACCATGCTATGATTAAAGTTCGTTGTTCTTCTTGTTCATGTATGCCAGTATTTATTAAACTCAGTGATCACTTACTCAGTGTAAGATGTGGATCCCAGTGATATGATCTCAAAGCTGTGGCTCTTTCCTTTTGTCTCTCTTATCTACCCACTTCCATAGGGAAGCAAGTTTGCCTAAAATGATTAATGCCTTGTCATACATCACAGCACTATTGGGGATGATTCATTACTCAAAAGTTCCAGGTATTGATGCTAATAATAAGTTTCTACAGATTGACCTTCAAGATGTCCTTGAACCTCTTATATTGCCAGCACTAAAACAGTGACCATGAGTGAGCTGGGAGCATAGGACCTATTTTGGGAATCATTTGTTAGGCAACCTTATGACACGTCCTACCCAATAGAACTGGTACTGTATAAACATGGCTTTTATGCTTACAGAGTTTGGATATTTTTTTCCATATCAATTTGAACAAAGACATTGCTGATGACAAAATTCACAGAAAATTATGGCTGGAACGGACCTCAGGAGGTCATCTAGTCAAACCCCCTGCTCAAACTAGGACCATTGCAAGACTTTCAGGTATTTCCAATAAGTTGGTCAAGTTTCACACCCTTACAACAGGGCAGGGAAGAAGACAACAGCCTGGTAGATGAGAAGTTTGGTTTGGGCCCTGATGTCATGATAATGGAAAATATAGATATTATAGATTTTTAGGGTCGGAAGGGACCTCAGAAGATCATAGAGTCCAAACCCCTGCCCCTGGGCAGGAAAAAAGCGCTGGGGTCAGGTGACCTGAGCCAGGTGTTTGTCTAGTCTCCTCTTAAAGATTTCCAAGGTAGGGGAGAGCACCACCTCCCTTGGAAGCCTATTCCAGACTCTGGTAACCCTTACCATAAAGAAGTTCTTCCTAATGTCTAATCTAGATCTGTTCTCTGTCAGTTTGTGGCCATTGTTTCTAGTTACTCCAAGGGGTGCCCTGGTAAACAGTATCTCCTATTCCTTGCTGCCCTCCACCTCGACTCCTGCATCTAAGCAGTTTGCTATTACCTGTGGGGAGGGGGTCAACAGGGGCCTTGTGTTGCTGTATGATTTTCTCCTGCACTGACTCAGATCTCTCCATGACAGTGGCAAGTTTACCAGCAGCTCCCCAGTAACGCCCGAGACAAGGGCCATTAATATCCTGCTGGCTTTCTCCACCTATAGATATCTACAACCAATGCACCTGAAAAGGGGTTGGGGAGGGACTTGGTTATCCACAGATGTCCACACAGAAATAGAATGGCAACTTACTATAGTCATCTATATATACACACATAACTTTTTTGGTGGGGGAGGTGGGGAGCAGCTAGCTTGAACGTCTACATGGGCGGCATCTATCTTTGTAGCAGCTACCTAAGCACAAACAAAATAATTCTGATCATCTACATTAGGTTTTTCCCCCCTCAGGAGTTCTAGGTGTCCAGTGAAATAATATTATAATGTCATACTTTACGTTTTATTCAATATAATGTTTTTATTTTTACAGAAGTCCAGATACTACCACCACTGTTGCTCATACCAAGTATTACCTTAGTTTCCAAGTTCTCCCATTGATAAGAATGGAACTAAAGCCAGAATAAAGGTCTTATTCTGAAAAGTACTCTACTCTCCAGAACTCAAAAAAAAAAAAAAAACAAAACAAAACACAAAAAACAAAAAAACCAAGAAGTGCTTTTACAGCATGGAGGCTGAAGTAATAGTCATTGTGAGTACTTCCACATAGCCACATTTCCCAAGGATAGGGAGTGGGCTGGACTTTGTAGCCTAGTTTTTCATTCACGATAGATCATTTACAAAATAATTCAACCTCTCCAAAAATTTAAGAATACAGATCATTTAGAGATAGCTTTCCTCGTTGCATCTTTCATCTCTTTGTTTCTTAAGCTGTAGATGATGGGGTTGACCATGGGAGTCAGGACAGTGTAGAAGACAGAGAAGATTTTGTTCAGACCTCTAAGTGCATCAGTATCTGGTAACATATAGACAATGATTAGAGTTCCATAGAAAACTGTGACTGCAATGAGTTGAGAGGAGAAGGTAGAAAATGCTTTTTGCATCCCAGTAGTAGAAGAGATTCTCAGGATGGTGTAGACAATACAAATGTAGGATATCAGGGTTAAAAGAAAGGCAAAGGGTAAATCTATGGAGGACAGCAGGAAAGTCAAGAGAGTAATCACATAAGTATCATCACAGGAGAGCTTTATCACTGGGGTGAGATCACAAAAGAAATGATCAATTTAATTGGGACCACAGAACGTTAACTGTGATATCAAACAAATTATTATAGTACCAGCCAGAAATGCACATATCCAGGACACAGCAGTGAGTTGCAGGCAGACCCTGCCATTCATAAGAACTGCATAGTGCAGTGGTTTACAAACTGCTATGTAGCGGTCATAAGACATCACAGGTAGTAAATAATGTTCAGTGGTCACTAGGGAACAGAACCAATAAAACTGTATGATGCAGCTGCTAACAGAAATAGTTATTTGTCCTGTCAAAAGACTAGCTAGCATTCTGGGAATGATGGTACAAGTGTAGCAGATTTCCAAGTAGGACAAGTTACCCAGGAAGAAGTACATGGGAGTGTGAAGGCACTGATGAGCCACCACCAGTACAACAATGAGGATGTTCCCAGCCACAATCACAATGTGAATTAATAGGAACAGCAAGAAGCAAGTAATACACAGCTCAGGGATGTTCCCAAATTCCAAGAAGATGAATTCCATGATGGATGTTTGATTTTTCCTTTCTGCTTTCTTCATGATCTATGTATAGTAGAGAAACCAAACAAGCAACACGCCTCAGAGAAATTGCTCTCTCATTAATGTTTCATTCATTCAGTCATACGGGATTCAAGATAAAAAAGCTGTACGTTGTCTTTCAAAACTATACAATTCAGATACTGAAGACCTTAAGGAAGATGGGGGTTCATACATCCAGCAATATTTGGACTCTTTGAAAAGAGCCCAGTACCAGATACTGCGTAGAAAGTGTTTAGGCACTGCAATGTGGATATGCAGTTTCATATGTGACGATTGTTTTTTCACTGTTCAGTAAACTAACAAACAGTTTATGCCTGGGGGGCTCAACCTTTTGGCCTCACAGGCCAAATGAGTGGTGTAGGGCTGGTCCATTAGCTGGATTAGACCCCGCACCCCAGGATCAGGCTGCCACACCTGGATCCATACCAAGCTCCCCCCACCCAACCATATGCCAGAATTGGGGCTTCAGGACCTTGTGTACCTCTGACCGGCTCTATAATCCAGAACTGAGGCTCCAGGGTGCTTCACTGCTTCTGCTCAGCTCTGCATGAGTGGATCAGCTCTAGGGCCTGCACTACCTCTGCCCAGTCTCATGTGGGAATTGGACTCTGGGGCTAACACTGCCTCTGCTGGGCTCCATGCAGCAGGATCAGGCTCTATCTTGCCCTGAGCGCAAAATCTAGCACACAGGGTCACAACCCACAGGACGGCTCATGGACCCATGGGAAGGTCTGCAGGCCAGAGGACAGTGCCAGGGGCTAGGTCTAGCCTATGAGCTAAGGGTTGAGCACCCCTGGTCTATGCCACTTAGTGGCCACCCCTGGTAATATACCCATTTAAGAGCCTATCAAATGATCTATGTTTGTTCTTTCCAAGTTACAGATATGGTGCCCCTTCCCACAGTGTGAGGGCACTTAACGTTCTTTAGTGATTTTAGCATCACGCTATCCCTGATCAGGACCTAATGTACAAAGGTTAAGGGGCATACTGTTAAAGGGATGGAACTCAGTGGAAGTTATGTGCCTAGCCTCTTTCAGGTGTGTTGGTTATAGCCTCTTTTGGCAATCCCACCAGGCGCTTAAAAAAAAAAACAAAAAAAAAAAAAAAAAAAAAAAAAAACTCAAAACTCAATAGGAATTAGGCACTTGAGGTCAAATAGGAGTTAGGCATTCCTGAAAATGTATTAGGGATGTGCATGAATCTTTAGGCATGTACATACTTTTGAAATTCTGGCTCTAAGAATCATGCATATCAGCACTTCCCTGTGGGGTAAGCTATGATGTGAGTTTACAGCATATCAGCTACTCCACAGTAAGCACCCCTCTGCCTGTTCTTGCTTCATTATCAGTACAGGCTAGCTTGCTCCTCCTTTCTCAATATGTAGGATATCTTATGTTTACATCTAGGTAGGAGCATGCTCCTGGATGGTTATGGAAGAGCAGCTGAAGTGCTATAGAGTCGCACCCTAGCATATCCTATGGTAACCTGATCATGCACCTATGCCCTGAGGGATTTGCCCAAAGTCTGTAATAGAAAAAGAAACTGAATGCTGGACCTGCCATCTCACAGTCTTCAACCCTAGCTTACTGTCACAACCCAAAGTTGTGGTTTTTTGTTTGTGCGCGCTTTGGCACTGCTAAATTATTTTCCCGCCGACTGTAGCTTTTTTTGCACGATAGAGTTCTCTGCTGCGGGAGAGAACTCTGGTGCAATGGGGGATTTCCCGCCAAATTACAGCTTCTTTGCAGGGTGCATTTCTTTTGCATACTAGTGATGCACGTTGCAAAGGAGTTCCCGCCATTTGTATTTGGATTCGCGCCACATAATTGGCCAGTTCCAAGTGTAGGCACACGTGGCGGCTAGCTATTGGCTTGCTAGCCGTATAAAAGGCTTGGGTAGTTTCTGCCCAAGTCAGAGAGAGGGAGAGGGAGAGGGAGAGGGAGAACTCGCCAGGAGGAGGAGACTTTGTACTGTGTGAAGATCTCCAAGCGCTGCAGACCCAACGCACCTCTCTCAAGCTTAATAACCGAACCCGCGGAGCTTTCGCTTCTAGCCTCTCCCCATTGCCGATCGCAATCCAAGATGTATCCCTTTCCTGTAAACCCAATTTTTGAACCCACGGAGCCTAAACAACTCCAGGGGACCAGGGAACCGAACCCGCGGAGCCTAAACAACTTTGTGGGAGCAACCGAATTTGTTGTAGTCCTCTAGCTAGGACTTAAGCGGAGCTGCGCCTGGAAACCTGTCCAGCCTACACCACTACCATCTTTGGGTGTAAGTAAACAATCTTTTCAATCAACCACTACGCATTTGTAACTAATTCTAGCTCGCCACCGGTTTTCTCCGACCCCGTGTGCCCGGGCTGCTGGCCACAGCCCGCGTGCGCAAAAAGATAAGCCGCGGATCACCCCCCCCCCCCCCCAAACTCGCACTTGGCGGTGGGATCGGGGCCCAGCCTGCACACTTACTATCTATATTATTTTATCATATTTCTGGTCTAAAATAATGTCCTATGGTCAAATCCCATGAGATAAATACAGGTTTCATACAAAGTATTTTTTTCCTGTGTAAATAATAAAAATGTTGCCTTTTAATTTTAAGTGAATCTCTTTTTGGTTGTGTTGTTTTGGTTGTGTTTTTGGTGGTGTGGTGTTTGTTTTTTTGACAAAGTATTGAAGTAAATAGGAGCACCTGCATGAGTTGTTCTGTTCCATACGTTTTAAACTCTTTCATGCCCCATCAAAGATGTCTTGCATGTAATTCCATCCTCTGTGACAGAGAAACACATATCCCAGAGTACTTTAAATCCGTTTGATATTCTGACAAAGTTACACTAGGCTTAAGAACAGACAGATATACAGCCACTCCTGGGCAGTTGCACACAGTTTTGTCAGTAGACAATGGAGGAGCTGGTAACAGTCTTTAACTTTAGCAATTATCCCAGGATATGATGACAGGAGAAACTTAAACCAGTATAGCTTACAGAGATAGATTTTCACAACCTTGATTCTTTAGGAGTAATTTGTCAACTTGGGTAAGATTTCCCTAGTTTAGCATCTGGTCTCCTCAGTCTCTCACTTTCTTCCCTGTGCTGGCAGACTCAGCAAGACAAAGTAGTACCATCTGCCAGCTGTGCACATGAGATCTACTGTAGCCAAGGACAGCTAGCAATGTACAAGAAAGAATACCCTGTGCAGATACACACACTGTATGTAAATGAACATGCATAGACACACATGTGCATGTATTCCTTCTACAATTATCTACCCAATAATTCCTCTACAAATGGAGAGACATCTTCAGGTCCCACCTACACTCATCCAGCTGTGTATAAATTTGTTTGACTGGGACAGCAGGAAGAGTCAGGACTAAGCTCCTGCTGTGACAAAGCAACTGTCACTCAGCAATGCTAGTCAAGCTCTACAAGGCCAAGGTCAGTAATCTTTGGAGAAGAGTTGAGACATATCATTGGGGGAAGTGAGATGGAGCTGAAAATGCCCAATAAAATATGTACGTGAAGGACAGCTGTGGTAGCCCTGCTCCCACCTGTAGTGAGCTTTTCTCCCTTCATCAGATCTCCAGCAGGGTTTGACCTACCAGTGATGATGGTTATGTTTAATCCTGAATAGCAAGTGCTGACATTTACAAAGGTAGCACCTGGATATGAGCAGCAAGATGAGGTTTCCACTGTTGATCTTCTGTCTTCAAAGATTCAAACACACTGCTCCTCTCTAAAGAGACACTTCCTATTTTCATGAGGGTCTGGTCTGATCTGGGTGACTTTCTAGCTGATAACCTAATATTACTGTCTAATATAGACAGTACATTAGTGACTTCTGATAAGAAGTATTGCAGAGCTTACAAGAGAAAGCAGTCCTATCCTAATTTTAGGTACTGCTGGCACTCCCGTTGGGACTGCTGATAATGATCCCTTTTAAATTGCCCTTAATGAGAAGCCATCATGGTGGTATCTGTTAAAACAATGTAAAACAGATGGGCCATTACTGTCCCAATTCCATCCTCATGGGAGAGCTCACTTTTGTCATGAGCAGTGTGTGACTTTGGGGGGGGGAGGGGGGAAAGGGGAAGAAACATGACACATTAAAATTGCAGTCAAAACATATGTAGCAGTTTTATCTAAATATTTTAAGACAAAATTTAAAAGGCAAGTAAGTAACAGAAAAATATTATAGATGGAGAAATTAAGGCACGGAGTAGGGAAGTGACTTTTCTTAGATCACAGAACAAGCTACTAGCAGAGTCAGAAAGAGAACCCTGGTCCCCTCACTGGAGGCCATAGCTGTCTCCTGGGACATGCAACACAATGTTGGTTATTAAATAACGATTAAAAAAAAAAAAAACCACAAGAAAATACAAATGCAATTCAGATGTGGGCAATGCAAAATACTTATAGAAGCATATGAGTGGTGAGATTAATGCACAAGGGACTGGGTTAATGCAAAGTCCCTTTTCTACCATAAATATAATTTGTTCACACTTTTGCACACCTTTCTGCTAACAAAGCAGTTCAAAGTGCCAGTAGTGTAAATAAAAATCAGAATTAATGATCATCTAGACCACTGGTTGTGTACTGCAAGGAGTTATATTTATAAAGCATTTTGTTGTTAGGTTCACAGGTTCCTTTAGAGGATCTTAGGGTGAAGTTGCACATTACAGTCAGATCATGTGAACAAAACTAAAAAACTTGAAAGACCAAACATTAAGGCTCATTAAGGTACTATGATGTACCCTTTAAGCATCTAGATGTAATACCCCTTCTGGTTAGGATTATCTTTGAGCTGTGCTACCTAGCTTGAGTTAAATTAACTTCTGGGTGCTTACCCGAGGTAAAACTACTGCTCCAGTACTGGAGATACCTCCAGTATCCCAAAAGGCACTGCTACTAAGAGGACTATCTGTCATTTTAGACTCTACAGCCCTGGACTAACAGCTGGGAACAGCCAGGAAATAGGTGGGTAGGGATACAGTGAGTGGGGACAGAAAGAAAAAAGGTGAAGGTGGCAGAGGGGCTGAAGGTATAGAGGCATGGGGAAAGGGTGTGGGGGTGAGGTTTGGAAGGGGAAAGAGGGAGGGGGCAGGGAAAAGAGGGTGGGTGGGGTCTGTTAGGTTGCTACCCCATCAGGCCCCTAAATTGCCCCCTCAGCTCAACCCCCGAAATCAGCCCCACCACCTATGGATCTGCCACCCCAATCAGTCCATCTACCTGCCCCTACCCTTTGTCCTCTCCACCCCTGGATCACTTCCCTGCCACCCTGATCAGCCCAAGAGTGGTGGAGGTGTTCGGGGGGGGGGGGGGGGGGGGGGCTCTCCCTTACTACTCCTGTGGTCCCTGCAGACCCCACCAACCCTGCACATCCAGATCCAGGTCCTGTCAGGTGCAGAAACTGAAGGGGAGGTGGTGGTGGAAGAAGGAGTTTTCAGGGAGCTGTGGGGCCTGGGGCGGGGGGGGGGGCGGTGTCCAGGTGAACAGGGACAGCACAGGCTGCAAGGAGCCTGGAAGCAGGAGGGGAAGGGGAACCAATCCCTACCACTGTTCTTGGGCTGACTGGGGTAGCTGCCTAGTGACTTGGGGGTGGAGGGGCCCATCTGGAGTGGAAAGGATCTGGGGGCTGATGGGAGGCAGTGGTTCAATCCATATGTTATGGGGTGGGGGGAGCTTCCATCTAACTCATGTGTAATCTCACAGTTACATGACAGAAAGATGAATAGAGTGGGCTCTCTCCAAAGTGTCTAGATGCTAAAATCAGCTATTTGCAATGCAGTTCACTATTGAGTGTGTGCATATGCAGTATTTGGCACACTGGCATGTCATGGACCAAGAAAGGTCTACTCGTTAAATAACTAACCAATCTTTATATAGTCCATACTAGTGCTGGTTCACTTAAAATATTTGAATGAAAGGAAATGGATGCACCTTGGCAAGTGGACCAGAGCAGGAGGTAATTTGTTCTGGTATGCATATGCATACAATAGGCCTAAGCCCACCCCCCCCCCCCCCTTTTTTTAATATAACTAGATGTTGCCCTTTACACAGAATACTTCGCCTTACCCATGACCATCTATCACCACCATCTCTGCCTTAAATCTCTGCCTCAGCACAGTCCTCTCCTGAAAATATCCTTAGTCACACCTCAACAAGACAGAACAATAATAGAGATCAGCCTCAAAACCTATACTTTATAGATAGATGTACAGGACATTGTGATCTCTGAACAGAGGAATACAACTAGAGTTCTCACTTTAAAATCTTTAGGAACACTGGTATATTTTGTAGGCCTGTGCAAAGCAGCTAGTATTTGCTTCAGATTCAGACTCAGCCAATTCGGGGGACAGTGATTTGATTCGGTGCTTCAAAAAAAAATAAAAAAATAAAAAATAATCACTCTCTCAAATTGATTCAGCTGAACCCGATTTGGAGATTCGGCCACTGCCAAATTGACCAAATCTCTGAATTGGACAGGCCCCATCCCTGCCCACTTTCCCAGCCCCACAATGGTAAGTGGGGGCTTAAACAAAAAAACAAAAAACTGGGAGCTGGGTTGGGCAGGGCAGCCATCGGAGGCGAGGGGGCTGGGACAGTAGGCAGGGGTCAGGGAGCACTCAGGAGGGCTGGGGGAGCAGGCAGGGAATGGAGCCTGGTATGGGTCCCCCCCTATGATCCCCTTTCCACTCCTCCAGCCCTGCCCCTCCCCCCCCAAATCTCTGAAGCTCTCCAAATCTTTTCCAAATAGATTTGGAGAGCTGTGAATTGATTTGGACCTTTTAATTGGTCTCCTGATTTGATTTGGATTTGGAGATTCAGCCACTGAATTTGACCGAATCTCCTCCGAATTGAATCAGCACCCAAAGCTTCTCACAGCCCTGATATTTTGTTGTTACCATTCTAAGTAGACTATTGAAATTAGGCCTTATTTAGTGGCATGGATCATGTATTTACAGAAATTAGATAAACTTCTATAGAATTGATTTAATCTAGATGAGCTGCCCATTTTGCAGCAGTTTGTGCAGTGTCCTCCCCAGAATTCTCTCTACAGCAAACAGAAACAGGCCTAAAAGTAATAGGCAACAGTAAGTGGAGAAGTTGCTTCTATAATATTGCAATGAATGTTCAGGTGCTAAACATGTACAAAAGCTATTCTTATATTAGCCATTGCATCAGCATATTACTTTGTTTTAGTGTTATTTGTAGAAAGACTGACAGATATAGTGGAGGTCCTGAGAATTTGATATGTATTGGGTTTCTGCTCTGCTTATCTCAGAATGAGTGTTTTTGTGACATAAAAAGTCACTTTAAAACAGATGCAAGGAAATGCCTTTCCATAAAATTTATAGTTTAGCTGTGGAATTACAAAGAGGTGTGTCGCAGGCGGGGTCCTACAGGAGGGCCGTAATCTACTTAAGGCCCCTTCCCCCATGCCAAGTCGGCCCAAGGGCACCCTCCGATTCTCACCCGCCACATCTTTGATGTTTAGGTAAGTTTGGGAGGCTGTCTTATGTCTTCTTGGACACGGTTCATTGTGACTTCTGTCCCTGTGGACTCCCAGGCCCCTTATGGGTCTTGTCCTGCAAATCGGTGCTTTGGGGCACCCTAGCCTTACGGGCTATGTGTGGCTCCAACCACCCCTTATACCACACCCCAAGCCTCACAGTTGGAAGAGACATTGGTTTGTCAAGTATACACTTGTCCTTTCTTGGGGCCCTCTCCATAGTGCCGCCCTCTCTCAGGGATCCTCTGCAGCACCACCCTCTCTCTGGGGCCTTCACAACAATGCCACCCTTCTCTCCAGGGCCTTCTCCACAGTGCTGCCCCTTTCGGTAACACTGTCCCCCTTCTCCAAGTCTTCTCTGTACTGCCATCCCCCCTCAGGGCCTTCTCTGTACTGCCTCCCCCTCCTGGGGCTCTCTGTGGCCACGCTGGGCTTTCTCAGGAATGCCGCCCACTCTCTAGGGCCCACCGCACTGCTGTCCCCTTCTCCGGGGCCCACCACACTGCTACGCCTTTCCTTAGGGGCTCACCATGCCTGCACGTAGGCTTCTCAACCGCCCCTCTCTGGGGCTGGGGTCTATGCACCCTGCAGGCAGCGCCCTTACTGGCGCTGGGGTCCCCACACTGCTGTGGGTCCCTTAATAGCCTCACCCAAACCACTGGTGATAAACAACAACAAAGCAAAACACAAGCCCCTAGGCTATAACATAACTTAAAGCCACCCAGCTAAAACCACATGGCTCAGACATCCTAGAGCTGCCATCCTTTACCTGGCTTGAGCTGTACCTGCAGTCAGGCTTCTTCTCACAGCTTTGCTCCAGGAACTCCTTTCTCTCTGGCTGCTGGCAGGTAACTGCTTCTGGCCTCAGCTCCTGGGCTTTATAAGAGCCAGTCCCTGCCCCTTACAGCCAGCTGACCACTGGCAGGTGTGGGTTGTTTGCCGACTCCAGTTGCCCTGGCAACTAACAGCTGGACTCCTTATTCACTGCTAGGGCTCTTTCTCTAGCAGTTTCTCCTCTTTAGGAGCAGGGCACCTCGGTGCTCTGCGACAAGGTGGACAGAGACAGGAACCAACAACACCAGCACTGAGGGAGCTACTTCAGTTTGAGTGGGGTTTCAGTAGCTGGCCATAGCCTGTTAGGTTTTAATACCTTTAAAGTAGTAGCCTATTTCCAAATATTGTAATTGTGGTTATGGCCTGGATCTATGTCCCCATATCAACAGCTGTGGTAATGCCTGTTGTGTCCCCACACCAACACAGTTCACATTACTGGGCCTAAGAACAAAGAGTACAATAGCCAAGATTCATTCATCTGCTACTCCACAAACATCCCATATGCCATTCACCTGCTTTCAGCACCCTTCTGCTGTCTAGACTGGACAGATTGGGCCATCTCGATGTATAAGAATGAATGACCTCTAATCTGACATCAGCTTCAGAAATACACAAAAGCTGTGGCAGAACACTTCAACCTCCCTGGGCACTTCATTTCTGACCTCTACATTGCTGTTCTCAGGAGGAAAAAGTTTAAAATCTCGTTTGAATGGGAAATTGTGGAACAAGAAATCTTCTACAAACTGGACTGTGTTAAGTACGGTTTAAACAAGGAATAGATTCTTATCTCTTTACTGGATTAGCCGTTGTGACCACTGTGTTCCTATAGGTTTACTGTTTGTTTGCTTGTCTCCTAGCACTGCCTTCCCCTTCTTTCTTCCCTATCTCTCTACCCACCCCCCAACAGAGTCTTTTTCTAATTTCTCTCTTGTTTTTATAGTGTGATTTCTGCATGTCCTTTCTGATGAAATGGACATAGAAAAGATTATGCTCTCTCTCTCTATTTTTTATTTAGTTAATCTATATTGGTGCACATCTACTCTGCCTTCTAATGGTCTTATAGAATCATAGAAAAATAAGTTTGGAAGGGACCTCAGGAGGTCATCTAGTCCAACCCCCTGCTCAGAGCAGGACCATCCCCAACCAGATCTTCCCAGTGAAGTCGTTGTCTAGCCAGGTCTTAAGTACCTTCAAGGATGGAAAGTCCAAAACATCTCTGGGTAACCTTTTCCAGTATTTTACTACCCTCCTAGTGAGAGAGTTTTTCCTAATATCTAACCTAAACTTCTCTTGCTGCAACTTCAGCCCATTGCTCCTTGTTCTGTCATCTGCCACCACTGAGAACAGTCCAGCTCCATCCTCTTTGGTACCACCTTGCAGGGAGTTGAAGGCTGATATTAAATCCACCATCAGTTTTCTCTTCTCCAGGCTAAATAACCCCAGTTCCCTCAGCATCTCCTCATAAGCCATGTGCCCAATCCCTGTATAAAAAGTTTGTATAAAGTCTCTGCCAAATATACAATTGATCACATATCACCCCCTAAAAAGCTTTGCCTCTTGAGTGTTTCCTGGACCATTACAGCTATGACATCACTCCAAAATTACTATATTCAATGTCTAAGCATGTGTTTACTTAATATACAGTAATGTGGCCAAAATATTTTATCAATACTTGTATTTTAAATTAGAAAACTGGGATTTTTGACACCAGAAAAATATATTGGAAAGCACTGGCTTTCTTCAATAAACACACATACAAAATGTAAGAAAACCAAAGCTAAATATATTTATTCTTCGGTGCTTTCCTTCTAAAATGTTTTAAATTAAAAAAAACCCCAAACTTACTTTTCTTTTGACCAAAAGCTCAATTTTTTGCCAAAGCTCCCTTTCTTCCAAACATTTACAGTGTATATCTATCAGAGACATATTTCTTGTCTATAGTACTGTTTAAAGGGGCTTTATCCTCCCTTAATTAAACGTGAGTTCTTTGTGGAGTTTATAAATCTACCAATGGTTCTTGCCAGTGCCACTTGCACCTCTTTGTTTCTCAGGCTATAAATTAGAGGATTCACAAGAGGTGTGAGAACCGTGTAGAAGACAGAGAACACTTTGTTCAGGTCTCTCAGGGTGTTGGTATTGGGTATCATGTACACAATCAATAGGGTACTGTAGAAAACTGTCACCACAATGAGGTGAGAGGAGCAAGTAGAAAACGCCTTCTGCCTTCCAGTGGAAGAGGGAATTCTCAAAATGGCAACTATGATACAGATATAGGATGCCACGGTTAACGTAAATGGGAAAACTGCAGCTAGGGAAGAGACTACAAAACTAACAAACATGACCAACCTGGTATCACTGCAGGAGAGCTGTAGTATTGGCGTTAAATCACAAAAGAAGTGATCAATCTCATTGGGGCCACAGAAAGTTAATTGTGATGTGAAATATGTTATTATTAGAGAACTTATTAATCCTCCTATCCAGGACCCAGCTGTTAGATGGATACATCCCCTGCTATTCATCAGGGCTGCATAGAGCAGTGGTTTACATATTGCTAAGTACCGGTCATAAGACATCACAGCTAGGAGGTAACACTCTGTAGTTGCCAGACAACCAAAGAAATACATTTGAGTAATGCAGCCCCTAACAGAGATGGTCCTGTCCCCAGTCAGGAAGGCGGCCAGCATCCTGGGCAGGATGGTAGAGGTGTAGCAGGTCTCCAAGCAGGACAAGTTGCCCAGGAAGAAGTACATGGGGGTATGAAGATGATTATCAATCACAACCAAAACAACAATTAAAATATTCCCAGTTATGGTCACAATGTAAATCATAAGAAACATGAGGGAGAGAAAAGCCTGCAAGTCAGGGGCATTCCCAAATCCCTGGAGGGTGAGTTCCATAATAAATGTTTGATTGCTCCCTTCTCCTTTCTACATCCAGTATAGCAGGGTTCCCCTTTCACTGTTTTTGAAGAGATGTATCTAGAGATAAAGGAAATTTTTTGGTTTGAAGGAGCTTGGTATGCAATTTAACTATAAAAACACAGATAAGATGGGCCTCCTGGGACACTGTCCAGTTCCGTGCTTCTACAAACCTCTACTTTCAACTTTTCCCCATAAATAGAAGGAACAATACCCAAACCACCACCATCACCCTAAAACATGACACATGTAAAAGATAAAAGCCAGCGGGGTAAGGGTACTGCCACTGAAACAACAGGGAAGTAGACAGTTAATACATGTTTAGAAAATCCTAAGAAAAGGAAAGTGCCCTACTCTACAGGAGAAGGGATGGGGGGACTCTAGAGGCCATTCCAGTAGCATTGATTTGATTCTGTAATACCATACAAAACAAGACAAATCCATTTTCAATTCAAAAAAATTTTCAGTACGAGAGCAGGGATTTTACTAGCTAGGAAGGCAGGGAAACTGCTTCACCTATGGGCCTGTAGAACAGATATTTTTCATCTGCCTACCCCACATTCATAATAAATTATGCTCCTGCCCCACTCTGCCCACTGGCTTTCATAGTCTTAGAGTCATTCTTAGGATCTGGGCACATGCAAAATGACTTGATGACTTTGAATCATCTCACTCTCACCCTTGCAATTAAGACTTTTTTTCAAAAGGTCCTATATAAATGCAGCTCTGGGCCCTTTCAGAGTACCTCATCATGTCTCAGGCTTCCTGCCCTTACATTTCTGTCCTGTTCTTCTAGAGGCAATGAAAATAATAACCAGTGATCCACCAGGTCTCATACAGAGAAGGCTCCTGTCGGAAAATGTAACAAGAAGTTGAGGAAGGCGAGTTTAACAGACCAAAATGGGGCAAGTGGTCCCATTTTGGTAGTGAATGAAGGACAGTAGGGGACAGGTGGTGAGGAAAGGCTACTAAGAGCCTTGAAAGGAGAGAAAAATAGCTTATATTTAGTAGGTAAAGAAATGGGGAGGATAGTGGAAAGATTTGTAGAGCCTGGTGACATGGACAAAGATGAGGTATAAGAGACTGAACTCTACAGAATTGCTGGAGATGGATTAGTAGGACAACATTGGATTCATCAGTCAAAGGACAAGTTATTGCTATCAAAGGTGTGCATTTGAGGTGTTTGAGGTGTAGGAAAGGCCATACCTTACAGATATGTAGAATGAACCTGAACATTTTAGAAATAGCTTGGGCATGGTGAGATAAAAGACAGGATGACAGTGAATACCACAGGAACTAAGAAAGCAATAGAATGGCTTTGGATTTAAAAAAAAAAAAAGGTTCTGTTTTATCCAAGTGAATCTTGAGATACTGGCTAGATAACCATGAGAAGAGGCCAGGATAGGATTTTAGCTGGGACAGGAGAAGATAGGTTTGGTATTGAGAGGAAGATCTGACAGTCATTAACAAAGACAAGATGATGAAATGTGTGTTTCCATATTATATACATAGAGGAAAGGTACAGAGGCAGGAAAGCAGGACGCTAATGGATAGAGCTCTGTGGAAGCCCCACATAAATCTGGAGGTTGGGTAAAAGGGCTGTTCTAAATAATATATTTTAAAAAAACCTTATCAGCGAGGCAGGAGGGAAACCAGGAGAGGATGAAGGGCAAAGAAAAAGAGTTTTCAAGAAGTGGAACAGAGGTGGGATTATTAAAGAGCACAGATAGGGCAGGAAGAATGAAAATGGAGCCCTTGTTCTTGGTGTTGTCTAGGAAAAGCACATTAAACCCTTGGCAAGAACAGTTTAAGTAGATTCCAGGGAGAATAGTTAGAATGGCAAAGTCTGTGACAGAAATGAAGGGAAAGTAATCCAGGCACTGATTTTCTATTAAGTAAACTCGACAATGAAATGGAGTGGGGAGACGCCCCTAGATCTGGGGAAGCTCTGGAAAGAAGTCTGAAGAAGGACAGCGAGAAGTAAAAAGAAATCCCTGAGAGGAACAGAGATGGCAGAGAGAGAAAAAAGTTGCTGTTTAGGGGATGAAAAGGAAATCATGGATTAAGGAACACATTCAGCCCCAACCACAATCTCCTGGCATTTATATGCTGTGTATTTGAATGTAAAAGCAGAAGAATGTGGTCTGGGTCCCAGTTCTGACTGAGCAGGTATCATTCAGCACTGAAAGCCATATTCTTTGGGGTTCCAGCTCAGTAATCAGAGAGATGTGATATATCCAGCTCAGTAATCAGTAATATAAATGTGGTATATCAGGATGGAAGAGGAAGTGAGCTGGAACAGCAACCCCCACCTGAAGTGTGGGGCTAAAACAAAACCTAGGCTGCCTTGCTCCCTGCCACAGTGAATAAGGTCCTTAGCAGTTGACCCAGAAATGATAACATCTACCTTCTATCCTCAGCATTAAGCTGCCACATTTCCATCAAATGGCACCTGGATATGAGCAGTAGGATCGGGATTGCATCATTGCTCTGTTCCTCTTTAGGTCCCATATGTTCCCATTCTCTCTGTGAAGTCACATTGTATTTCCTGATGGGCTGCACTGGCCCTGCTGTCTTGCTGGACTGATGTTGCTCATTTTATTACATAGAGCCTTAATGTAATAGCTCTAAATGTGTGGAGGTTTTATAGAGACAAGGAGCCCTATACTGCTTCTTGGTACAGGTGTGTTCTCCTTTGAGACTGCTGATAATCATCCCTTTGAAAATGACCTCATCTGTGAATTAATGCTCTACAGCTTGTTTGAAAATTAGAAACATCTAAGGCATCTAGATGTCCATCGTATAAGCATCTGGGGACCACATGTCCTGGGAGCCACACCAGCAGGGGCTGCACACTGTGCAAACCACACCAGGAAAGCTGCAAGTCACTGGGCTATGTGCTATGTGGATGCTCCCCAACCCCTCAACCACTGCTCTGTGTGCCTGTGTGGCCACCCCACAAAGATGCACCAGTTCCCCCTGCCACTACTGCAGCATGTGGACCTGATTCCCCACTCTTGCTACTATGTATTCCCTTGCAGGCACCCCCTACCATTGCCCCATGTGGGCACAAATCTCCCCCGCTATACAGTCTTTATTCCCTTTTCCCATACGTGGCCCAGATTCACTCTCAGATCCTTGCACTGTGCTGCACTGCTCTTCTGCCTGGGCCAAGGACAGGACAGGACAGGACAGCTGGAGGAGGGAGAAAGAGCCTGGAGTCTCCAACTGCAAGAGCAGTCAGAGTGATAGGAAAAGCAGTGACTAGGTGAGAGCTTGGGGGCTGCAAGCTAACCTGTCCAGATGTAGGCCATTGCCATCCCTATTCAAACCTCAAGGGACATTTTCCCTATTTATTATCATGTACTAACTTTGTGACTTTTAAGTAGGAAGGATACTTTTCAGTTACTTGCTATCACATTATTAATAGAACTGATGATTTTCACAGCTATCTTATTCCATGATTTTACAGCCAGGGAAACAAGGTACAGAATGGAAAAGAAACTTTCAAAGATTATACAGCAAGTCACTGTCAAAGCCAGGAAGAGAACACTGACCTCAAACCATGGGTCTTGTGTCTCCAGCTGTCAAGAGATTATTTTTTTCTTTTAGAAAGTGATAAATAGGGAGGCAGGAGACACATGGATATGTGTTTCAAAAATGAAAAATGTAAATGGATGTGTATGGGCTTGGTTGGCTGACTAGATGAATGGATGTTGACTATAGGAATTAACAGTTAAATGTTTCTGAGTACAGACTTTCAAAAGCCTGTAAACAATTGGGAAACAAGGCCCATTTCACAGAACCAAGTTTGGCCCCAATTTTTCCGTTTAGCTTACCAAAGGGAAGGCTATCAGGTGACTGGATCAGAGTGAGATTACACATTACATATTTTCCAGAAAGGTGGGTGGATTAGGAGATGTTACATTTGCAGGGGAGTATGTAGAAATCAGGTTTAATGTAGATCAGAAGAGCAGGAAGAGAGGAATGCACTATTCAGGAATATCTGTATATCAAAGGACAGTTAATTTTGTGATTAAGTTTTCCCCTTCTGTCCCCATAGGCTAGGTTGCTATTTTTCAATATGCTGAGATAGCTAGGCACTCCGGGTTACATTCTTAAAGTAAAGAACATTGCAATTCTCAGAACAACATAACCTAATTTTTAGATACCCTGCACCCTACTCTAGTGATTAGATTCCAGGTCACTTGGTTATTCATATCTCCTCATGGCTTGTCCACTGCCCTAACCAAACTGCAGCTAGGGGCCACATCAGATCTGATATAGGCAGTTAGGCTTCCTGTACAATATATGAAGAGGAATAGGCACCTAAACAGGGGATCCCTCCTGACAGTGATTACTTGGGCTTTAGGGCCCAAGACTTCTACCTGCTGGATTGTTTTTGACTAATACCTGCTGGGTTTGTTTGGGAAAAGATGCTTCCTTTGTTACATGTGACATCAGGTGCACTCCATACCCTTGAAAAGGTTGAGTTCCTCTCCAGGAGCTAAGCTAAAAGGTAGTTCTGGGGGGAGCAGGGAAGGACAGACAATGAGAAGGAGTCAGAAACCAAAATACCATGTGTTGGAGTCCAAGGAGCCAGGGGTTCACTTTGTCTAGAAGCTACATGGGGTGACTTCATGAGGTCCTAAATAAGTGCTGCTCTGGGGAACTCATGACAACATGGCAGAACTGAGCCACAGAGAGGGGCCCCATTAAAGCGGAAGGCACATCTTCCATGAGTGATATATTTGGGACCATGGTCATTTTGAGGGCAGGACTTAATGAGCTGTTCTTCTACATTCCTTTGGATATCAAGAGGTGAAATGCCTTACTGCTGAGTATTTTAAACCACAGACCACTTACTTAGAGGCCCATCTGTGCAATGAGGCATTTGGAGGCCCATCTATGGTCTGAGTTCATTTCTTAACTATCTCACAGCAACATACTTGTCTTAGGTCATATAGAGAGTTTGTGACAGAGCTGGATTTTAAACAAATTTTGAATCCCAGTATAGTGTGTCAACCACAAGACAACATTTATGGCCAAGTCTAGGTAAAAATAATCTATTTAACTAATGTCCATTAGTATCTACATTTCTCATCTGGTATGGCCCCTAGCTGTAGTGTGGTTAGACAAGGCATGAGAAGATATAGCTAACCAAGTGACCTGGAATCTAAATGCTAGATCATAGTATCACAGGGTCATAGGAAAGTAGGGCTGGAAGGGACTTCACAGGGTCATCTAGTCCATCCCCTTACTCAAGGAGGGATCACCCCTGACTAAGCCATTCCAGCCAAGTACCTGGTCTAACCTCCTCGTGAAAACTTCCAAGAATGGAGATACCACTACTTTTCTAGGCTGTAGGTAACCTGTTCCAATGCTTAACCACCCTCATAGTCATGAAGTTCTTCCTAATCCCCAACCTAAATTTCCATTGCTGAAGCTTGAGGGAATTGGTTTACTCCTGTCACATCCACTGCTCTTCCCCCATCCACAGAGCTTGGTACCTTAGTAAAGAAGGAAATCAGGTTGGTCAGGCATGACTTGCTCTTGATGAATCTATGTTAGCTATACCTGATCACCCTGTTCTCCTCTAAATTCTTCACAGTGGATGCTTTGAGAACTTGCTCTATGATCATTCTAGGTATAAATGTCAGGATAGCTGGTCTGTAGTTCCCCAAATGTTCATTCTTCCCTTTCTTAAGGATGGGCCCTATATTTCACTTCTTCCAGTCATCTGGGATCTCACCTGACCTCTATAAGTTTTCAAAGAGGATAGCAAATGGCTCCAAAATTATCTCAGTCAATTTCTTCAGTGCCCTAGGGTTCATCCCATCCAGCACTGTCCACTTGAAAGCATCTAGCTTCCCTAAGTAACTCCTAACCTGTTCTGCCACTACTGTAGACCACACAGAGCAGGGTGAACCAAGCCAGCAATGGCAATGCACCACCTCCTAGCCCAATCTACTCCCATTACTCCCAGTCTCTCAGTGGAACCCTGATGACCTATTGTGGGACTCCAGAGTTCTACAGAACACAGTTGGAAAACCATTGCTCTAGACCGTTTGTCTCCTACCCTTTCTTTGCTGCCAACTACACTCATCATTTTGTAGCTGCCTCTAACTTTAGAAAACTGATGTAAAAAAAAGTATGAAATAGTCTGCCTTCTCTGATTCATCTGCAACTAGATTGCCTTTTGCATTCCCCGAGGGACTTGTGGTTTCTCTGGTCTTCCTCTTACTTTTGACATACCCATAGAATCCCTTTTTATTGCTTTTTATGCTCCTTGCCAGCTGCATCTGAAATTGTGCCTTGGCCTTCCTCGTTTTCTTCCTGCATGCCCATGTGATACTCATACTTTTCCCTAGTACTATTACCAATTTACCACTTTTTATAGGATTCTTTTTTGAGTTTCAACTCCCTAAAGAGCTTGCTATATAGCCAGGCTGAAATCCTTTTGCACTTCCCATTTTTCTATCACATCAGGACAGCTTGCTCTTAAGAGGGCCTCCTTAAAGTCCCACAAGCTCTCCTAGACTCCTTTTACCCTCAGACAAGCCTCCCAGGGAATCCTGCCCACCACTTCCCCAAGTCTGTTAAAGTCTGCTGAAGTCAGTGTCCTTATTCTGCAGCTTTCAATCTTCTTTCCTTTGGGTTCTTGCACTCTATCATTCCATGATCACTGTCATCCAAGGTATCTTCCAACTTCACATATTCCAGTCAATTTCTCCCTGTTTCTGAGCCACAAGTCAAGAGCCTCCCTCTGCTCTCCCCTCCCCCCCCCCCCCCCCGGCACTTGGCCTGTCTATCATGTATCAAAAGTTATACACAACACCCTCCATAATCTGCCAGATAACTTGTGCACTGCTGTGTTTCCATCCTAAGAGATGCCCCAATAATTAAAGCCCGCCGTGGAAACCCAAGTTGTTCAATTAAGGTCTATAATTTGGAAGCTCCCATTAATTATTAAAGAAGGCCTCATCCACAAGCAAATGCATGAGCCTGGATACTATCACTCCTCTGACAGGCAGAATGTAATTAATTCCCTAAATCCCAGGCATTTTAAAGTGATCATTAGCACACATGGTCTCTAGAGAGACCTTTTTGACTAGGGCAGCTGATGGAAGGCTGAATTCTCCTATAATCCCTGAAGAATGCCAAAATACTCACCTTTAATAATCTGTGCAATCTCCACAATAAAAAATCAGAAAGCAGGACCAAACCAACCAGCTAACAACAGGCTGGTGCCTCTTAAGGAAGAAAGAACACCTGAAATAGTCTAAGGTGAGCAGAGAGATAGAAGATGTCAGATCCCTCTTCCCAAACCCAGTCCCTGTTCCCAGAGAGGTGGCTGCTTCTTATTTAGGGTCCATGGGGCAGGTCCTCATGCACTGACTCACTATGGGCTCAATGTTTCCTCTGATAATACTCCAATCATTAGGCTAGATTTTGAGGCATTGGGCAACATCCTATGAATATTAACATCATGTTCTGGTTCTTTAATGCTGCAAAAAATGAACAGTCAAACAAAAGAATTTTTCTCCCTTCCTCCCCAAGGCATGGGCTTTTAGTATCAGAAGATGCCTCTAGGAGGAATGGAAAGTCCGTTCGGCGAGAATAGTATAATTGCCCTGGCTATACTTATGGCATACAATTTAGCGGGGCACTTACAGCTCCACGTCCCACCCTACTAGTCCTGCAGTACTTCTCCTCTCTCCCCCCCCCCATATTGCTATACTGGAAAATGAGTCAATGTGGGTAGGACTTCCACATGAAAGCTGTTTTATTGTACTGGGGGTACAGCAAAGGAGTCTACCTGGAGCTCTTTATCTAGAAACTCATATACTCCAGTTGGGATGTAGGCTTTTATCTTGGTGCCTCATTCAGACTTCTTCTAGAGACCATATATGCATAGTCTGTTTGATTTAGGCAGGCACTTTTGAAAATGGGCCCTGAATCATGTAATCAGTTAAAAAAAAAATTACCCTCAATTTAAAAATACTGGCAAGGATTTTTGAGGAAGCCTACAGCACTAGGATGCCCTAATTCATATGGCAGCCAATGGAATTTGACATCCTAAATGCCTTTATGTTTTAGTCGCCTTAGCAAAGGTTTTCAAAAAGAGAAAAAGAAAATGTCAGTAAAAAGAAAGAAAAGGAAATAATTATGGAGGGTAAGAACAAAGTACTTCCATTTCATTTCTTTTCATAATATAAAATAAATTATTTCCAGTTAGCTTCATAGTCAATTCATTTAGAATTTATGAAAGAAATATTTTTACACCATGTATATTTAAACTGTGAAATTACTGTATCAGTAGTACTTCTGATACAAGGACGTCAGTAACAAACAATAAAAGGTGAACTGTTAAACTGAATAGTAGCAGAGCTGTTACAGTGGCTTGCTACAGTTCCCAAGTTGTAATTTCCTTTCTATCTGTGCCAAAAGCTATTATGGCTTGACTCAGCTAAAAATGAGCACCAGATCATTCAGGCTGGAGTGTCATGGTCATTCGGGTTTGATGCTGATCATTTTGCTCCTTTGTGTGCTCTGGCCTCAGAAACTGGCTTATTTTACCATGAGAGCCTTGTACACTCTGGAGGACCACTGAAACTTGCACCAACTCTGTCAAAAAATTACAGAGGATTCAGGGCACAGCCCTGAAAATAATTCATATCCTTATTATTACACAGGTGTTGGGTGATCCTTCAAGATGCTCTGTAGCACATATTCCTATGTCATGTTATTGGATTAGGTGCAACAGTGGTCAGATAATGATTTGCTGTGAAATTGTTATATTCTGTGTTTCTTACATATGTTTCAATAAAGTTATGACTCAGATATGTAGGAACAGACAAATCCTAATTTTGGATTGCTGTTTGGATCTTTTTAAGTTAACTGGTTAAAAATATTTATTCTGGTCTGCTTTTTCCTCATTTTTTTATTTCTTAGAATTTCTTCTTACACTAGCTAAGCCAGATGGAGCAGAGAGAAATGGGCAATCAAACATCCATAGCTAAATTCATCCTATTGGGATTTGGGAACCTCCCTGAATTGCACATTCCCCTCTTCCTGCTGTTTCTAGCGATCTGCTTGGTAACTGTGGCTGGGAATATCCTCATCATTGTACTGGTTGTGGCTGATCAGCACCTTCATACCCCCATGTACTTCTTCCTGGCAAACTTGTCTTGCTTAGAGACCTTCTGCACCTTAACCATCCTGCCCAAGATGCTGGCCAGCTTCCTGACTGAGGTTGGGGCCATTTCTGTTGGTGGTTGTATCACACAATTTTACTGTTTTGCTCTTCTGGCAACTACAGAATGTTATCCCTTAGCGTCAATGTCTTATGATCAATATTTAGCAATATGTAAACCTCTTCACTATGCAGCCCTCATGAATGGTAGGCTCTGCCTTCAGTTGGCAGGTGCATCTTGGATGAGTGGGTTTCTGGTAAGTACAATATTACTTTTATTGATATCACAATTGAAATTCTGCGGTCCCAGTGAAATAGACCATTTCTTTTGTGATTTCACCCCACTAATTAATTTGTCCTGCAGTGATACCAGCTTGGTTACATGGACCACCTTTGCATTTGCCTACATAGACATCCCTCCTCCATTTGTAATAACTGTGGCATCCTATAGTTGCATCATTTCCACAGTTCTGAGAATCCCTTCCAGTAAAGGGAGGCAGAAAGCATTTTCTACCTGTTCCTCTCATCTCATGGTTGTTACACTTTTTTATGGGACCTTAATTATTGTTTATGTGATACCAAAAAGCAGTGCACTGAGAAACCTAAACAAAGTGTTTTCTGTTTTCTACTCTGTCCTGACTCCCCTAGTCAATCCCCTTATCTATAGCCTGAGAAACAGAGAGGTGAGGAAAGCCCTAAGAAAAGTTGTTAGTAAATTTGTAAGGTTCAACAGAACAGAAATGGGATCAGTAAAATGATCTCAACTGTCATCTGTCTCAACTAGTCTCAACTGTCTCAACAGTAATCTGTCTCACCTAGTCAAGCAAGTTTAAACCAGCATGCCAAATGTAGACTGTCAGAAAAAAGATATATGCCTTTTTTTATACTCTTTGCAGAACCTAAGTTTGGATGCAAAAAACAGCCTGCCCACTTGGTCCATGTATGCTAAAAAACCCCAAAAAGTGGCAATGTAGAGCAAGGGGCACTGAGCATGTGCTAATAAGGATGCTGAAGACAGAGTGCCTAAAGGTATGAACAAATGTACTTTTTAGCTGCTTTAAAAGAGGAGGTGGAGCTGTTTTTAAGAGCAGACATCAGCTATCATGCTCTAACACTTACCTCTGCATGATTCACCCAAACTGTGATCCTGACTGAAGTTGGGTTAAAGTTGGAGCAGTGCTGCTTGTGTGTTTTTTTTACAGAATCATGAAGATGTAATAGATTCATGGTGTTGGCCTGTACCGGTATCCTCTGAAATCAGTACAATTGTTTCACTTGCCTATACCCTAAAAAATGCCATGTGAACTCTAAGGCCACTGCATGGCCTCATTTCTGGGATTTGGCACATGTAGAGTAGGAGACAATGGGACAGATACATTCCTGAGCATCTCTCCTAAAGCCCACTATGGTTTTTGGATAATCATCTCTCCTGTTTAGTTTTAGGGCTGTAACTTGGGTTACTCTTAATACCCTACCAAAGCATAAAGAGGAGGAGAAGGTGTCCCGGAGTGGAAACCATAAGAAAAGTATGAGATAACTAACTGAAATGGTAGATGAGCCAGGGGAAGAATTCAATGGGTAAGTTTCACAGCAGAAGTGATGAACCATGCTGAAGCTCAGTTATCTGATATGTATAGGAACAATCTTCTCAGCTGTTGTAAGTCAGTATTTCCCCATTGAAGTCAATGGCATACAACAGCCAAGAATCTGTCCTGTTCATTCCAATGACTGATTTATGATAGCTGGACCACTGACCCACTGAATGAAAGATTTACACTAGCTGGGGCATGGCTCAGTAACTTTAATTAATCTACACCAATTAACATTATCCAGGAATATAAGTCAGAATATTTATGGCAGTTACACCAGCTGCAGATCTCAGTCACTGACAGCTAAGGGGATCTACAGACATATACCAGTGAATGAATTAAACCATGAGATACATGCATGGGTGGATCTAGGATTTTGTAAATGTGGATATGAGAACAGCCATTCTAACTGCAAAAGTAGCAGCATCCCCATTCCCAACTCCCCTGCCCCTGCCAACAAGCAGGCAGACCAAGCCACAGGAGCAGCAGCCAGGGACTATTTTAAGTCCAAGAATCAAATAAGAATCCCAACTCCTTCCAGCCCTTGATACCCTCTTTCCTCCCATCCATGCTCAGAAGTATGTCTGCTCCCCTTCTATTCTCCCTCTCTCCTACCCACTGCTGCAGCTGTTTCTGGTTGACAACAGGAACTCCAGACCTGCTCCAGATAAGCCAGGAGCAGCATCATTGGCCATGGAGATGGGCAGGATCCTCTTCCCTGAGCCTGTTCTTGGGCTGTTGGGGATCACCTAGGGGACCAGACAGGGAGGTGGGTGGGGGACAACAGAATGGGAGACATGAGACAGGTACATGGAAGGGAAAGGGGAGAATGCTTAGCAGCTTAATAATGTATGTGGCTGCTGCTCCTGTGGCATAAAATTAATATAAAATAAATTGACAAATAAATAAAACAATACATTAGTTATTTTTGTCTTATTGCTCCTTGTGGATTTTTTCCCTTGGTTTGGTGTGCCTCTCTCTACCTGACCCACTCTGGTGAGCCAAACCTAGGGCTTCATTGGGCTGTCCCCACCTTAAATAATTCCAATTCCCCTTTAATTTCTTAATTTTTTTTTGTTTTTCACCTCAATTTCTCCTCCTCTAGTCTGTATACAATTTATTTTCAAAAGTTCACATTCATTCCCTCCCACCCCACACAGCCCCATGCTAACCAGGACAGCAGTTTTCCTTCCTCTAAGCAACAGACAGGCATCTTTTATTTTATCAACAGACAGGGATCTTTGAATCTCTAAAGAGCCATAGCCTGTAAGTCCTCCTCCCTGACTCTGCTGGAGTCGGGGAATGCATCCTGTCAGTTAAGAAGTTGGTAGGCCACAAAAACATAAAACTCCCATTCATTGTAGTACCTCAGGAGCTGATGCCAATTTTTGGTCTGGCAGCTTGTGAGAAACTGAATCTAGTTAAATGTGACCTTGCAGTACAAGATGACAAAATGATGATCCTTTTGACTGTCACAGCCCAAATCTGGACAATTTTCTTAGGAAGAAAGGTAGTGTAAGAGTGAGGTTATAGCCATGATAGTCCAGAAAAGATGTAAAGGTCAAGATTTTCTTTGGGTGATATATTTTATGTGAGCAAATATGTAGTTGGAATAAAGTTAGTCAAACTTTTGAATGCAAGATATTCTTTGATTGTTCCAAAACACAAGAAGCAACCATGTCTTTATGGGAAAAAATGTACCTATGGAAACAAATGTAAATTTTATCATGCAGAAAAAATAATTCAGCCTCTGCTAATGAACTTTGTGATATGTTCAGAAACACAGTTGCTAAAAGTACAAATAAATTGGATCCCAGTGTAAGGACTCAAGCCTGTCAGGACTTGGAGGAAAAGCTTCCCATCAACAACAAATTAGGAATTGTATAAGATATTTCATCAGTCTAAGAAGAAACCTCCTGCAAGACCCATAAAGATTTTCTAAAAGAGATGCAGAAAAGGGAGAAGAAGAAATTGAGTAGTAAAGATCTGTTCCAGACTGATGTGCTAATGACCACTGCTCTGGAGACTGATATTAATGGAAGTCTGTGTTAAATTTGTTTTTGTACATTTTTAGGGGAGATGTAGCATTTATAATTTATGGATGCTCCCTAACAGGCAACTGAGGGATCTGGGAATAGGAACATAGTCTTTCAGAGACTAGCTAGTTCAGAATCAGAGTGTGCATCTACACATGTGCTTTACTGTGGAGTTGACTAATTAGCTCTGCAGTAAAGTGTCACAGTCTACAAATGTGCTGGTATTACGGCATATTAAATAACTAATTAACTCCAACATAAGATAGTACTGTCACAGTCTTTTACTGCACTGAAACACACATGTAGTCAGTGACCAGGTGGGAGCCAGACTCCTGCCTGCCACCTAGCCATGTGGCTCAGCAGGATAAACACCCTCGTGCCACAGCCAGCCCCTCTGCTACCCAACACTATCACCCCTGCAGCCTGAGGCGGAGCCCCTCACCATCCCCCTACCCTAAGCCTGCTGCCAGCCAGGGTCCTGCTCTGCCCTGGCTCAAAGTCCAGCTGTCCTGGGGTCACATATAAATTCTGTGCCCAGGAGCAGTGTACTTCAGCTCAAAGTGCTTCCGAATTTATTGTGTCACATTAATTTCATGTGTAGAAGCACCCAGAGAGAGACAAAGGACCTGCAAACCTTGCATACTGCTCCACAAATTAAAGTGTTTTTGTAACAAGGTGCAGGGCTCAGGAGCTGGAAGCTACCTGCAGAGGGCTACGGGAATGGGCTTCCAAGAGAAGTAGTACTATCTGGGTGGCTAGAATCTGGAACGGGCTTCCAAGAGAGGTGGTGCTATCACCTAACTTGAAGGTCTTCAAGAGGAAGCTTGATAGTCACCTGGCTGGGGTCATCTGACCTCGGTCCTCTTTCCTGCCAAGGGCAGGGGGTCAGACATGATGATCCTTTGTGGTCCCTTCTGACTCTACAATCTATGACTCTATGGAATAACAGCCTACCTGCTTAGGAACACTGGCTCAACTGACAGAGATGAGGAGCTGGGCTCAGAGGAAGTTAAAAACACTCAGAAAGAGAAGCTGGTGGGGGGAAAAAGCACAGGGACTTGTGTCACTCCTCGAGGGCTGAGGAAGGACTAGAGGTTTGATTTTGTGTTTGTTGGTTTGCTGTGGTGAGAGACATGTCTTGTTTACTGTGGCAAGCTTTCTTCATGTTATAATAAATGGTTTGGCTTCTATAAGGAACTGTCTCCTCAGTATGCCAAAGGGAGTGGCAACCCATTACAGTGTTGTTCTTCTCAATCATGTGTACTTGTGTATTTATTGAAGCCAGTTATAACTACTGGGGGTGGGAGGGAGGGAATTGGACTGGAGCCTTGGAGTCTAGAAACATTGATGGACTCTTCCCTCAAGAGCAGGGGCTCCCTACCATACAGTGGAGGAGGGGGAGATATTCAGAGGAAGACCCAGGATTTCCCAGAAGGGAGTGTGGGAGCAGCAACCAGCACTGCAGAGGTGGCTGCACTCCCTGATCTCAGTCCCCACCAGTGTGCACAGACTTTTTAAAATTCCTAAAGCAAGTGAAAAATCCCCCTCCCTTCCCCTTCCTTCTCATAGGTACACCTCCTCCTTCCTTCTTACCCCTCAACTCCCCTGCCTGCACTGCTGTCTTCTCCACTGTCTGCGGATGGGAATGCTTTGTTGGGGAGGGGGCAAGAATTACAGTATGAGGGAGAGTAGTTTCCCCCCCCTCCACACACACACACACACACACACACACACACACCCTGCCCATTTCTAAAGCAGGTGCAAGAAAGAGAACCCCTTTCCATCCCTACTGCCATTATCTCCATCTGTGCCCATTCCCCATGCCATAGGCAAGAATGGTACCTCCTGGACCCCAAGACAGCCAGAAAGAGGCAAGGGGGAGGAAGACAAAGAGTGGGCATGCCTTTGAGCAGGAAGGGGATGAGGGACAGGAAGGAAGGATTTTCATTTGCTCCTTAAGAGCATCATTAGTTTCCTTAAAAACAGAAGGGACAAAAGACAATTGAGATTCATGCAAACAAATGATTCCCAGATAAGCTTTTTCTACTCTCATCTTACAATGCAACGAAGTGGCTGCAGGCTGAGAAGGCAACATGGATTTATGTAGGCTAGCAAAGAAAGTTGCTCAAATCTTTGATGATAAGTGACATCAACATAGTAGCTTTCAGCATTTGCCACCCGTTATGCTGCTACCTAAAAACCTTTACTAACTCCTTCCTCTTCCAGTATTTTCATGTTTGATTTCCATATATTCCAGCCTTTGACACCATGTTCCCCAACTCCCACCTCCACTTTCAGTAAGAAGTGATCCATTAAAAACATAGGTTGTCACTTCCTTGTTAATCACTTCTAATTCAGGAGAGATTAAAAACAAGAGTTGATCCTTGATTGTGCCTCTGTCCCAGTATTGAAAAATCCCTCTCACCTCTCCACACATCCATACAACTTTCATTCTTTAAAACCTCCTTCAACAATTTTGATGAACAGTCCAAACCACTTACTGCTTCTCTCCCTTGTTTATCTCTCTCCACAATGATACGGTTAAAAATCCCCCACCACTGGCCACAGTTTCCTTCCGGTCATACACACACAGCCATTTTTTTCCTTAGAAGTTCACAGTTGGCTTCTTTTTTAGGAGGGGTACAAACATTAAAAACATCCACCTCTGCCTCCCCAACCTTCACCATCATGTTCTGCAGACAGTCACCCATAATATTTCCTCTAACAATATTAACTTAAGGGTTCATAATTAAAACTGCCACCCCTATTGACCTGTTTTCATATGTACCTGATCATCAAGAGGGCCCCCACTTCCATCTCTTCTCAACCACACTATAGCCTCCACCATATGACAAGTCACACTCCCGTACATATAAAATGCTTGACTTTATCTGTGCCAAAACCAATTCAACCTTTTCCCACATCTGTTTACTTAAAATACTCCTCACATTTAGGAAGGCCACTATCAATGCTATTATTAAAAATGTAATAAAAGCATTCATCCTTTCTCTATTGCTACTTATGTTTGCATTGTCTTCTGTTCCTGTCACCCACATTGCTGTGGATTCCTTAAAATATTTGTTTGGTTTGTTTTTTTTTGTTTTTTTGGTTTTTTTTGGGGGGGGAAATCTAAAAAGCTCCCCACTTCTTGGCTATTTTGCCATTTCAACAATCTGAAGCCCATCCTGGGTTCAACTATGAGGAAGCACTCAGTGGCCTCTTCTGCCCCTACAGCCACAACCTGCTTCTCTGGTATTTAAACACAAATGAAATGAGCAGCTGCTCTCAAACAAGAGGTTCCCCTGCCCTGGCTCAACACCATACCATGGCAACCAGCTGCAATACCAGGTCTCAAATACTTTTCTTCAGCTACCTAGTGGTAAAGGACTTCCTACAGGTTCCCTGCAGTTTGGGATCCTGCCTCCTTGTCTAATCAGGCCCCTCGCTCCCTACAGCACTGCTTCTTACAGCCTGCCGGCTCAGACTGCCCGCTTTGCCTTGGACCCTGGTTTATATCCCTCTAAGCCTCACCCCTTTTGGTCATGTGGCTCCCTAGGCACACACAGGGGTTTCCTCTTTCTTTGCCTAATGGCAAGCTTATGTTCCTTTTCTGCAGCCCCATGCAGAAAGTGTGGTCTTCAGCACTATCTACTTAAAATGGCATGTGGTTCCAGCTCCTTTTCACAAATCCACCAGCATCTCTTCTCCTCCATCTGCCTAGATTGAAACCACCAGCATATGTAAAATCACTGGATCTGCTCTCCCCTCTGAGGGGGGCACAGATCCAGATGGTGAATTTTTTGCTACTACTCCCACTGCTGTTGCCACACATTGCAGCTGCTTGGGGATCCCTTTAACTATCTCTCAGCAACAGTTTGGCCAAGCCTACTCACAGATCATCTTCAGGGAGAACTGTTGGCTGCAATATGCAACTACAAGTAGACTTAAATGGGGAGGTTGCTATCCACTTCCAGCATCCAATCTGGAGACCCTAACCCACACTTCAAGAAAGATGTGGACAGAATGAAAAGATTCTAGTAGAGAGCAATAAGATGTTTAGAGGCCTGGGAAGCAGGGCTAATAGGAAAGACCAGGAGAAGAGAAGACAGAGGGCTGAATGGATAAGTTTTCAAATAACTGAATGGTGGTTATGAAGATGTAGAAAGACTCTATGGCCATAGTGGGACTAGGAGCAATGGACTCAAGCTGCAACAGAAGAAATTTAATTTGGAGATTTAGGAACAACTTTCTGACTATGAGGGTTGTTAAGCATTGGGACAGGCTGCCTAAAGAAGTTATAGAATCTCCATCCCTGGACATTTTCAAAAGCAGGTTAGACTTGGTTGGGATGATTTAACCAGGCTTGACCCTGCTTTGAGAACTGGGGGTGAATTAGATGACTTCATGACATCTCTTCCAGACCTACTTTCCTATGATTCTAAACAGTGTCCAGCTGGTTCCCCAACAGGGATGAGGCTACCAGTCAGCGCTTCTGGCATGTTTGGTCAGCTGGGCAATTAATCTGGGCTGGGCTGCCTGATGGCCTCTGAGACTGCCACATGGGGCCAGGAAGGATTTTTCTCTCTCTCATGTTGCTACAGATGTGGAGTTTTTGCCTTCCTTTGCAATGGGGGTTATAGCACTCTCCCTTTGGATCTCTAAAACACATTTTAACAATCCTTGCAGTAGCAAGACACTGACAGACCTCTTCCCCATGCTTGACATGTGCCAGGTTGGACTGCTATGCTTTGTAGTTGTGCAACTGAGTTGATTAAGTTCTAGGAATAAGTTAAATAAGGATTTTTATCAGAGTGTTTGTATAGGGATGCCTCAGGTAAAGAGTTCAACTAGATGATTTCTGAAGGTCCCTTCCAGTTCTACTTTTCTATGATTTCAGTATAATTGAATATTGGTACACACATTCAACTGCCTGTCTATTTTGTCAGCTTTAGTCATGTAACTAATTTTGGCTACAACTGTATTAAACTTTAGCCCATAATAATGCTCAGTGATAAGTGCTGAAACCATTTCAAACTGAGTTCCCTGTCTCTCCTGTGGCTATATCCCCGGAGTGGATGATATAGTTCATTGAAAGCAGCAAGACAGCTCACCCTTGGATACTGAGGTGGAGTTGTGAAAGGCAAGAGTATTTTAAGCAGGATGTGGTTTGAAACACTTTTTGGCCTGTCAGGTTTCCTGAATGTCAGTAATGCTAGTTTCATTGAAAAACACCATGGATTTTCCCCTTAATTTTGCAAGAGGATTTTTTCCATCTCTCCACCCACGGAATTGAGAACAGCTGCCACAATTTTTGGCAGGTAAAGGGCTGTGACCCCTGTGCACCATATCCATCTATTAAGTACAAGAAAAGTATGGGGAAATAGTACCGAATGGTAAGAACAGCTAACTCTAAATATGATACAAATGCAATGTGAGTGGATTGTCCACTGATGTCTATGATACATCAGATAGGGAGACAGATGCATAGATGGAGAAAGGGGCACATGGGCGAGGGGTGTAGGTTGGGAAGTAACAATTGCTTTGACCAACTTTTGCATAGTGTTGTCTGAAGGAAAGTAACAACAGTTTAATGCTGACAGCTCAAGAAAAGAGGACAGTGTCACCCTGATCTAAATACCAACTCTGTTGTACCATGTTCCTTGTATAACATTGTTTATTTACAAGCCATTGGTCTCTGTTGTAATTTTGCAAGTATCATTATGTACTTTTTCACAGATTTCATTGAATGAAATAGTTAAAGCAATATTTCCTTTACCTTGTCCCCAAAGAACTGTAAAAAATAATTGTAAAATATTTAATTTTTCACTGAATGATCATATAAAGTGTCTTTCTGGTTTATTGACTTAAAAATAGAATGGGTATTTTAAAAGAACATCCACAAAATCGATTGTATTGGAGAATTTATTAAGCAAGGCATTCCTCCACCTTGTGTGTAGTTCTCTGATGTGAAATCGAACCTTATACATGGGTTTGCAATATTTTTTTGTATATTGTAGTTGGAAAGTACTTCTGTAATATATCTATATACTTACATATTTCAGCAACATGTCAGGTTCATATTATTCTCAAATTATCAGATTCTTTACTTGCTGAATGGCAAGTCCCATTTTATTGCAGAATTCCAGCCCCATTTATTGGCTAGGCTACTGAAATCTATCTTATCCTGAGTTTTGTCTTTTAATAGATAGGTGGTCACGTAAAGAGTGCAGTATTTTAGTATCTTAAATGGATAAACACAATTATATTACATAACTTTAAATCTTTGGTGTCTACATTGAAAGAAAGAGGTAGTTATACCGAAGGAACACCTGACATGATTGAAGTTTTGAGTTTTGCTGTTTATTTTAATGGGAATTGTTATTTCACTGTTCGTTCTGTAAAGTAACTAGAGTCCAAGTAGTGCAAATCCTTAAATCATCTGCCTAATCTTACCTCTGGAAGAATCGCCATGGATGTCTTCAGGATTATTAAGAATAGAAATATTAAGCAAGCGTGTGACTGTTTGCAGACTAACTTAACCAAGGATTTGGATAATGCTGGAGTACTGACCCCCATGCAGGCATTTTTTAATGGATGCACTACTATGTTATTTATTTAGACAGGTGCTATTTTCCTGTTCAGAAAACGTGATGCTTTTCATCCAAAAAATCTTAGTTAGGCATTTAAAAAATGTTAGCATTTCTCCAGGCATCCCCTCCCCGTTTTCTTACAATCAAGCAAAAATTGGAATTTGGTTAAAACAAAACAAAAAACAGAGATTTCTTCCATTCAAATATGGATGAAAATGCAAAAAAGAGTCATTTGTGCTTTTTTTTAGGCATCCATCTCCCAAGAGGCATTTATATTGATGCTAAAATGTTACCTGGCTTTCTTTCTACCTTTCAGGACATACACAGATGGCTTGACCAAGCCTTAGATACCCTAATGAGTCCAATTCAAGTTGATAAATAAGCACCTGAAGTAGGAAAGCCAAGAGATGAAAGTTCTGATCACACAGTCAGTAAATATAACCTACATCTTAAGACCCGATCTGTCTGAAGAGTTAACTACCCTGAATAATATTCAGAATTGCCCTAAACGGAAAACCAAGGAAGCAATTTTCTTTGCATAGGATGGCAAGTTTATGCATTTCATGAAACCTGTGCAACCTCAGCAGAATCTCTCAGCTAGCAGACATGCAAAACTTCTCTCTGTCTCAGTTTTATTTGAACACCACATTCTAGATACTCAGAAAAATGGTCTAGGCAAATCAAACTGTAGTTACTGAATTTATTCTCTTGGGGTTCCCCACTTTCAAGCAGTTCCAGCTTCTGCTCTTTGTGGTGATTCTGGTTATTTATGTAATAAGCCTTCTTGGAAATATCCCCATCATCCTCATTACTACGGCAGACCCAGCCTTTTCCAGCCCCATGTACTTCTTCCTCAGGAACTTGTCCTTCTTGGAAATCTGTTTCACCCTCGCAGTTGTCCCCAAACTGCTGGTGATTCTCCTCTCTGAGAATAAATCCATCTCCTTCTCTGGATGCACAGCACAGATGTTTTTCTTCTTCATCTTCGGAACCGTGGAGTGCTTCCTCCTGGTTGCCATGGCTTATGATCGCTATGTTGATATATGCCACCCACTGCACTACACAAGCATTATGAACAGGAGGATGTGCATCCAAATCGTGCTGGCCTTGTGGATCTCAGGAATCCTCATGGGGACGGTGCAAGTCAAATGGGTCTTTAGTTTCCCATTCTGTGGGCTCAATGAGGTGGATCACTTCTGTGATGGCCCTCCGTTCATACAGCTTGTATGTGCAGACACCTACAAGTTTGAGATGAATTCCCTCATGGCTACTATAATAATTATAATGGTCCCATTTGTACTGATCATGGTGTCCTACATTTGCATCATCTATACCATGCTAAAGATGACATCACCAGAGGCTGGATGCAAAGCTTTTAATACTTGTTCCTCCCACCTCACAGTGGTGATTCTGTTTTATGGTACAAGCAGTTTGACATACATCTGGTCCAAATCCAGCTACTCACCTGACACCAAGAAACTCTCATCTCTCTCTTACACAGTCATCACCCCCATGTTAAACCCCATTATCTACAGCCTGAGGAACAATGAAGTGAAGGGAGCCTTGTGGAGAACACTGAACAGAAAAAGAAGTTCATGGTAATTATCACTTCTGTTACAGCTTCTTCTATCCCAGTTGACTGCTGTGACATCCTGGACAGAACTCCAGGGCCTTGAATGTAACTGACCCACTCAGTGAAAAGTAGGTGGCATGGAACCTGGATTAATTCATCATAATAACTAATTTAAATTGTGTATCTATCTATCTATCTATCTATCTATCTATCTATCTATCTATCTATAGGTGCATGTATGTAGGTATGGAGACAAGGTTCCTTGGGTGAATTTGATATCTTTTATTAGACCAACCCAAATGGTTGGAGAATAGTTATTAAACAAGCTTTTGGGTTCAAAAACCCTTCGTCAGGCTAAGGAAGTTTCAGCAGTTGGTGTGTGCTCTTCCTGGATGGAATGTATGTATGTATATATTTTATGCTATGCCCAGTTACTTGCACAGTGATAGTTACAAAATATAGGCAGATCAAGACTCCCTTTCAGAATTTCAGCAAAAAAGAAAAAAAAAAATCCTATGCAACAGCCTTGCCTAAAGATCTGGCTCCCAGAACAATATAAGATTTTGAACAACTTCTCTAGCTATTCAGACAGCTTCCTTTGTTCTAAAGCTTCCATTACATAGAGCTTTACATAATGCCAAATTAATGACAATACAGTGGGCTTTCTGAAGAGTTAAAACTTGCTCATACACTAAACAAAAAACATTTAGAAGTCCCAGTGTAAAACTTCCACTTGGTCATACCTGCACTGCCTTACATTATTATTGTTATTACTATGAGACCTGACAAAGAAGCTCTTGCTTCAAGAGCTTCTCTGACTTTATCCCAACCCCATCACCCTAAGAAATCATTGGTCTTGCGTAATTTCTGGACCATCACAGCTATAGCAACACTCTTACACTGCCATTTTGTCATTGGCAGTGTTATTATAAAAATACAGAGTAATTCCACCTTCAAACTCATATATCTGAGAATGTAAAACTAACTGGATTCAAAATCTAATTTGAATGATATCTGTAATGCAGGGGTTTTCAAAAGCATACAAGGATATTAAGGGCCAAGTTCTATTTTATCATTATATAGAGCAGTGACAATCATGTAGTCATGGAAGTGCAATTTTATTTGCCCATGCATAAATATTCTAGCCCCATGCTTCCCTTCTGATCATGATCAGAAGTGTCCACTATGGTTGGGTAGTCCCCAAGATGAAAAATAATTATGCAAGTATGAACATAAATATCTGTAAGTTCCCAAAATTTAACCTTCATACATTTCCATGGGGTAATTTCCTACCCCAGATGCATATTTTGTGCAGTATCTTAAAGTTAATTAATTCTAAAAAAAAATGTTTTTAGGACATTGTCACTGGCACCACAGTGCACAATATCCCCAAAGAACAGCCATCTTACATGAATGTTTTGCTCTCTGTGGATGAAAAACAGCCCAGGGTAACATGCTACCCCAGGCATGAACGTGGTTTTCCATATTGGGTAACAACTTACCCCAAGCCCATGTTACCCCAATGTAATTTCTGTATAAATGACAGGCCTAGACCTGTTTGGCCACTTTGGGTGGCTGCATATGAAAGGTCAGCATTCATTCACACCTCAATCATGTCCTCTTTAGGTATCCATGGTAACTAATATATGGCCATCCTCCACTCTGCTTTTGCAGAAGATGTGGTAATCTCTTTTGCAAACTACTTTGTTTGCAGGCTGCAAGGCCATCAAAACACCCTGCCCTTTGCCAAAAAAAACCCCCTTTGTCACACCCAAATCTACCTCTGTTCTCTTTTCTCATGGCAAAACTCTGCCTTACCTGCCCCTTTCATAACATACAAGCTAGTTTACCCTGACTTTTTTTGGATGTGAGGACAAGGAGCAAAGGAACAGCAGAGAAGAAATAGAACAACATCATACTGCAATACAGCAAACACTATGGAGTGCCATGTCCCCCGCTTCCCCTTTTACCTGCTTTCAATAAGTCTCTGCATGTGTGGTTTCCAAACAGCATCCACCCACATTTGACTTGCCTGCAAAGGGTGGATGCTGGTCTCTGGTTTCTATGCCCAGGAGGAGATGGTGCTACCTGCACTGCCATACAGCAGGGTGGAATTGCTTCTGTGACAGCATAGGTGGACAGGCTTGTCTTTGATTGTTGTTTATATTCATTCAGCGGTAATTTCTTTTTTTTCTTTTTTTTCTTTAGTACAGGATGAGAAGGCAGTGCATATTCAGTGCTGAAGCCTGTCTTGCACAGGTAATTGGGGATGACAGTGACACATGCACTGATGAAATCTTATCTCAAGGCAGTGAGGATGCTTTGTTCCAGACATGGGAAATGGTTCAGAGCAAGAAGACCATGTGTCTGTGGAAGCTTCATCCAGCTCAGATTAGGAGGAATTCATGCCAGAAGTGATGCCAGTGCTTCCAGTGGGAAAGGGAAAATGACGAGCCTGGGGTCACCGTGGAAGACCAAGGAGAGCTACAGCAGAACATGGAGCAGCACCACTGCCACCACCCCCAGAAAACATTGCAGAGGATGACACTTTTAGAGGAAGGAATGGCAGAGTGTGGGGAAAAAGTCCACAGCTAATACATCATCAGAGAACAGCCAAGGACATAGTCCATGAAAGTGCTGGGCCAACAAGAGAAAGTAATAAAGACACAGTGGTGGAAACATTCCACCTGTTTCTCTCACAAGGCATCTGACTGTTATCATAAGAGAAAGAAACAGAGGCAGAAAGAAGATTCAGGGTGTGGAATGATAGTCATCCTGAAAATAGAAAGAACTGGAAAAAGCTGTACAAAACAGAGCTGAAAGACTACATTGGCCGCCTGCTGCTGAGTGGTCTATACCACGGTGGTCAAGAGGCACTTGAGGAGTCGTGGAAGCAATGCACCAGGCGTTCTTGCTTCCGGGCCACCATGAGTTTAAAACGATTCCGTCAAATCCCAACTACCTGAGATTTGACAACAAGCCGACACATGAAGAAAGGAGAGCTATGGACAAGCTTGCTGCCTTCAGAGATATTTGGACACAATTTGTGGAGCAGCTCAGGAAATGGTATTCCAGGAATACACCTGACGGTTGATGGGCAGCTCATTGTGTTCAGGGGTCACTGTCCCTTCAGACAGTATATACCCAGCAAGCCTGTCAAATATGGCTTGAAAATTTGGTGTGCTGTGATGCAGCAACATCATTCCTCCTGTCTGGAGACATCTACCTGGGCAAGCAATCAGAAGCTCCATGCCAAGGTAATCTTCGTACCCAGGTCATTGAAAAACTGGTTTATCCCTGGTACAAGATGGGAAGGAATATTGTGGGTGACAATTTCGTCACAAGTACTGACCTGGCAGAAAGACTGCTACAGCAAGACTTGACATATGTGAGTATGATTTGGAAAAACAAGGCCAATATCCCAAACAAAATGCAAGCAAATCAAGGAAGGGAAACTTTTTCATTCATTTTTGCTTTTGAGGAGGAACTGACCCTAGTTTCCTATGTTCCAAAGAAGTCCAAAGTTGTGCTGTTGCTGTCAAGCATGCACCATGACCTGTCAGTGGGTGGAGAGCAAAGAAAGAAGGACATCATCCATGACTACAATAAAAACAAGGGTGGAGTGGATAACCTTGACCACTTAGTCTGTATAACCACCTGGCTACCATTGCCAGCCTAATCATTTAGCTAGGCCACAACTCAAACTGGAAGCAAAGATCATATTTAAGAAGACGGCACTTTTTTTTGCAGGAGCTTGGCGAACAGTTGATCGACAGACAAATAAAATGAAGAATGATGGATACACATAATCTGTCTAAATCCACCAAGACTGGTATGACTGCCCTAAATTATAAATTGTCACAACGCACCCCAGTAGAACCTGCAAGCATGAGTGGACGTTGTGCTTTTTGTCCAAGGACAGATGACTGCAAAACCTGGAAACAATGTGAAGATTGTAAGCAATTTGCTTGTGTGCACCACGGTACATCACTGTTGCTTTGCGAGGAAGGCAATATTTAGTTAAAACAGTTACAAAATGTTTTTGGAAGTAATTGTTAGTGTGAAAATGGTATGAAATGCAGACTTAGTAAATTGTTCATGTATGTTTTTAAACTCTAAAAAAAGTTTAAATTTTGTTGATAGTTCTAGTTAAATATTTTGGGTTCAAATCATCATAAATACTCTTTCAAATAATCTGTATGTTTAATAAATAGTTTTTGGTACATTTATACTGTTGTCACTGGTTCCATTTTGTTCATGCAGGTGGGGTAACAAGTTACCCCATGAGACCAACAATGTCAAATTGTGGGGTAACAAGTTACCTCATGAGAACAACAATGGTTATGGTTTCCTGAGAACTGATGAGGGCTAAAGCTGATTTGAAAAGAGAAATTTCAGTTAACATCCATGGATTCCATCTTTCTACTTGTCTCTACATACATCTGTGTAACAAATTTCATTTCTCACTTTCATCTTTCTTTCTCTGTTCATCAACCCCCTCTTATAAATTTCTGTCATTCTCTTTTCATTTCTTTATCCCTGAACATACCTCCCTGCCTTTCTTGTTATCTATCCTTGTTTGTAATTTTTTTTTCTTTTTTTTCTTGTCTTTTATCTTGATTTCTATCTTGGTGTATGTGTCAGTATAATCCTTTCTTGTATTCTGTGTATTTCTATACATGCATTTCCTTCTTTCATTCTTTCTTTGCATCAATCTCTTTTCATTTTTCTCCTTCTTTTCCTTCTAACTGGATACATCACTCCTCTCCTAGCTTTCTTTGATAATAACTAACATAAAATATGTATAAAATTCAAAAGTAAGTTTCTATGGATATTCTCATTACCTATTTAAATTTTGCCAAGGGCTGGATCTTGTTAATAACTGGTAGTGATGAATTCCAAAGTGTGATTATATAATAAAAATAATTAGAGGTGCACCAATACATCAGTCTGATATCAGATTGGTACGGATATAAAGAAAATTAGCTGTATCAGAAATTGGCCTGAAGTGGCTGATAATTGGGCTGATAAATGCCTGTGTGTACATACAGCCACAGCACAGTATGCAAGCAGCGAGAAGCAGAGCCCACCAGCATGCAGCTGGTAAATCTGTTGTGATGGAAGAGGAGGGGGGAGGGAAGGGGTGTGGGGGGCAGTTTAATGCCCCCCATGGTGAAGGAGGAGGCAGGGAGGGTGGGGGCAGCGGCAGGTGCTACCGAGCCAGAGTAGGGTCATTGTCTGCCCACCCCACCCTGTGCAGATCCGGAGGCAAATATCGCCCCCACCATGCCCTCCTGGAGGGTGTGCAGCAGCAGGAGACACCCTCCCCATGAATCACAGCTCCATCCCACACCCTGCCCCACCCCAGCTGGGTAGTACCTGCTCCTGCCCCTTCCCTCTCCCTCCCTCACCAAAGGGGGCATTGATCTGCCCCCCCATGCCCCTTCCCTCCCCCCTCCCTTCCACCACAACAGACTTACGAGCTGCATGCAGCTGTATCATAAATCAGATCGGTATTGGCTGCTATGCCTCCTTAAATATCAGCTATCAGTGTTGGCCCCCAAAGTCTCTAGCAGTGCACCCCTAATAATAATGATGATGATAATATAGTTTATATTAATTTATATTATTTTTAGTTCAAACATATTTGAATGGGAAAGAGCAGCTATCACTAATTTATCTTCTTTCTACTGGGGTTGTAGAGAGGCAGCAGCAAGGCACCAGACTTCCATGCGTAGACCCTGAGATGGTGCAGAGTCAGTTGGAAGAACTGGATGCCTTTAAGTCGGCAGTCCCGGATGAGCTACATCCGAGGGTGCTGAAGGCACTGGCCGACATCATTGCAGAGCCACTGGCAGGAATATTTGAAAGCTCGTGGCGCACGGGCCAAGTCCCGGAGGACTGGAAAAGGCCCAATGTGGTCCCCATTTTCAAGAAGGGGAGGAAGGAGGACCCGGGCAACTATAGGCAAGTCAGTCTCACCTCCATCCTTGGCAAAGTCTTTGAAAAAATTATCAAGGCTCACATTTGCGAGAGCCCGGCAGGACAAATTATGCTGAGGGGAAATCAACACGGGTTCGTGGCAGGCAGATCGTGCCTGACCAATCTAGTCTCTTATTATGACCAGGTTATGAAACGCCTGGACACAGAAGTAGGGGTGGATGTCGTATACTTAGACTTCAGGAAGGCTTTCAATACGGTATCCCACCCCATACTGGTGAACAAGTTAAGAGGCTGTGACTTGGATGACTACACAGTCCGGTGGGTGGCGAATTGGCTGGAGGGTCGCACCCAGAGAGTCATGGTGGATGGGTCGGTTTCGACCTGGAAGGGTGTGGGCAGTGGGGTCCCGCAGGGCTTGGTCCTTGGACCGATACTCTTTAATGTCTTCATCAGCGACTTGGACGAGGGAGTGAAATGTACTCTGTCCAAGTTTGCAGATGACACAAAGCTATGGGGAGAAGTGGATACACTGGAGGGCAGGGAACAGCTGCAAGCAGACCTGGACAGGTTAGACAAGTGGGCAGAAAACAACAGAATGCAGTTCAACAAGGAGAAATGCAAAGTGCTGCACCTAGGGAGGAAAAATGTCCAGCACACCTACAACCTAGGGAATGACCTGCTGGGTGGCACGGAAGTGGAAAGAGATCTTGGAGTCCTAGTGGACTCTAAGATGAACATGAGCCGGCAGTGTGACAAAGCCATCAGAAAAGCCAATGGCACTTTATCGTGCATCAGCAGATGCATGACGAATAGGTCCAAGGAGGTGATACTTCCCCTCTCTCGGGTGCTGGTCAGACCGCAGTTGGAGTACTGCGTGCAATTCTGGGCGCCACACTTCAAGAAGGATGCAGATAACCTGGAGAGGGTCCAGAGAAGGGCAACTCGTATGGTCAAGGGCCTGCAGACCAAGCCCTACGAGGAGAGACTAGAGGAACTGGACCTTTTCAGCCTCCGCAAGAGAAGGTTGAGAGGCGACCTTGTGGCTGCCTATAAGTTCATCACGGGGGCACAGAAGGGAATTGGTGAGTATTTATTCACCAAGGTGCCCCCGGGGGTTACAAGAAATAATGGCCACAAGCTAGCAGAGAGCAGATTTAGATTGGACATTAGGAAGAACTTCTTCACAGTTAGAGTGGCCAGGGTCTGGAACGGGCTCCCAAGGGAGGTGGTGCTCTCTCCTACCCTGGGGGTCTTCAAGAGGAGGTTAGATAGGCATCTAGCTGGGGTCATCTAGACCCAGCACTCTTTCCTGCCTATGCAGGGGGTTGGACTTGATGATCTATTGAGGTCCCTTCCGACCCTAACATCTATGAATCTATGAATCTACTATTTAATATTGTGGGTTACTTTATTTTGTCTCATTCAGTTCAATCTCTGCTGCCTACTGCATTATCTTTTTTTTTTTCCCCCACAATTTTTTATTTACAAATATTACAGTAGTACTTAGAGACTTCTACTACAATATTTTTAAGAAAGCATCATTCTGGTATATGTTGAATTAGTTATATTTGTTTTGATCCTCAAGTGATGTAAATGAAGCTTCACTTTTATATATCAAAGGAATATATGTCCAACTTGTTTCAACATAGCTACATTGATTTGTAGCAACTGAATGTCCAATTTATTAATCTCAATAGAGCTTAACTAAACTTCTATAATATTTTTGTCCTTTGGGCTAAGTGTCCATTTTTATTTAGTCAAAAGAACTTAAGGAAATTAGGTATCAAATGTGCATAAATTGTCAAAGAATCCATGTGCTTAACTCCCTCACAATTCTTTGAAAGCCTCAAATTTAACTTCTTAGCATCTCTCTTTCTCTCCACAGACATGCACCAATTTATTTTGACTCACTCTGCCTGCATATGTGCATGCATGTATATTGTAATATTCCTCTGGTTTTCAGTGTCTCCCTATTTAATTTCAATTATAATTTCTATATTTACCTATACTAAACACATATATTACCCCCCCTTTTCCAAGTGTTTTACTTCCATCTTGCCATCCTTAAGCAATTTGCTTTGTCCCAATTTTAAGTGTAAATTATTCTGTATAACCATATTAGCTTTCTGCTTCTACAATGGTGAAAGTAGGTCACACCCATTCTAGACAGGTTTTCCCTTTTCTGAAAAGCATTTTAACAAGTTTCTGTCTTTCTTCACAATGACTCTAAACCTAATTTATGAAACTGAAATTTTCTTATCTGTGAAACTGAATGAATGTAGAAGAAAAGTATCATATGATATGAAAAGTTCAAGGGAATTTAGCAATCATATTCCAACAAATTGAATGTGGGTAGCAAATTCAATCAGGCTCTTTCTGAAAGTCTCATCCCAGTTGTTTCCTAGTAATATAAATTCAGTTTAATGGTCTTCTCTCCTGCACATTTGAATGTTTTTTGCACCAGTATATTATTCCAATTGCCTATTCAAAGGAGACATTTGATGCCAAAGTCTCAATTCATATGAGTTGGGTGCTTAAATCTCTGTGTTTCTTTTGAAAATCCTAGGCTGTAAAATCATAGGATAATAGGGCTGGAAGGGACCTCACAAGGTCATCTAATCCAGCTCCCTGCTCAAGGCAGGATCAACCCTGACCAAACCTTCCCAGGTAAATGTCTGTCTAACCTGCTTTTGAAAATTTCAAAGGATGGAGAGTCCACAGTTTTTCTAGGAAGGCTGTTCCAGATAATCACAAGCTATTCCTAACGATTATCCAGGGAATTTATGGAATAGAATGGAAGTTATTAACAGCATGTTCAAGATATTTTAGGCGTATGTGATCCTACCTTGGCACAGGGGTGGACTAAATTATGTTTCCAGGTCCTTTTCTTTAAAATTTCCTGTTCTCTTGTTTTTGAGTTATTGTGTGCCAAGTTTTACAAAGTGGAATGGGGGGTTTCAGTGTGTCACATTTTGGATGCCAAAGGTGGGATATATTCAGTTTGTGCTATTCCAAATTGTTGGGATTTTGTGCTGCAGTAACGTTGGGACATAACAGGAGCAGGTACTCCCAGTGAGTCTGAGCATGCACTGCTCATGCTCCACCACTATAGGGATGCTGAGCAGGTATTCCAGCATGCCTTGCTACATTGATTTCTGAGAACTGTGCAAAGTGCAAATTGCCTGTCTGGTGGACAGCCTGCTTTTGGCTTGTGAGGGAAGCTGAGGTTTAAGGGGCCAGATGATGGTGGTAGGGTCCAACCCTGCTCTTTCCCTGGGTACTCTAGTAGAATCTTAGTTCCGATGTGCAGTGTGGGAACGGCCAAGGAACTAGTTCACAGCTTGTTGAGGCAATTAAGGGTAAATTCTTATCTCCAAAGCTGTGAATTAAGATGAAGAATGGTGCATTCTGGGATGCTGGAGGACAGAAATATCTCCATAGGACAGCCACATGTTTGATGTTCCTGTCAAAGATACTACTATCCCAAGATGAACCTCAGTCAAAAAAATACAACTTTGCATCTTTTCTTTTGTGCTTTCAAATGACTTGAATGTGCCTCTGCTTACCCTTTGGGATGTTGCAAATAGATTTGGAATGACAAAAACGGAATGTGCGCCAAGGACCTACATTGCAGCTTTTAAAGGTAGACTTGACTTTAAGATAGCAGCATTTTTTTAAATGAGGACACTTTCTAAAGTGTTTTGAACTGGTTCCTCAATATCGTCACCATCACCACCATCAGAAAAAAAAATGCAGTTCTTTTAAAACTCTCTCCCTGTGATTGTCATAGTGTTATCAGAGCCCCTAGGGGAGCCACGGTTGCACGAGGCATGTCTAGAGGTTATAACAGAGGGAAGAACAAAGAACACAGCTGGCAGTGTTTCATTTTTATATGTATCTTTTTAATGAATGTGACATTGAATGTATTTTACAACACCCTATCAATATATTGGATAGTAAGGCCATGTGAAACAGCAGCGTTCCGCTTCAACTTCCATTTCAACATTTCAATGGAACAGTGTTTCATTTCAAGTTTTGCTTCATTTCAAAAGCGCTGTTCCATTCCGTTTCACTGTTTCAACGTTGTTTCGATATTTTGCCCATAGGCTATAATGGGGAAGCATGAAACAGCTTATACCTTTATCATTTCTTGCCTGATCTGATGAAATGTGCAGAGATGATAGCCCTTTCTGAGGGCAAGAAGCCTGCCAAGTTTCAAGGAGATAGGTGCAGGGTTTTGAGGGAAACTGCACCTCAAGCTGTTGACAAGCAGGAGCTGGGGAGCAGGAATAGCATGCTGTGATCCAGCAGGCAGATCAGGAGCCCACACACCTGAGAGGAGTCCAGGAGAGCCCCCACAACTCTCCCAGGGGTGCAGGTGGGCCCTCAATCTGCCTGCTGGATGACAGGAGGCTGCTCCTGCTGCCTGGGACCCAGCGCTGGGGAACTGAGCCCAGTTGGGGGAAGCACCTCCCACCACCAGGCTCAGCTTCCAGTGGCTTTCAGCCCCGTGGAACTCAGCCTGGGCAGAAGGTGAGTTCCATGAGCTCCATGGGGCTGGCGGATCCAGTCGGAGAGCAGCCCAGTCCAGCAGCAGGAGGCAGGCAGAGCCAGCGTTGCACTCTGATAGGCTCCACCAGCCCCACAGAGCTGAGCCTGGCAGCGGGAGTTGGGGAGACTCAGGTCTGCGCTCCCCACTGGGCTGAGCCACCTAGGGCTGCAGAGCTGCTCGGAGCACAGCCCTGGCTCTCCCTTGTCTCACACCACCTGGCTGCTGCTTCAAAATTCAAAACATTTCAAAACTTTCAAAACCTTTTGAATTGTCTTGTTTTGTTTCAAGGCTGTTTTGAAGCCCTTCATTTCTATTTTGCTGTTTCGAGCTCAAAATGAGTTGAAACAGTGTTGAAGTGAAACAGCCAATGAAACTTCACACAGCCCTATTTGATAATATCCAGTTGTCTCCTTGTGACTTGACATGAATTTTACAGCCAGTGCAGAAATGGGGAACCACAGCAGTCCATATGTTTTCATCCTACAAGGATTCCCTGCCAACTGGTATTTTCAGGTTTCCCTCTTCATGCTCTTCCTCTTCATGTACATCCGGACAATGTCAGGAAATTTCTCCAGCATAGTCTTAGTGAGAATTAACCCACAACTACACACACCCATATACTAATTCCTCTGCAACCTCTCTTTGCTGGAAATATGGTACACAACAACTTGCATCCCTAACTTGGAAGAAAGTCAGGCAATCTCCTTCCTTAGCTGCCTCCTACAGATGGACTTTGTTTTCTCCCTGGGCTGCACAGAGTATTTCCTCTTTGCTGTCATGACCTATAACTGATATTTGGCCATATGCTATCGACTCCACTATTGCTCCATCATGAATGGCACCTTGTCTGCTCAGCTGGTTCTTGGCTCTGTGGCTTTCCAGCTATTTCTCAACATATTTGATCTCTAGGCTGTCCTTCTGTGGACCTAATATCATTAATCATTTCTTTTGTGACATAGCCCCATGGATAGTTGTCTCCTGCACTGACACACATTCAGTGGAGCTGGTGGCCTTCATCATCTCATTCATTGTCATCCTGGGCTCATGCACAATAACCCTGGTGTCCTACATTTATATCGTCTCCACCATATTGAACAACCCATCAGCCAAATGTTGCCAAAAGGCCTTTGCTATTTGTTCTTCTCATCTGACTATCATGATTATCTGGTATGGCTTCACCTGGTATGGCATTTGGCATGACTATCTGGTATGGCATTTTCCTGCATGTCATGCTTTCCATAAAGGAATCACTTGACTTGGCCAAAACTGTCCATGTGCTAGACACTATTGTCACTCCTGTGCTGAACTCTTTCATCTATACTTTGAGAAACAAAAAGGTAAAGGATGCTTTGAGAAAAGTGGTCAGTGCAGCATGACTCATTTTTTAAAAATGTTACTGTCAGTAGATAAACAATATCCTGTCTGCTGACATTATTATTGTCCTGAGTGCTGATATCCTTTGCTCTCAGAAGTCAGCATGACCTCATTGCGCTAGAAAAGAGCATGTCAGGCCTGGAGAGGTGGGGAACTTACCTGGAATTCTGTAGACCTAGGCTCCATTTCCAAGTCTATTGCAGAGAAAGTCTGTGATCTGGTCATGTTGCTTCACTTCTCTGTGCCTATTTTGCCATCCAGAAACTAGAAGTAATGTTTCTTCATTTTCTTAAAGCTTTCTGAAATCTACTGGGGGAAAGTGTCTGATTTTGTTATGATCTCCCTTTAGCTCTCCTGAAAATGTGATCCATTGTGTTGCCCCTTTCTCTCTCTTTAGGGTAATAGAAATCAGTGGAACAACTTCTGGTTTGTGGCAGTGTGTATAAGAGAACCAGGTCCATTGTTTAGTGACTGACTGTGATTGTGTCTCCAGATCAGAAAACATTAAAAATAATTGTATTTTAATTTGTGAGTATATGTGTGCATGCACACCTGGGCATAATAGATGAGTTACACATACTGCAGCCTTTAGTTTGCTTTGCTAAGTACAGAGAGAAAATAGTTATTACAAATCAATGATAGTTTTTAAAAAGTGCTAAATGGAAGGGAAGGATGGTTCTTGGGATGGACCGAGGCTGTCCCCAAAATTCACTTGTCCTGTCCTTTCCCCTCAAGGAAACACATTCTTTAAAAAATAAAAAAAAAAATACATTTGAAAATCACTTTATTTTCTCCTGTCTTTGTCCCTGCCAAAGGACAATCCTAAAGGACTGTAGTCTCTTTTAAACCCCATAGGCTTTGTTGGCACTTTGCTTCCAAGCTTGGATGACCATGCAGTGTCAGTCTTCCAGCCTTTGCCCCACTCCTGGCTCAGGCCCCAGGACTGACAGGAGGGGATTGGAGTAGAGGAAGGCAACACTATTTTGAAACCTGATAACATTATGTGAATGGTAAGTCAACATCAAAGTCTACACCCCACAGATAATTAAATGAATAGTTCTGGCTCCTGAGGCTGATTAAGGCACAGCTCTCTTTTTGTGTCCAGTCTAAAGTTAGTGGGTTTATTTATGAGGCTCAGGCCATTGACATCTATTCAGTTAAAGATTCAATAGAAAATGATCTGTGATCCTAAGAAGTGCACCTCCTGCTATGCCACACTTGTGGATTAAAACAAATTAAAAGTTTCCTTAAAAAGTGATCTCCATCTTTTTGTGGACCAACCCACATAAAACCATATCTTCTCTGAGAGCCTTTGTACATTGTATTTTGGTCAACCATTGCCCACTCTATACCAGACCCTTGTGTGTAAAAGCAATGACAAAACATGTGGGTTATGGATTCTTTTCCCCAACACATTTCTTGTGGACAGCAAAGAGCCCTACACCAGTGCCATGTGCATTGGATTGCTCTCACTGGCAGGATACCTCAAGCCATCATCCATGACAAGTCAGCATGTTCCACTGCCAGGTTTTTGTCAGCAATCCCTTCCATGCCCTCTGACTTTTGCAGGGAAGATTACCCACAGAGAAGACACAATCCTTCACCCTCACAGTTTCCATTATTTTCCTATGGTTTCTAAGAACCATTGGTTCCAGCCCCTTAGGACTGAACCTTTCTTGTGTATAATGGACCATGGGCCTCCATGCCTGTAACCAGAAAATCAAACATTTTAAACCCTTCACTTCTTTATAAATTATCCTGTGAAATTAGTAAAATGCCAAGCCTTTGGCTAGGGACAGAAATTACACATAAACCAGTTTAAGTGATCAGAAACTGTTTTAAACCTGTAACAGAACAGAAGCCCAATGCACATAAACCAGTTTCAAAATGGCTGAAACTAGTTTAAAATAAACCTGGTTGAATGTAGCATCAGACTTCGCTGATTTGGGTTAAACCGGTTTATGAAATTTCTTTCCCAGACCCCTTCCTGGTTCAAGTTAAATCATAGCCTCCCAGTATCCCAGCAGGCCTTCCACCCCTGGGCTGGTCTGTGCTGTCTACTCCAGAGAGCAGGGCTGGCCCCACCCCACTGCTTCCTAGCTGGAGCAGGGAGAGCTGGCTGACATGGGGGCCAGGGGAGCAAGTCCAGCTGGGGATGCAGCTCAGTCTGCAAGGGGGACTGCCCCTCTTCCCCCAGCAAACCCTAGCTGGGGTATGGGGCAAGGGGGGTGGGTAAAGCACCCCTTCCCCCACTCAAACTTACTGCTAGCTGCAACTGTGGACTACAAATCCCAGAGGTACCTGGAAGCAGGAAAAAGAAGTGATGAGCAACCCTGCAGAGTCCTGCTGATTTAATTCTGGACTGCAAATCCCAGAGACCTTGAGGGAAGCAGGAAGAGGAAGTAAACACACAGCCAGAGAGCCATGCGCTAGCACCCCATGGCTTCTGGCCTGAGCCACTGCAGGCATGTGTCCTCATTTCCTGAATCAAAGGTAAGTGTTGGTTCACTCTGTTTCAATTTAAACTCTGCAGCTTAGACTAACGTGCAAAGACTGAACTGATTCAGCCTTGGGCTTTTTGACTGTCTGGACTTAGCCCTTGTGTCCCCTTTCACTGAAACTCAGCAGCATGTGCTCATATAGTTTGTGTACACAAGTAGGCCTATATCTGGAAGTCCATACACCAGCTTCTGTTTAAAAAGTTTTGACCATGCCAACATCACTCTTTTGGATCACCAAAAAAGCACACAGATTTCCCTTTGCATTTGTATGGTCTGACTCCATGTGGGGGGAACACTACACCTCCGTTTACACTCACTGGCAATAGCACAGATTTAACCTCTGCCACCTGCCCCCACGTATGATAAAGCTCTTCCTGACCACAACACACTAGCACCTTTCAGACTTTTTCTAGATCTTTTCCTGTTCTTGGCCTCCCATCACCCTTCTCTCAAATAAACCCTCAGCACTTTAATTTCCTTGGCCACCACCTCTATCCCTAGCTCCATCATATCACCCATTTCATCCACCACCGTCATTTTGCTTTTGTTCACATTTAATTTGGTCCTGGACACTTCCCTATATCTTTGAGTGTGCCCTACCACTTTTTCCAGAAAGAGTCTATCCCTTACCATGACACTGAGATCATCCATATACAATACTTCTTTCACTTCTTGCCCTCCTCCACCTGGCACTGGGACCTTCTTAATGACTGTGCCCTGCCTCAGTGTCTGCACCAGCAGTTCAATAGCACAAATAAAAACTGCTGGGGATGGAACTTCCCTGCTGTACCCAAACTAGATTCTGCAAGACTTGTTCAGGTGGCCATCTATTAAAATCCCAACTTGCATATGCAAGTCAGTTAGCATTTTATAATATTAGTAGACTTGGCTCCTGACTATTCTCTATGTAAACCCAAATAACTATAGTACATTATTCCATATTTAAGCTCTTGCAAATATTACTTCATCTTTTGAGTGTATTTTAGCATCTCTTGCAGTGGTGGGCCCTCATCAGCCTGTTTTACTTGTGGCAGGTTAGGCTGGTCTTTGTTTTGTTTACAGGGTTGATTGTATAGTTTTAGGAATAGACAAGCATTTGTGTGGGATGGTTTGGAGAAGGATAATCCTGCCTTGAGTAGGGGGTTGGTCTAGATCACCTCCTGAGGTCCCTTCCTGTCCTATTTTTTCAATTTCTATTAATCTAATTTTTTACCAGCAGAGTTTCATTAATTTGTTTAGCAATAAATATGGTTTACATTAACAGGAAAAGTATGCTTTTTGGCTTCAGTGGAGTTAAACTAGTGACATATATATGACAGTCATACCCAAAATATAAGTGGCTCATGAGAAACATATAAAAGTGCCAGAAAAAAAAAAAAACCCTAGCTTACATCAATGTAGACCCTAGCAAATATAGACCATATGTCTATATTTGGCAAATATAGACACTGGCAAATATAGACCATAGGTAGACCCTGGCAAATATACAGATGGGAATTGGCTTTGGAAGAGCACAGGACTTTGGGGAACATTCTCCTAAAGACCAGCTGTTCTTAGATGTTTAAATCAATGGGATTTGGACAGCCACATCGCTTTGCATATATTGAAAATCCCAGCCTAGGAAAGCATGGAGTAAATAACGTATACTGGTGATGGGTAAATCCCAAAGACAAATTGGAGAAGCTTAATAGAGAATACATAGCTTTAGAACTGAATTAAAACAGAATAAGGGCTGAGAAGCCAATGTTTAAAGATAAAATGAACTTTGAGTGAAAGTTGAATAGACTGAGTACTGCCAAGTTAGCACTAACACTCACTCACCATTGAGTGATGATCTCCAGGCTGCAATTCTGGGGTGATGACATCCTTGTGTATTTCTTTGGTGACATTTCAAACATTCTGAAGCTCATGTGCATGGACTTCGCCATCATTGAAATGCTTGTTTTTAAAGTGGCTCTGTCTGCCCCCATGATGTCCCTGCTAGTGACAGGGAATTCCGGCATCAACATCTTTGTCATACTAGCCATGATCCTATCTGCTACAGGGATACATAAATAGGGGTCTGCTTAATTTGTGGTGAGACAAAGCTGATTTCACAGGCATTTCCTGATAGCCCTGTCCCTTGCTGCTGATGGGTGGACAGGCAGATGTGGTATAATTTAATAGCAAATTCTGCAAAAAGTAAATAATATAATATAATTTATCATATTATAAATCTAAATATTAAATTTAAATCTAAATTTATATACAATATGAATTGTAATGTCATAATTTATTATTATACATAGCCTTCTACAAAAAGCTTAAAAATACTAATTAATGCTAACCTTAATAGAAACATTTTCACTTCACTGACTAGCATCTTCTCTTAGTCTATGTCACTAGCAGACAGTAACTCTCAATCACATGATCTAAGGCTGCAGTGATTGTTGTGTTGTCTTTGTATTGCAGTAAGCATTGGGACAGTCTAAAACAGTGTATTATAGAAATAGATACAGGGGAGAGGGGTTGGAGAGGGTTGTTTTCAGCAGAAAATCATGGCCATTGCAGTATTTCCTGGCAATTGTAGACAGTTCCGTTTTTCATGGTGTCTACAAAAACTGCAAAACAATCATTTAAATTAACCCCTGTGCATAAAAATTATTCCACTTGCTCTGCCCACTCGGCATGTTCTATGCCACCACTATATTCATGTATGCCCAGGGCCATCCGCACCTTCAACCTCAGCAAGATGGTGTCTGTGTTCTATATAGACATTACACTATTTCTGAACTCCATTATTTACAATCCAAGGCACAGGGAAGTTAAAAACACCCCGAGATGTGTGCTGAGCAGAAAAACTACTTCGATTTAGAACCCCATCAAGACAACAAGAGCCTGTCTTATTAGTTCAGTTAGCTCTTCTTAAACAACTTTTTCCAAGGAAAAAGCACGGGGACATTACCAGCTGACCTGTTAATCAGCTCCAAAAATCCCTAAGCAGACACTGTCCTGTCTGCCTTTGTCCTGCCTGCCTTACACATATACTAGGCCTGTGCAAGTAGGCAGCTATTTGATCCAGCTTCGGATCCAGCCGCTTCGGATGCCAGCAATCCAATCCAGAGCTCCAGACTGGGTTCCCACTTCGATCTGGCCAAAGCAGCTCCAAAGACCCTCATCAAGACGGAATTGAAGGATGAGGAAGTAGAAGGATTGTGGGTTAGGTTACATGGGGGGCAAGAAGAAAGGGATTTGGTGGTAGGGGTCTGCTACAGACCCCCACACCAAGAGGAAGAACTAGATTCAGTGCTCCTGAGGCAGCTCTCGGAGACCATAAAAGCTAAGGAGGCGGTAGTAATGGGGGACCTAAACTACCCAGACATCTGCTGGGAGACGCAGGCAGCAAAGTCCCACCGTTCACGCAGGTTTCTATCCTGTGTACAGGACCTCCACCTGACACAGGAGGTACATGGTCCCACTAGGGGGAATGCCTTACTGGATCTGGTATTGGCAACGGGGGATGACATGGTAGGGGACCTACAAATCGGTGGCCATCTGGGGGACAGTGATCACCTAATAATAGAATTCTTCATAAGACGTCGAGTGGGTAAGGTAACTAGTAGGGCAAAAGTGCTAGACTTTAGGAAAGCTGATTTCAATGAACTCAGGCGATTAGTCAAGGACGCACGTCAGAGTAGTAGTTTTGAAGTGATGGGAGCCCAAGAAGGGTGGCTGTGCCTTAAGGAAATGATCCTTCGGGCACAAAGGGAGACGATCCCGATGCAAGGAAAAAGAGGGAAAGGGGCCAGGAGGCTTCCTTGGCTGACCAGAGAAATCCAGGGCAGCCTACAGGCCAAAAGGGGAGCACATAAAAAGTGGAAAAAGGGAGAGATCACGAAAGAGGAGTATACCTCCTCTGCTCGTGCTTGTAGGGAGGCAGTTAGACGGGCCAAAGCTACCATGGAGCTGAGGATGGCATACCAAGTAAAGGATAATAAGAAATTGTTTTTTAGATATATAGGGAGTAAAAGGAAGGCCCAGGGAGGAATAGGACCACTACTAAATGGGCAGAAGCAATTGGTGATGGACAGGGGGGACAAGGCTGAACTCCTCAACGAGTTCTTTACCTCAGTGTTCCTAAGTGAGGGGCATGACAAGTCTCTCACTGGGGTTGTAAAGAGGCAGCAGCAAGGCACCAGACTACCATGCGTAGACCCTGAGATGGTGCAGAGTCACTTGGAAGAACTGGATGCCTTTAAGTCAGCAGGCCCAGATGAGCTCCATCCGAGGGTACTGAAGGCACTGGCCAACGTCATTGCACAGCCACTGGCGGGAATATTTGAATGGTCGTGGCGCACGGGCCAAGTCCTGGAAGACTGGAAAAGGGCCAACGTGGTTCCCATTTTCAAGAAGGGGAGAAGGAGGACCCGGGCAACTATAGACCAGTCAGTCTCACCTCCATCCTTGGCAAAATCTTTGAAAAAATTATCAAGGCTCACATTTGCGAGAGCCCGGCAGGACAAATTATACTGAGGGGAAACCAGCACGGGTTCGTAGCAGGCAGATCGTGCCTGACTAATCTACTCTCTTTCTATGACCAGGTTACGAAACGCCTGGACACAGAAGTAGGGGTGGATGTCGTATACTTAGACTTCAGGAGGGCCTTCGATATGGTATCCCACCCCATACTGGTGAACAAGTTAAGAGGCTGTGACTTGGTTGACTACACAGTCCGGTGGGTGGCAAATTGGCTAGAGGGTCACAACCAAAGAGTCATGGTGGATGGGTCGGTATTGACCTGGAAGGGTGTGGGCAGTGGGGTCCCGCAGGGTTCGGTCCTTGGACCAATACTCTTTAATGTCTTCATCAGCGACCTGGATGAGGGAGTGAAGTGTACTCTGTCCAAGTTTGCAGATGACACAAAGCTATGGGGAGAAGTGGACATGCCGGAGGGCAGGGAACAGCTGCAAGCAGACCTGGACAGGTTGGACAAGTGGGCAGAAAACAACAGAATGCAGTTCAACAAGGAGAAATGCAAAGTGCTGCACCTAGGGAGGAAAAATGTCCAGCACACCTACTGCCTAGGGAATGACCTGCTTGGTGGAACAGAAGTGGAAAGGGATCTTGGAGTCCTAGTGGACTCCAAGATGATCATGAGCCGGCAGTGTGACGAAGCCATCAGAAAAGCCAATGGCACTTTATCGTGCATTAGCAGATGCATGACGAATAGATCCAAGGAGGTGATACTTCCCCTCTATCGGGCGCTGGTCAGACCGCAGTTGGAGTATTGCGTGCAATTCTGGGCACCGCACTTCAAGAAGGATGCGGATAACCTGGAGAGGGTCCAGAGAAGGGCCACTCATATGGTTAAGGGCTTGCAGACCAAGCCCTACGAGGAGAGACTAGAGAACCTGGACCTTTTCAGCCTCCGCAAGAGAAGGTTGAAAGGCGACCTTGTGGCTGCCTATAAGTTCATCACGGGGGCACAGAAGGGAATTGGTGAGTATTTATTCACCAAGGCGCCCCCAGGGGTTACAAGAAATAATGGCCACAAGCTAGCAGAGAGCAGATTTAGATTGGACATTAGGAAGAACTTCTTCACAGTTAGAGTGGCCAGGGTCTGGAACGGGCTCCCAAGGGAGGTGGTGCTCTCTCCTACCCTGGGGGTCTTCAAGAGGAGGTTAGATAGGCATCTAGCTGGGGTCATCTAGACCCAGCACTCTTTCCTGCCTATGCAGGGGGTTGGACTTGATGATCTATTGAGGTCCCTTCCGACCCTAACATCTATGAATCTATGAATCTATGAAAGCTTCGGAGCCGCCTCAGAGCTGCCTTGGAGATCCGGCCATAGGGTATAATGGGGAATCAATTAAATATCTATATCTTTGTTTGTTTTTTGTCTGATTTGGATGAAAATTGCAGGGTTAGTAGCCTCTGCTGAGAGCATAAATTCTGCCAAGTTTCAAGAGGACTGGAGCAGGGGTTCAGGGGGAACTGCACCCAAAATTCTTGAAAGCATAACTCATGTCACATCTACGTGTTATGTCACAGGGAGGTGAAAACTGCAGAGATGGTGGTCCCCGGTGAGACCACGAATCCTGCCATGTTTCAAGGAGATAGGTGCAGAGGTTTGGGGGAAACTGTACCTCAAGCTGTAGACAAACAAAACTCATGACATGGGTGTCACTGTGTGTGTTAAGGCACAGCGGGGTGACAGCTGCAGGCCTGCCAGCCCCTGCTGTGGCCACAAAGCCTGCCAGCTGTCGAGGAGATCGGTGCAGGGGGGTCCTAGGGCCCTGCACCCCTAGCTGCTGACAGACAAAACTTGTGACATGGGTGCTTGTGCAACTGACTGTGTCTGTCTTGGGGCATTTGATTGTCTGTATTGATTATTTCCTCTCCTTAGTCTGTGGTTTTGTAGGTGTTCTCATTCTTGGGAGGGCCACACACTTCTGTACTTTCACCTTTTGTTATTAATATTTTGCAAGGATGACTTAAAAGTTAAAAAAAAAAAAATTCTTTCTTTCTCTCTGTCTGTCTGTTTGCCTGGCGCTCTCTCCCCTCTTTGTCTCTATACCCAAGACTTATGAACACATTCTTTATGTGTAGTGAACTTCATTGGGCAAGGGCTGAAGAGTGCATTTTTCAGTTACAGAAGCACTGCATTTAGCTTTAAAGTATCATGGGCTCTTTTTGCTAGTTCTAAATAATATTTTCATGACTGTATAGCTAATTGTTTACAGACAAAGCAAATGGGAATTGAACCTAACAAGGTTTTGCAGTGCAACTGTAACACTCTTCTATGGATGGCTACAGTAGTGGTTAAAGTTTAAGCAAAGAATCCTAGCCCCTGGTGACTGGTCAGAGAAGTGGCAAGAACATATTGACCAATAGGTTTAATCTGTTTCTATCTATCTAATCAAAGATCTGGGGTGACAGGCCCCTATTTGGAAAGTTTCCTCATCAATTTTATTTGAAACATCTTAATTTTACTTTTTCATTTAGATAAAATGAATAAACTTTTAAGTAAAAAAAAATGTTAACTGCTCATTAAAAACAACTCTGTCAGCAGCATACGTGCTAAAAAGAAATCTCTCTAATTAGCAGAGCAGCACCTGCTGCTCTAGAGAATTGTAAGAGCCTACATACATCATTATAACATCATGTGCTTTAACGAGGGCTCCAAGGAATACTACACTGAGGTGAGGAGCCAGGGACACTGCAGGGAGATCTGGCAAATCTCTGGGCATGAAGGCCTGTGACTGAAACAAAGTTATTGATTATTTTGATGGGTCCCACTGGGGGTCGTTAGAATAAAATTTTATTTGGGAAATACAGGTCTGAGGAACTCTTCTAGGGCTGGTGTGAAAAGAAAGTCAGGGAATATAGATTAAAGTTTGAGAAAGAAATGACCAGCTCATATATCAAGTTGCCCCCGATGAGTAAGCTAATATAGGTCAAGCCATGATCCCCAGTTCATGGGAGGGATGATCCCTTCATTCATTGACTCCATGAATGAATCCCATTCATACAACCAAGCAGTTAGACTGAAATGAATGCAAGGGGCTGGGTGCAGTGACATGACACACAAACACAGCTCAGGTTCCCAGGAGGTTGGCAACATGGCTCAGCAGTGTCATGTTTGCAAAACACTGCTTGGATTCTAGCCTTTAGGGCTGTCCGTAATGGCACTGTTCTGTTTTGACTTCAATTTTGAGGTTTGGATGGAAGTGTTTTGTTTTGAATTTCATTTTGAGTTGAAACAACCTCACTGTTTCGCTTCATTGAAACCGTGAGGCTCTTTTGACGCTGTCTCGATGTTTCACCCAACCATCGGGATGGGGAAAGGAACTCAGCCCAGCTAACTCAGTCCAGCCGGGCTGACTTCCCATTCCCAGCACAATCGTAGGGCAGGGGAGGGGGATTGAACCACTGGGCTCAGTTCCTTTCTCCAGCCCAATTGCAGCACTTGGGAGGGGACCTGAGCCCAGGCTCAGTTTCCTTCCCCTGCGCTGTGATTGGCTTCCCACAGGCCGGTGGCAGGAAACAGGGAGAGCCAGAGCTGCGTTCCTGGCTGCTGCTAGTAGTGCAGCCCTGGTTCTCCCCTGTCTCCCACCACCTCGCTGCTAGCTGCTTTGAAACTCAAAACGTTTCGAAAGTTTTGAAACATTTGGACTAGCCTCGTTTTGTTTTGAGGCTGTTTTGAAGCTCTTTGTTTCGATTCGATGTCACTGTTTCAAGCTCAAAATGAGTTGACACAGTGTCAAATCGAAACAGCCAGTGAAATTTCGCACAGCCCTACTAGCCTTCAGTGGTCAATTGGCTAATATGCCTTGACTATGGCAAGTGTTCCTACACTGCCTGTGACCTTTAGTTTTGCTATTGCCCCAGTTCTAAACCTCAACCTTCCCTCCCTCCCCCGCACCCCGCCCTGCCCCTCTCTTCCATCTCTGGGCCCAGATATGTACAGATATGTTGATGTACCTAAGTTCTGATCTAGTTCCCTCCTTGTCTCAGAGGCTAGGGACAGACATTACACATAAACCAGTGTAAGTGATCAGAAACTGATTTAAACCTGTAACAGAACACGTTCAGTGCACATAAACCAGTTTGAAAATGGCTGAAACTGGTTTGAGATAAACTTGGTTGCATGTAGTATCAGACTTAACTGATTTGGGTCAAACCGGTTTATGCAATGTCTGTCCCAGACCCTTTGCTGGTTTAAGCTAAAACCAGAGAGCATCCCAGCATGCTCTCTGGGGTGGGCAGGGCTCTCTGCTCCACAGCAGGGCTGGTCCCTCCCCTCTCCTCTTACCCATGCCCCCTCCCTCCCCTCACCACTCGCTGCTTAAACAGAGAGCCCTTCCTCGTCTGGGCACAGGTGTAAATGCTGTGCTCAGGAGCAATAAATTCCAGTGCAAAATTTTCCAGAGTTTATTGTGTCAAATTAATTTCAAATGTAGATGTGCCCACATAGCATAAAGCTCAGTCTCAGAAGCACAAGGGGAGCTTTCTCCCTACCACACAACATAACAAGTTGACTTCTCTCCATCACAAGGAAGACTTGAAACACATAAATGCAGATCTAAATGCACATGGCCATATATGAATACACTAAACTCAGATTATTTCCTCCATAATGAAAACTCTGATACATGAATACACAGGTCTCTCTCATTTGTGACTTGCATGCCCTGCCATTACTGCAGCAGTGATATTGTGCACAGCCCTGGCAAATCATGCAGAACTGCCCAGCTTTGTTCTTGATAGGCCAAATCTGCCATCAGTGGAGCTTCAGTATTGTTCGTATGTTCCTACCTGGTTAGGCTGGCTGGATAGGGCAGGATTGGGGCAGGACTGGGTCTTCTAGTCTTGGTTATATGCTTGTAAATTCAGATTTAGTCATAGTAATACTCAATGGTAATAGTAATAACAACAGTTGTGCACAATGAAGAAACTACTGCTGACTTTCTTAGGGATTTTAGTCAAATCACTTGAGCCCATGTTCTCACACTCAGACATCTGAATGAAACTGCTAGAAATCCCTATTAATTAAATAACCTGACAGGCAGGTATGCTGGGCATCTCACAGGGTTCTTTGTGCCTTAGTGCTGTCCAACAACCCTGGGGGGTGGGAAGGAAGCAGAATAAACATTTGTTTGGTATTTTATTTTTTTGGACCAACTGTATATCTGGGAGAGATGTTAGACAGGATTTGGGGCACAAAGTACCCTTCCTCAAAGACAGATATTTCATAGCTAAATGTAAAGTAAAACCATTATTTTCATTTAACCCAATGTAGCCTGGGTTGTACTCAATTATGTACTCCCCTCTCCAGTTGAAGGGAATGTTACCAGGGCAGGTGTGCTGTGGGGTGACACTACCTACTGCACACAGTTCCCTCTTTCCCTTATAGAGTAAAGCCAGGACACGTCTTAATGGTTAACTATATACAAATGCATTAATATATGAGAAGAATTAAAAATGGAACATATATATAAAAGACATGGGATCTATGTGCAATACATATACAACTCTATATAAATGCTCTGGATGCAGGTGAGGGATCTGGAAAGCAAAGGTCTCAGTAAATGTCATGCAATCTTATACCCTAATGAAATACGAATCTACAAAGCATGAGGTGCAAATTCACAAAATATAAGGCACAAGATTCACAAAATACAAGACGCAGGGATGCACAAACTTAGATTCTCAAGAAAACCAGAAGAATAACCCCGGTTCCCCTGGAACAATAGTGGGACTCCAAATACAGCCCAGCTTGAATAGCCCACAAAGAGAACCCACAATAAACCTGGGGAGCCCTTCCCCTTCGGGGCTTCGCCTCCAGCTGCTTCTCTCTAATGACAGTGGGGGGGGGGGGGAGGGGAGGGGGATCCCTCCTCCTCCCCTGGGGAATACCCATTCCCTGTAACACACAGCTCTCCCAAGACCCTGTGAGGCTTGTCATCCCCGGGTGAGGTGTCTTCTTCCTCAGCAAGGGGCCCTCAGCTGATTTGGGCTCTCCCATCCTCCAGCCCATTTGGGGCCCTGTGCACTGCTCTGTGCACCGGTGTCCCTTCCTTGCACCAGGGGTTGGAGATCCGAGCCACCTTGTGCGGTGCTGGGGTCTTAGTCTGCTCCCAGACCCTCCATGCACCGCCTGTACACCGTGTTCTCAACCTTGTGCCGGGGACTAGAGATCCAAGAAAATCTGGAAATCCCAGTCTACTCCTGGACCCTCCATGCACCAACATGTGCACTGTGTCCCTGGCCTCATGCCAGGGGTTGGAGACCCAAGCCACCTCGTGCAGCTTTCAGGGTCTCAATCTCTCTTGGACCCTCCATGCCTGGCCAGTGCACAAACTGCCTGGCCTCATGTCAGGGGTGGGAAACCTGAGCCACCTCATGTAGTTCCCTGGGTCTCAGTCCCTCTCAGACCCTCCATGCACCGACCCATGCACCGCTCGCCGTGCTCTCTCGCAGCAGGCTTGGAGGGGGATGCAGCCACTTGGACTGTTCTGAGGCAACAGCTCCACCCTGCTAGCCAGCTCTGCCAGCTCTTCTTTGCCCTCTTCTCTGTCCCTTGACGCAGCTGCCCATGTGTCAGGCATGCTGACTTTTTATTCCTTTTGGGGCTCTGCCCCAAACTGGAAACAGACCAATCTGAGAAAGGGAGGTGTTATTTCCCTCTCAGGTCCAACTCTTCGCCTCACCCCAGAGTAGGGATGGGGCATGCCTCTCCCCTGCCGTCACCTGATTGGTGGGAAAAGGGGAAATACCCCACCAATCATTTCAAACTTTTCCAAAGCTAGCACACCAGGCTGCCACCAGCAAGCCCACCACATCAATAAGGTAAAGGAGGTGGTCACTTAAAAAGGGAAGGTGGTAGCCAACTTGCAGAGCAAAGAAAAAGTATGAGAAGTAGCTACAGGCCAAGAAAATTGCTTGCTTCTTGCACATTACCAGGAACATCAGGTCTACAGCACTGCAGCAGCACTAAAATGAATTGAAACATTTAAACTGAGATTTTCTCATTGCCTAACAGTTCTCAAGCTTCTATTTCTATTCATTCAGACTGGAATCAGGCACCTCACTTAGGTGCTTATGACCCCCATTGGCATCTTTAAATGCCTACCTATCTTTAAAATCTGGTCCTAAGTAACTTTCAATAATTCAGCTAAGCCTCCTATGTCCTCTAGGCCAGTGGTTTTCAACCTGTGGTCTGTGGACCCCTGGGGGTCTGTAAGCTATGTCTAAGAGGTCGGCAAAAGATGATTATGATCAATCAAAAGTATGTGAATACTCACACTTGCAGGTCAAAGGGATCTGCACCTTCATTCAAAATTTCTAAAGGGGTTGGCATGTCCATTTGAAATTGTTTAAGGCAGTGTTTCTCACTGGTGGGACGTGAAGGTTGTGTAGGTGGGACTTATAAAAAAAAAAGAAAAAGTGGGCATTCCTGAGAAAGGTAGGGGTCTGTAGGCTCAAGATTCCCTGGGGAAAAGTGTTATGTTTTGATGACATCATAGCTGCCATTAGCATGGAGCTGCCACACATGGAGCTGCCGCCATTAGCAGGGAGCTGGTTCTCTGTGTAAGATTTTATATTTTTATATTTTATATTTTTTTGCTTTTCCATAACTGATGTGTACATTTATTTTTTGACAGGTGTGATATACTGATATTGTGAAATTGTTAGTTTGCCTTATTTTGGTGTTTTTACCCTAAAAGCAAAAATGAGCAAGCAAGGACTCAAAAGATTTTGTATCACCTCATTGGAAACATCAACAAAATTTGAAGCAGGTATTCCAGCTGAGAAGAAATAAAAGACTGTTAACAGGAAGTATGACAACAGCTATATTCAGTATGGATTCTCAAACAGTGGAAATGACAATCCATCTATTCCTTTATGTGTCATATGTAGAGAAACATTAACCAATTCTGGAATGAAACTTCACAATTTGAAGACGCATATGGAGCAAAGACATGCTTACCTCAAGGATGAACCTTCCAACGACTTAAGTCAGCAATGAAAACTCAACAAAAATATATGTTTGCTTTGAAAATATTTGCACCGCGGCCCTTCAGGCATCCTTTTTCGTCTCCTTGCAGATTGCTAAATGTAAAAAGCCATAGGAGAAACATTGGTAAAGCCAACAATGTTAGATGCCTGCAGAAAGGTTCTTGGTGATGGAGCTGCAAATAAGATTGCTACTATCCCACTTTCAAATGATACGGTTTTGCGTCACATTGAAAGCTTCTTTTGTGATATCGAAACTCAACTCATTGCCCAATTGAAAAAATCAAAGTTGTTTGCACTTCAAATAGATTACGTGTGCCCCCTTAACCAACTGACTGACCGGAGGCGGCGGCGGCAGCAGCAGCAGCAGAGGAATCGGCAGCGGGGGCAGCAACAGCTGATCCCCCGGAGGTAAGTGGGGAGGAGGGACCCAGCGCAGCTGAGCCGGATCCGGAGGGGAAGCCCCCCGGGTCCCATATAGCTGAGCCGGTAGGGAGCCGTGCTCCCGAGCTGCACAGCGCGAACAGAGCGCGCAAACAGGCACGCTCTGTGACAGCGTGCCGGCGTTTGCGCAGGCGTTCACACCAGCAGGAGGGCCAGGAGTGGGACTCCTGTAGGGGTAGGGAGTAGACACCACACAGGTCTACAAACAGCAGCTTGTAGAATGGTGTCTACGAGGAGTGCTGCTAGGGCCTCTGCCCAGGGGGACAAGGCTAACCGGGGCTGGTCTGAGGCCTCCACCCAGACCGAGCCCATGGGGGAGCTGATGTTCCCCTACCTCCTGGCCTGTGGGGGATCCCCAGCAGGGCCGGGGGGGCAGAGATTGGGGGCCCCCACACCTGTCCAGCAGGTGCCCGTCTTAGGGCTCTGGAGGCGCAGGTGAGGGAGCTCCGGGAGGAGGTTAGCAGGCTGAGGGGGATCAGGGAGGCGGAGGATGAAATTGACAGTTATTTCCTTTTCCTGCAGGCCCAGGCACCGAAGGAAGAAGCAGCCCAGGGAGTGCCCTCCACAGCAGAGTGGCAGACGGTCACAGCCAGGACCGGAGCAGCTCGCAGCGAACCGGTACCAGCTTCTCCAGTCCGACTGGTGAACAGGTACGAGGCCCTGGCGACCCTGCAGGAGATGGAAGGGGAGGAGGAAACCCTTGGGCAGGAAGAAACACCACGTTCTTCACACTCCAAACAGATCAAGAGATCCAAGAGGACCCAGAGGAGGAGGCGATGAGTGCTCGTCATAGGCGACTCCATCCTGAGAGGTACGGAAGGGCCCATCTGTCGCCAGGACCCCTCAGCACGAGAGGTATGCTGCCTCCCTAGAGCAAAGATTCAGGATGTGACAGAGGTAATCCAGGCCAGGATCAAGCCCACCGATTACTACCCCATGGTCCTAGTCCATGTGAGTACTAATGATGCGGCCAGGAGAACCCCCGATCACCTGATGGCGGACTACAGTGTTCTGGGCGGCGTGCTGAAGGAGTTCGGTGCCCAGGTGGTTTTCTCTTCCATCCTACCAGTGACCAGACGCGGAAGACAGCAGGAGAACTGCATCAGAGAGACCAACTGGCGGCTTCGGCACTGGTGTCTCGAGGCAGGCTTCGGCTTCCTGGACAACGATCCGCACATCATGACGAGGGACATGCTCAGCTGGGATGGGCTTCACCTGTCCCCCAAAGGTAAGCGTGTGTTTTCTTCTAGGTTGGCGGATCTCCTCCGGCGGGCTTTAAACTAGGCTCGTCGGGGGGAGGGGAGTACGAGGGCAGGGGAAGCTGTGGACCACCAAACCATGAGGCACCCACAAGGACAGCCCAGCCTGAAGAAAGAGAGCATTGGGAACCTGAAGGCCATGGGGAGACCAGCACTACAGAACAGGTAAGAAACGAAAAGGTAAGAATCAAAGGTCCCCTTGGGACTCGGAGCGGGGGGGCAGCAAAGGCACCAGTCGCAGGGCTCAAGTGCCTATATACTAATGCTAGGAGCATGGGAAACAAGCAGGATGAACTAGCGCTCCTGCTTGCACTAAACACCTATGACTTAGTGGGGCTAACGGAAACCTGGTGGGATTCATCCCATGACTGGGCAGTACATATTGAGGGCTATAGATTGTACAGAAAGAACAGGGTGGGGAAGAAAGGGGCAGGGGTTGTGTATATATATATATAATTCCCAGTCTCTCACAGGTGCCTAAATCAGGACTGTAAGTAGGTGTCTAAATCTGGAAAAGAGGCAGGACATCAGATGCACACCGCTCCTCAGCACTGGCTACTGCTTACCCAAAGCACCCACCCATTTTGTGTACTGAGTGTTTGAATGCCAGTCTTATACCCTATTTAAAGTATAGAGAACATCTGCATGCTAAATTTTCCCTGCCTGGCAGCAGCATCTTCATGCACAATATGCTGTTCCCAGTGGCCTGCCTTCTTACTTGAAATCAGCATAACCACTTCTATGCAGTATTAGCTAAGTTAATTATCTCTGATGGGCATTTAGGCCAGTTACCCAATACTGACCATCACACCTATAGTGCAATTCAGATGTGGCTGTGCTTCTTCTTGTTTGTGGGGCAGTCCACACAGAAGCACAACATGCTTAGCATCATCATTTTCAGGCAAACTAAATTTACCATGTAGATGTAGTCTAAGAACCAAACATAGATTTGTGCATCCTGAGTAGGAGGCCAGGCACCTAGAAGGTAAGCAAAAGAAGGCTTAGGGCTAAATTCAATTTTTCTTTTTACTCACCTAAATGGCATATCAACAGCTGTATAATTATAGCTTATGTTTATTTTATAACATAATAGTTATGGATAATGAAGTAGTAAAATATAGTACATTTGCATGATTATCTATCTGATGACTGCTAACTGTTTTTCTTATTTATTGAAGCCTAATTGTTTTTTGTAACTATTCAGTATACAACAGACATATAAAAGATGCAACTATAACACTTCTAATGTGTAACCCCCGTGATAGGACCTGAGCTTCAAGGCCAGCCCCTAGCAGCTTAATTTATCTGGTTTTGCTCCCCAGCTGCCTCTAGCATCCTGCTTCTCATTTATCACACCTTGGTGTTACTGAGCATTGGGCTGGATTAGATCACCTTGTAAGGTCCCTTTCAGCCCTGCTTTCCGATGATCCTTTATTATTCTAGGGTTTTGTACTAAATACTTAAAATAGATTTTGGTGACTGGAAGGTGGAAGGTGGGGACAAAGTGTATTTCTTCCACAGGCACCTCCTCTTTCCCACATCACCCATATAAGCAGTAAATAAACACACATGACACTCCAGGTGATGAAAGAATAAAAAACAGTTGTTCTGTTTGCATTATTTTAAATGAAGCAGTTTTAAGAAGATCTAGGAAAGATGCTTCACCTATTAACTGTTCTCAAATAAATTCTCAAATAAAATATTTGCCCTTTGACTACAGAAACGTATCAGAAAGGTAAAAAAAAGCAACCATGTCATTCATGGTCAAAAGCTGCCAACAAAACCAATTAGGGTGGCATATTCTTTTTCCGGATGCCTAGACAACCAGTCCCCAGAATGCTACTGACACACCAGTTGGCACACTACTCCTGTGTTTGTAGCCCTGCACACCTGAATGGCTTGTATATGCTCAGAGATAGTGTTAACCTGTGTCACCTAGGTGCCTAGAAAAGACTAGAATGCCCTTGGTGAGTGAGAGAAAGTCATCTTGAATGGACTTTGGTAACTAACAGTAAGAAGCAATGCTACAACAGAAGGTGTGTACCACTCCAGAAAAGGTTGAAAGAGGGAGAAAAAGGTAATTTTATCTTTGCTTTCACATGTAGCAAGAAAGGGGGAGGGGTTGCGCTCTATGTCAGTGAGCAATATACATCAACCCTCATCAAGACAGAATCCAAGGATGAGGAAGTAGAAGGATTGTGGGTTAGGCTACATGGGGGGCAAGGAGAAAGGGATTTGGTGGTAGGGGTCTGCTACAGACCCCCACATCAAGGGGAAGAAAGAGATTCGGGGCTCCTGAGGCAAATCTCAGAGACCATAAAAGCTAAAGAGGCGGTAGTCATGGGGGACCTAAACTACCCGGACATCTGCTGGGAGTCACAGACAGCGAAGTCCCACCGCTCACGCAGGTTTCTAACCTGTGTATAGGACATCCACCTGACTCAAGAGGTACATGGTCCCACTAGGGGGAATGCCATACTGGATCTGGTATTGGCAACGGGAGATGACATGGTAGTGGACCTCCAGATCAGTAGCCATCTGGGGGACAGTGATCACCTAATAATAGAATTCAACATAAGACAGCGAGTGGGTAAGGTAACTAGTAGGGTGAAAGTGCTAGACTTTAGGAAAGCTGATTTCAATGAACTCAGGAGATTAGTCAAGGACACACTGCAGAGTAGGAGATTTGAAGGGATGGGAGCCCAAGAAGGGTGGCTGTGCCTTAAGGAAACGATCCTTTGGGCACAAAGTAAGACGATCCCCAAGCGAGGCAAAAAGAGGGAAAGGGGCCAGGAGGCTTCCATGGCTGACCAGAGAAATCCAGGGCAGCCTAAGGGACAAAAGGGGAGCACATAAAAAGTGGAAACAGGGAGAGATCACCAAAGATGAATATACCTCCTCTGCTCATGCTTGTAGGGAGGCAGTTAGACGGGCCAAAGCTACCATGGAGCTGAGGATGGCAACCCAAGTAAAAGACAACAAGAAATTGTTTTTTAGATATATAGGGAGTAAAAGGAAGGCCCAGGGAGGAATAGGACCCCTGCTAAATGGGCAGAAACAATTGGTGACGGACAGGGGGGACAAGGCTGAACTCCGCAACGAGTTCTTTGCCTCAGTGTTCCTAAGTGAGGGACATGACAAGTCTCTCACTGGGGTTGTAGAGAGGCAGCAGCAAGGCGCCAGACTTCCATGCGTAGACCCTGAAATGGTGCAGAGTCACTTGGAAGAACTGGATGCCTTTAAGTTAGCAGGCCCGGATGAGCTCCATCTGAGGGTACTGAAGGCACTGGCCGACGTCATTGCAGAGCCACTGGCGGTAATATTTGAAAGCTCTTGGTGCACGGGCCAAGTCCCAGAGGACTGGAAAAGGGCTAATGTGGTCCCCATTTTCAAAAAGGGGAGGAAGGAGGACCCGGGCAACTATAGACCAGTCAGTCTCACCTCCATCCTTGGCAAAGTCTTTGAAAAAATTATCAAGGCTCACATTTGTGAGAGCCCGGCAGGGCAAATTATGCTGAGGGGAAATCAGCACGGGTTCGTGGCAGGCAGATCGTGCCTGACCAATCTAGTTTCTTTTTATGACCAGGTTACGAAACGCCTGGACACAGGAGGAGGGGTGGATGTCGTATACTTAGACTTCAGGAAGGCCTTCGATACGGTATCCCACCCCATACTGGTGAACAAGTTAAGAGGCTGTGACTTGGATGACTACACAGTCCGGTGGGTGGTGAATTGGCTGGAGGGTCACCCAGAGAGTCGTGGTGGATGGGTCGGTTTCGACCTGGAAGGGTGTGGGCAGTGGGGTCCCGCAGGGTTCAGTCCTTGGACCGATATTCTTTAATGTCTTCATCAGTGACTTGGATGAGGGAGTGAAATGTACTCTGTCCAAGTTTGCAGATGACACAAAGCCATGGGGAGAAGTGGACATGCCGGAGGGCAGGGAACAGCTGCAGGCAGACCTGGATAAGTTGGACAAGTGGGCAGAAAACAACAGAATGCAGTTCAACAAGGAGAAATGCAAAGTACTGCACCTAGGGATGAAAAATGTCCAGCACACCTACAGCCTAGGAAATGACCTGCTGGGTAGCACGGAAGTGGAAAGGGATCTTGGAGTCCTAGTGGACTCCAAGATGAACATGAGTCGGCAGTGTGACGAAGCCAGCAGAAAAGCCAATTGCACTTTATCGTGCATCAGCAGATGCATGACGAATAGGTCCAAGGAGGTGATACTTCCCCTCTATCGGGCGCTGGTCAGACCACAGTTGGAGTACTGCATGCATTTCTGGGCGCCACACTTCAAGAGGGATGTGGATAACCTGCAGAGGGTCCAGAGAAGGGCCACTCGTATGGTTAAGGGCCTACAGACCAAGCCCTACGAGGAGAGACTAGAGAACCTGGATCTTTTCAGCCTCCGCAAGAGAAGGTTGAGAGGCGACCTTGTGGCTGCCTATAAGTTCATCACTGGGGCACAGAAGGGAATTGGTGAGTATTTATTCACCAAGGCACCCCCAGGGGTTACAAGAAATAATGGCCACAAGCTAGCAGAGAGCAGATTTAGATTGGACATTAGGAAGAACTTCTTCACAGTTAGAGTGGCCAGGGTCTGGAACGGGCTCCCAAGGGAGGCGGTGCTCTCCCCTACCCTTGGGGTCTTCAAGAGGAGGTTAGATGAGCATCTAGCTGCAGTCATCTAGACCCAGCACTCTTTCCTGCTTATGCAGGGGGTCGGACTCGATGATCTATTGAGGTCCCTTCCGACACTAACATCTATGACTATGAATATGAATCTATGACTTAATCCAGAGATGTCTTGAGCAGTGCAATTTTGACAGGATTTGTTCAATATGTCAATGAAGAGAAAGTGCTTGAGGATGTTTTTATGGTTCAGAATATGTCCACACAAAGAACAGGTTCAAAGATATTCTGCTTTATTGATAAGTATTTTCAAAAGACAGCCTGGACTGGAAACGTGTTGTGGGTCTTTGTACTGATGGCACTGGTGCAATGACAGGTGTGCACTCTGGGGTCACTGCAAGACTTTGCAAAGTTGCAAATTCTGATTTGCAAGTTACACACTGTATGATCCATTGCAAAATGCTTGCAAGCAAAGAAATTGCCCCTGATCTATTTGGGCCCCTGCAAAATCCATTGACTTCATCCTTCCATCTTGCAACCAAGATAGAATCTTTCAAAAATAAATTGGTTGTTTGGAAAAAAAGGGTTGATGAGGGAATATTTTATATGTTTCATTGCTTTGCAGATGTAGCAGAAAACATTGAATGTGACATCCATAATATTACTAAGCTTGTTTCAAAACATCTGGGTAAGCTTGAGGCCAAATTTAATGAATATTTTCCAGCTGAAGATGATCCTCAGATTGGATTTTTGTGGGTAATGGATCCATTCATTTACTCTGGCAGTGAAACAAATAAGCTGTCACTTTCAGTCTCAGAGGAGGGTAGTCTCATTGAATTAGCAAGAGATCTGTCATTGAAAGAATTATTCAAGAGTCTTCCTTTGGATACATTTTGGTTTAAAGTGAAGACAGAATATGAACAACTTAGCGAAAAAGCTATTAAGAAACTACTACCCTTTTCTTCCACATATCTTTGTGAGCAAGCCTTCTCTGCCATGGCAACTATAAAAATGAAGAAAAGAAACCGTCTTCAACCTGAAGCAGCTCTTCAAGTCACTATTTCAAACATTACCCCAAGAATTGACATGCTTGCCAATGAAACAACACCACAGGCTTCTCACTAATGACTAAGTTATCATGTAATTTCTGCTAATAGATTTTTTTTCTTTTTACAATTATAGCAATAAAACTTATTCTCAACAAAATTATTGCAATTTTTAATTTTTAATATCCTTAAAAATTTCCATTAATGATCAATATAATACTATAATCCATGTGAACGTAAAAATAAACTTCTTGGGAAAAGTGGGGTTTTATTTTAATCATGATGGGACAAGGGTTTTTTGACAAAATGGTTGGTGGGATGTAAGGTCCGAAAGGTTGAGAACTGCTGGTTTAAAGGATCTGCATATGAGAAGCTGAAAACCACTGCTTTAGGCCAAGACGGTCAAAAGTATTTAGTCTCCTAATTTTGGGTGAAATCGGAAAGTAGCTGCCTAAATACTTTTGGCTATCTGAGACTTGAGGAGCTTTACATTTTTTTACCTGTCCCATTCTGTGCCCCACATGTAAAATAGTAAAAGCGCATTCTGAGATGTATGCAACTGCCATAAAAAAATAGTTACGAAATGAGTGGAGTGGATGGGAAATTCAAAAAAATTCTGGCATCTATCTGGTAAATCATGCTATTTACTTAATATTAGCTACATACCTTACAATTTTAACATGTTGGCCATAACTGAGTTAAGACCTTGGTATATCCTAGAACTGTCCGTTTGTGTTTTGGGGGGCGGGGAACCAAAGGGAGTGTAATTTTCAATCAGGGTAAAACAGCATGCTACAAAAGTAATGTTTTGATCTCATGCTGATAACAAGTTCTCTATGGTATTTATGGATTTCTGTCAGGCAGGAAAAGAGCACCTCCATGTAGGCTCCACTACTTGGTATCACAAACTAAATGATTCAGCTTGCTAGTTCAGACTACCCAGGCCTCTTTCCAGCCTTCTTCTTGAAGCTGGCCCTTTTCCTATTTTCCTGTTCATTGGGGGTGGGGGTAGGTGGGAAGAAAGAAAGAAAATGGTGAAGTTTCAATTCCACTAGGAGTAATATCCAAGGCTAGAACTAAAGGTCCCCTTAGGGGTGTGGGCAGAGGTGAAGGGAGCATACCCATCTCACATAGCCACATACCCCTTGGCATGCTCTGGCCTTGCATATCTCCCTCTTAGCTACTTGGGGATGAAGGGGGGTATCGTCTTCAAAGGAAGAGTATGAAAAGAGGCAGGTTAATTCCTAAAGTGTGTTCTGTCTAGGGAAGCTCTACAATCTGGGTCTCCCATTCTCTCAAAAAGTGCCCTAGCCACTAGACACTTGGACTTAGAAAGCCAGGTCATCCTCCAGTACTGGCTAGTTGTCTCTTTTCTGTGACTAATATTTTGTGACCTGCCCAGCATAATATGTGTACCTGGGAGATCCTGTTTTGCTGCTCAGCTGCTCAGCCACAGTGTCATTCTACTGAGCTTGCTTGTTTTAAAAAAATGCAATGGTAATGATATTTACCTCTGAACATGACACACAGGTTTATGTTTTCTCATTAAAATGAATGGGAAGTATGTACTCAGACCCCCTAGGCAGTTATGACCAAGTTTGGTTTTAATGGCTGTAAGGCAGATCCTTAGCTGGTCTAAATTGGCCATACTGAGTTGTAATCAATGAGCCAAGTCCCCAGTAGCTGTAAATCAGTCCTAGCTGCACTGCAGTCAGTGGAGCCACATCTGCATGCGGTGTAGCTACATTTGGCATCTGTGGAGGAATAGGCCTGATCACCAAGTGATTTACTTTTTTCTAGTTCTATTGGTCTTTTTCAGGAGTCACTTAAACTGCCTGTGCCTCAGTTTCTCTATCTATGAAGAGGGACAGTAGCATCACTTTACCAAAGCACAGTGTTGTGACAGTATAGTTAATAGATATTGCAGGTGAGGAAGCCTATGTAGCTACCTAGCAAAGATATTTCCCCACGCCTTATGAATTATTTGTGGTTAAATGTATCATTATGTATAGAGATACCAGAGATGGGAAGCATTTTGCTACCTAGATAATATTACAGTCCAAAACAATGTCCTCAAAACCTTATCTCACTGAAATCAGAGCCAAACTCCCTTTGAGTTTGAGGTTTGAGGTTACCAGGATTTGGACCTACATGCTATATTTGATGTTGAATTAATAAGAATAAAGCAAAACTCTTGGATACTGTAACGCTAGGGAGCATTCCCAATTCCAAGTAGCTAGTGAGTTCCCAGTAGTTTGGAGTGTGGATAGATCAATAGGAAGCTTTTGGCAACTGATAATAGATAAATAGTACAGAGAAAAGATGGAAAATATAGATACTATCAAGCAAGTTATTCTTATATTGAAAGATCACTAGATGGCAGCAAAGGGTAAGAAATTATACATAGGCAACTTTAATAGAAATTGAATGGAAGAAGTTATTGCTTTAGAATGGGAAAGATACTTGTGATGTGAGTGAAGAATGAGGATGTCATAATTTCATAGTTATTAGGAGGTTCAGAGTTATTCTAGCTACACTATATTTAAAATAGATATACAAGTGCATTCCTCAGTGAACTCCGTGGGAATGAAAGCTGTCCAATGACCATTAAAAGAAAGATTCAAAATGATTTAAGCGAAGATTTTTGTGAAGCCTAAGATACTTGATCACCAAATGTCTAATAATTTAAAAGGGAAATAGTTAACTTGACTGGTTTAAGTGCTTCTAAAAGCATCTTTAGGTATAGAAATACCTTAAAAAATCTAGGCCTCATTCATTTTTAGTAATGCAAATTAGTATTCTAAGTCATTTAGATCCAAATCTCAAATATATTTAGGCAGCCTTGAAACATCTCATTTAAAGATGTGAATCAGTCCTAGCTCAGTTGGAGTTAATAGTTACAATATATACATGATCAAAAGCCATAGGAGGTAGATATATATAACCCATAAATGTACTAAAGTCTAAAAGGCCACATGGCATGGATATGTGTAGCTCAGATGAAGGCATAATCTCCCATTGTAATTTTTCACCAGACTCTTAATCTCAAATCTTAATCTCTCTCAAATCTTGTGCCTCAGTTTTTTCATGAGCAAAATAACACAAGCCAAACTTCTAGAGTGTTGTGACATTTAAGGAAATAAACACTAGGGTGAGGAGGGCTATGCAAGTATCTAGAAAAAAATGTATGAAGTTGTATATAACACCATTTATGGAGTAATCAGGTACCACAGAAAATGGAAGCCTTTCACTACCCACAAAGATATAGCAACACCAAACAATGACTCCAAGATGTTATCCCACTCATATCAAAGCCCAAATGCACCATTGATTTCAGCATTGCCTGGATCTGGGCCTATGTGCTATACTTCTGGATAAATCAATAAGAAAAAAAACAACCCCAAATACTTGTTTTTGGGTTGCCAAGACACAGAGTGGAATTCTGTTTCCCTTTGAACATCTAACTAGTAGTCTTTTTAGCCAGGTAAGTTCCAAAAATGTGCCTGCACACAGGTTCCAATTCTGTTTCTCCACCAGCAAGCTATACATTGCCCGAGTACATACACAGCTATCTATGCATGTCCCTTGAGACAGTGCCCAAGCCTGAGAAATTAGACAACCAGAAACTTGTAGGCAGCTGATGTTAAACTTTGGAGAGCTAGAAGTCGGCAAAAAGTAGGATGACCATCATAGAGGACAGTCCAGTTGTCCTCTGTCCTCTATTGATACGAAACCTGACACCTTTATGTCCTCTATTTTTCTCTTCAAAAGCCTGGGAAGGTTCCTTGCTAGGGTGGTCATCATAGACAACATTCCGGTTTTCTGTTACTCTGTCCTCTATTGATACAAAACCCAACACCTTTATGTCCTTTCTATTTTTCTTGAAGAGAAAAATAGAGGACATAAAGGCGTTGGGTTTCAGATCAATAGAGGACAGAGGACAGAGTAGCAGAAAACCAGAAAGTCATCTATGATGGCCACCCAAAGAAGGACCCTTCCCATGTTTTAGACAGGAAAGCTAAGTGGTTAAGAGATTCAGCTAGGAAGCCAGTGACTTGGGTTTAAAACTCCCCTTGCACAGATGAGGTTTGAACCCACATAAACCACATTTTTCATATAGCACTTTAGTAGTTACAGATCAGGCATTTTCCAGGGGCCTCTCTGTCTCTACTTTTGAAGCTGGCCCCAGTAAGCTGGGTAGCCAAGACGGAGAGCTATGTGGGGCCAGAAGAAAGAGAGCAAATGTGATGACGTGCATCTGAGTGAGAAAGATGGTGGCTTAGAAGGGGATAGTCCTTCATTTGTAATCAGAACCCTTGCTTGCAATGGGAAAGAAGCATTTTCATTATGCTCCCCACCATTCATTTTATCGAAAGGCTATTAAATGCAAGAAGCCCTATCTTAATTTCAAAAAGAGTACTGGAGAGGGCATTGGCTAATGCCTGACTTGTGGCATGATAGTTACAGCACTATGTTGAGGAAAGTGTGTATTGTCGGTTCACATCCCTTCTATGCAAGGAGGACGTTAGAATTCAGGTATTTGAGGGTGAACCTGGATCTCTTGCTTCCTAGGTGAACTGTAGTGCATAACAGGTGTGCTGTAGCCAAAAATGTAAGGTGTCTTGCTGTGGGTCCAGATGACTGATTTCAGTTTTTTTAATTTAGTTATTGGGCCAAAATACAGAAAGGTCCTCCTCCCCCCCTCCAATTACTTTCTCCAGAACTTACCCAGCTTCCTACATGCATAATCCATTAGGTCAGGTTTATGGAGCCAAAGTGTAAAGCAGAGACCAAAACCAGCCAAATAAACACATAGAAAACTGCCCCTCTGGACATAAAAAGGGAAACAGAATTCTAGCATAAGAGTTTGTTCAAATTTTGAATGCATCAGTTTGGTACATCAACCAAGATTCAGGAAGTATAATTTTGGAAATTCTGCAGACATTTATAAGCATCCCTGAAATTGATGGCACTTAGTTGCAGAGCTGGTAACAGCATCATCAAAACATCACCTTGCACCAGTTCAGGACCTGTGTTCAAAATAGAGGACAAAAATCCCATTTGACTAATTCCCCAGCAGTACAACCCCAAATCTGAGATGGTCCAGAAAAATCAGGGAAGACCTGAAGAAGAATATTCGGTATTCAGAAGCTTGTCTAAGTCTATCTCAACCATGCAGTTTGTTCACTAAAAGATATCTTCCACAAAAATCCTTGCCTCTCAATATCAAAGAAATTCTTTCTTTACATGGCATAGTCATTTGATGGCAACAAAGAGTAAGAAATGAGAAAAAGACTAATTATAAGAACTGACTTTAAGACTACAATGACAGAGAAGATCAGCTTTGCTATGATATGGTAACTGTGAAAATGAAATAAAATAAGCTGATGATGGTGGTGATGGTGGTGGTGGTTATGATGATGATCATTATCATTATAATTTCTAAGTCTTCTTTCCAAAATAAAAATGTATGTAACTAATCTTACTCTTACCTTTAATATAATGCTGTGACCAAAAATGTGCCCTACCACCAAACTTGAGGACCACTGCTTCATTTCTTAGCCTATCAACTAGTCTTTGAATCGGTCCAACATGGGAAGTCCCTATGGTAGCAAAACTACCACAGCCCATATGTCTCAGGATCCTGCAAGAACCCAAGGTTTCAGGATATTTTGAGCCATAAAGAAGAGCATAAGAGGAAAGGAAGGCCAGGTAAGAGTCTGGAGAAAGAAAGAGTCATGATTCCTTGAATGTGCATATGGAAATAGAGATCTTCAGATATGCCTTGCCAATGAAACTGATTTTAATTTTATTTGGGGAAAAGTGTAAACAGAAGACCTTTAGAAAATAAATCACTGTTTCCAATTTGTGGTTACTACGGTGATGAATATACTGAAAATAGACAGAAAATGAATTTGCTTAAAAGCTTAAGGGAAAGAAACATGTGGGGTAGAGAGGAGATTTGAGAACTGTGAGCGGGTGATAAATTAGAAAGGCAGATGGACAGGTAGCTTGTTTGAGGCAACTTTTGGATGTAGATGTGGGTACCTTATTAGGTCACTTGTGCAAGCCTGAAAGTAATGCACATTCATAACTGTTAATAAATTAACTCCAGATTAACACTAGTAAAGATGAAATCAGGTGCTTAGTCAAAAAAAGACATTTAGACAAAACATATTTATTTATTCATGGTATATGAGAAACTAAAAATGAGGTTATGATATCTTGAAATAGGATGGCTTTTATTTAATCATGGTGACAATCCTTCCTTTCTGACTTCCTGCCTTCAACAGACTTTAACAAAATACTGAAGAGAAGTATAGTGAGGGAAATAATGGGGGAAGCAATCAGCTTTAAACTGATATAAAACCCTGGAATTCAATGAGCGTTTGTACACACGTTTTTTGCCCCTTTCTGCACTGCAACTGCATGACTGTTTGCACAAGCGAGTTTTCCAGATGCTTTAAAAGTCTTTCTGGTGCATTAATTAAAACTTCTTGGACATAGTACAGTTTGGCTCACTGGGACTTAAAGAGTTGTGTTCGTGGATTTGTTGCATGCAAACACAAAGGCATTCAAGAGACTCATAATTAGCCTTTTTCCACCAGCTGGCTGTGACTTTTTTGTAGTTCACCCTTTTGTCCACCAGGTGTCACTTTGAATTGTTGTGACAGCAAACAAAGGTTTTATTAATGTTGTATAAAATGTTAAGTTTGAAACCTCAAATAGAACAAGAGCTCACTGGCCAAGTTCGCGGATGACACCAAGTTATGGGTGACACCACTTGAACGTGGACTGAAGATACAGGTGGACCTAGACAGGTTAGCCAGTTGAATGGATCAGAATCAAATAAAGTTTAACATTGAGAAATGTAAAGTGCTCCATCTGGGGATAAAAAATGCCCTACACACCTACAGGCTTGGCAATGCTAAACTGGTCAGCACAGCAAGGGACCTGGGGGTAATAACAGACCACAGGATGAACATGAGCAGGCAGTGCAATGCTGTAGCCAACAGGGTAATAATACTCTGGCATGCATCAACCGATGCATCTCCAGCAAAACTAGGGAAGTGATTCTTCCACTCTACTCAGCACTGGTGAGACCGCAGCTGGAGTACTGAGTCCAGTACTGGGTGCTGCACGTCAACAAGGACATGGTAAAACTCATGAGAGTCCAGAGAAGGACCACCCGTATGATCGGGGACTTGCACGGCAAACCATATAAGGAGAGCCTGAGGGACCTGGGGCTTTTCAGCCTAGAAAAGAGAAGATTTTTTATTTTATATTTTATATTTTTAAACTCTTAAGGAATGTACTCCCTGTAGAATGAACTTACACCCTGAACCATTATTAAAACTGTAATGAAATTGTAATTGTAAAGTGGTAAAATCTGTTGAGTGAATCCAAGTGAATGATGATCATCAGTGGACAATAGCCTAGCCAAAGGAACTCCATGTTAAGCTAATCAAGCTAAAGAACTGATTCCTGGAACTTGAGCACTCACCCTATGGACTATTCCTGTAACCCATGACAATACAGCCATTAAGTCAATAAGTCAAGGGTGGACTCCCGAAACGTCAGATCCCAGCGGGCAGAGACACCCCCCCCACCCCCCGCCTAACAGCTGTCAGGTACTACTCAAGACCCACGTGAAACAGCAACATCCAGACTAGGTAGCCAAGATGAAGCCGGAAGATTACACAAGTCTGCCAGAAATGGATAAAAGGCAGCGAAGCGTGACTCTCAGAGGCGCCCTGTCATCCAACACCTGACCTACCAAGACAGAAGGACAAGCAGGCAACCCCCTTCTGGAGAAGACATCACCTTGAAGGAAGCTAACCATTAACAGCAGACTCCAGGGCCTTGGATAGGTAGATATACTGACACCAGTGCTCACAATCACTACAGCAGCCACTACATGCTATACTACATGGGTTTGAATTAGTGAGTGCATGGGTGTGTATGTGCTAAAATGACCAGTACCACCCATAACTCAAAGTTTGCATTTATGATTTTATTGGTACCTTCACATCACATTAAATAAACTAAATTTATTACGATTCTGTGAGTTGGTCCTTTGTAGCCAACACGGAGTTGACTATTAGCTCTTTATTAAAGTGTCACCAGCTACATGTGCGCCCACATTAGGGCATAGTAAATTAATTAACTACTCTGTAGGATACTACTGTCCAGGACAAGTACTATCCTACAGTGAAGTCATTTAGTGAACTGAAACACATGTGTAGGTGATGACAAGTTGGCTGGGGCATGAGGGTGCTATAGTATGGGAGCTGCCTGCCAGCTGGCCCCATACAGTAGCACCCTCATGCCCTAGCCAGTCCCTCCACTATCTACAACCTGGAGCCCAGGACTGACCCCCTGAGCCCCTGCCAGCCCAGATCTGCTCTGCCCTGGCTTAAAAAGCTGTGGTCCTTGGTGCACATGTATACATTGTGCCTCGGGGAGCTACTGCCCCTGTCCTAGGAAGACAGCCCCAGCTCATGAGGACCCAATCCAATTTGGCTTGTTCTCCCTGCCATGCCCCCTCCCTCCCTCCCTCCCCACTTGTGCGCCCACCCATGCCCTGTGACTTGCCTAGCTGGCATGTGTTCTGCAGACTGTTTGCATGGGGTTGCACCCCCACAAATGAGACGGTAACAACCCCAGGGGCAAGAGGGGGAGTTGGTTTGGTGTTAAAATCTTCCTTTGGGAAGCAGAGTTCAGGAAAGTATGTCCACACAGAACAGTAAGGTGAGGTGGGAACATGTAATCCTGGGATGCTGGAGGACTGCAACTTGAGCAGTCCATTTGTGGGGGGTGGCCACACATTAATGGAACACAAGTTGAGTAACACAGATCAGAGATAAACCTGCCCTGGAGTGACATAACTTTAAACCACCTAAAGTGTGCTTAAAACTAGTTTCAGGTATTAATGTGTCGACAACTCAGGGGTTAAAAGTTCCAGGAGCTCTTAATAAGTAACAAAATGAAGTGTAATAAAGCCCTTAACAAGTAACAAAATGCCAAAATTAGCATCCATGTAGAAAATCATGTTCACAGAGTAAATGATTTGAAAAGTATAAGACTATCCAGGAAAACTCTTTTGGAATATCTTGGTAATAAATCCTAAATTAGCTTTAGTGGACTGTTACTCTTTGTTCTTAAATCTTTTCCTTATTTATCTTTTGCTATACTCTTGTCCATTTTCCCACTCACTTTATTGGTTACTATGGCTGAGAGATTTATATAAATTTTGGACCAATGTGTATGTAGTTGTTATAAATGTATTTCTGCAGTAAATAAAAACCAATTAAAAATAAAAATTAACCCCCCCCACCAAAAATATCATTTCCACACCCCGATCTGTGATGATGACACAATTCTAGAAACAAAAGCTGTACATGAGAATGAAAAGGGGAATTTTCATAAATACAATTTTATAAGAATCTGTCAAAGATCTACACGTGGGAATATGAAACTTTCAGATATGTATTGAAATATATTAAATATTTTGGAGTCACATTGTTATACAGAAAATAGAGAACAAAGGAAAAGAATGGGGCTGTGGTTGATTTCTTTGGCTTGCTTTAGTCTGGTTTATACAGATTGTCTTTCTTCAAACCATTGAGAAAAAATAATGCTCTGATACTCTGACCATGCATTTAAAGGAAAGTGTGCAACAATCTGTACCTTAATTTATCTAGTGTAACACATCATGGCCTCGTAATCTTAATGGGTTTACAAAGAAAACTGTAATATTCACAAAAAACATTTAAATCATTTTGTACAAGGGACAAAAGTCATCATTATTCCATCGCACTGAAATAATAAAAAACTCAGAGGCTCTAAAGATATGCATCAACTGGGGTTCACTGAAGTGCAGGATATTAAAACATTTCACATGAGGCATGGGGTCAGAACAGAAATGATGAGATGACAAAGCATGTGGTTTGCTGATGTCAATAAGAATCTCTCTTGTAGAATGTAAGGATTTTCCTCAAGGCCATTTTGACCTCCTTGTTGCGCAAGCTGTAGATCAGAGGATTCAGCACAGGAGTCATAAACGTGTAGAGCACAGCAACCATCTTGTCCTTCTCCAGGGGGTAGTGGGAGGGTGGCCAGATGTAGGTGTAGATGAAGGTGCAGTAGTAGAGTCAACAACAATAAGATGTGAGAAACATGTGGAAAAGGCTTTTTTGCTTCCCTTCTGAGATCTGAATTTTCAGGATGCTCCTGATGATAAAGCCATAGGACATGGTGACCAGCAAGATGTTCACCATGGCTAGAAAAATATCAGCCATTAAAGCCATGATTTCATTGAGGTAAGCTGAGCTGCAGGATATTGCCACAAGTGCTGGGGTCTCACAGAAGTAGCTGGATAAAGTTGGGTCCACAGAAATCTAGAGGTAGCATGAGTAGTGTGTGTATGAGGGAAGTTATGGCACCCAGTTGCCAGATACAGGCTGCTAATATAATACAGACTCTCTTGATCATGATTGTTACATAGTGTAAGCAATGACAGATGATTAATATGTACTGGTCAAAGGCCATGGCAGTAATGAGCACAAGCTATGTTGCTCCTGAGAAGGCGACGGTAAAGAGCTGAGCCACGCAGACATTAAAGGAAATGGTTTTCTTTCCCAGTATCAGGTTCTGCAACATTTTGGGCAGAGCAAAGATGGTGCAGACAATGTCAATTAGAGCCAAGTTAGCAACAAAGAAGTACATGGGTTTGTGCAGAGGTGGGTGGTGGGCAATTGCCAGGATGATCAGGGAGTTGCCCTGGATGGCAGCCATGAAGAGGCACAGGATGACTCCAAATAACAGACCCTGGAGGTGAGGATAACCAAAGAACCCCTCCTGGATGAAGTCACATGCCCTTGTGTTGTTATTGGCTTCCATTCATGAGTACTCTCCTTCTATAAGAATGAAAATTAAAATGTAAACAATTGCAGCCAACTGAGAAGAAGAATAATGAGGTAGCCCATCGATAGAGAGAGACACAGACAGACTTTTTAAACCTTTATTATAAAAACATTAAAAACAGAAAATAAAAGTGAGGAAGAGTATTTCTCTGAAATTGCTAGGCATCAGTCAACAAAAAAAGCATTCATCAACAACAACAAAAATATACCCTTTTAATAAGAGATTGGTACCCCCTTCACCCTTCTCACATGCCCTTCATTTGGTCACATATTTAGGACTAGCCCACTGCCTGCACTGTGAAGTCGCCCCTTGATGGCCCAGTGCAACACAAACTGGCCCGTGTTCTTTTGTAAGCTGAAGTGCCCAAACACAAAGGTCACGTGTCCAAAGAAGGAACTGAAAGAGGTGGAGGTCTTCATGAGAGCTGAGCCTTTCTAGCTGGTTCCTGCATCACTTTAGTGTCAACAACTTGGTCTGAACCAAGCAGTCCTGGTCTGGGCCATGCAGATATTGCCCCCATCAGCAGCTTTGTATGACAGAGAAAACATGCAGTTTCAGAGAAATCCAAGTCCAGCAAAACAAAAGAGAGCTGATGGAAGCAAAGAGCTATCACAGCTAAGGGGCGCCAAGGAAGGTATGGAGAAACACCTCCTCCATCTCTTTCTCAAAGAAGGTGCAGGCTGGCAACATGCACAGAAAGTATGGCTGGAAGGGATTTCACAGGGTTATCTACTGCAGCCCCTGATCAAAGAAGGATTGCCTCTGACTAAACTATCCCAGACAAGTTTCTGTCCAACCTGTTCTTGAAAACTTACAAGGGTCTCCATATTCTGCAACTTCTCCAGGTAGTCTGTTCCCATTCTTAATCACCTTCATAGCCACAAAGCTGATTTCCAACCTAAATTTCCACTGTGGTTGCTTGAAGTCATTGCTCCTAGTCCTGTCCTTTATGGCCACAGAGAAAAGGCCATCTCCATTCTCTCCGTAATAACTCTTCCAGCATTTGATGAATGTTCTCAAATATTCCCTCAGTCCTTTCTTTTCCAGACTAAAGAAGCCTAGCCCTTTCAGCTTTTCCTCATAAATGGTCCAAGTCCCCTAATTATTTTTGTTGCTCTGTGTTGGACTCCTTCCAATCTCTCAACATCCATCTTAAACTGTGGGGCCCAACACTGGATACAGGACAAGGCTGCAATCACCAGTCATCTGATTGGTGGTCCCAGCACAAGAGTTGGTTCAAGACTGAAATGCATTTCCAGGGTGAGACTGACCATCAGTGAGCTGTGCATAAGAGATCATAGTAAGCATTACCATGTGATTGTTCAGGACACAGCAGTATTTATTAAGATCTAAATAAAAGAATAATAAACTTTCATAAGCAGAGGACTTACTTCATCCGATGCTGTGAAAGGTCAGGAAGCAGAGCATTGGATAAAGTAAGCTCCCTGCTTACAAAAATTAATGCTACGTATTTCTGATTTAGTTAACCTGTAAGGTGCAAATCTATTCTGCCTTCTGCCTCACTTCAGACTAGCACAGCTAACTACCTCTCTGCCCAAGAAGAAATGAAGCCATATAATTTAAGTAAACAACAAATCAGTGCTTCCACATTTTGATACATAACTTTGCCAGGATTACAGATATTATTGTCCCTCTTGTCATTGTCTTTAGAGCTCTCTCCTCTTAATGCCACTTTACCACTTCTGTTGAACTTGATCTCCCTCAGTTTTGTCCAATAGAGTAAGGGATGTGGTGTAATGCAAAAGATGAAAATAGCAAGAGCCTCAGGAAAATTTTCTAGGAAAATCTCCCGAAAATTTAGAAATAAGTCAATTTTACTACTGATAACATTTGCAACTCTTTGAACATTTCATTGAAAACCTTTTTTTGGTTACTGATCCTATCTCCAGAATGTTTTGATATTCATACGAAAATGCATTGCATATTACAGCATTGTGCCTCCATTGAGTTTGGATTCTCACCACCATGCTATTTATAGGAATTTATAGGATGATGGATGTGAATTCAGACCACATTTTCCTTTGTCTGTGTAAAATCAGCTTAAGTTTCATGAACTCAGTTGCAGAAATGTGTAGTTTTAGAAAACTACAAAATAAGTATATATACAAAAATAGATAAAATATGAGTAGAATGTATCTAAATTGTCAAAACAATATATATGATTTTATGTCATAAAGCTTCATTTTAAGTCATAAAGCTTCACATTTAGGTCATAAAGCTCCATTTATTTATAAACATTATTTAAAATCATAGTTAAGAATAAGGGAATCTTTCCCAAAACTGAGGGCCATTCAGTGTCTAGAGAGACAAAATTACAACCCATCCAGGATCAAGACTTCTTTTGCAAGCTTAGGCATATAATTAAGGTACATCTAAAATTCTTTTAAGATTTACACATAAGACACAAAATTAAGGTACCGTTCCCTTAATTATCAGCACCCAGATTAGAAAAATGGAAAAAGAGAGATTTATAGTCTGACCTTTTTTTGTCGCACCCTGGCAAAGCACAGCACCACCACTACCCTTATTCCATTGCTTATCTAGTTACCCACAACAACATAAGACAGGTTATCAGCTCTCCCTCTCTCTCTCTCTCTCTCTCTATGTATTCTTTTCTTATGCAAAGCGAGGAAGATGTTTGACCTCAGGAAAAAAAATGGAAAGAATTTGTATAAGAAGAAGAAAAAGAGAAAATGAAAAAAGGAAAGACAGAATGAATCAAAAAAGTCTTCACTTTTCTCTGGAGCCACACAAATGACTCCTTCACGACTCGATGATAATTCAAGTACTGACTTACATTTGTGAAGATGCTTTACAGTTTAAAGATTCAACATCCACAGAATGCTTTAACCCCCTGTGAATCTGTTGAAGATTTAACTCTCAAAAATGTCCTGAAGAGGAAGACTAGTAGAAGTCACATAACTCAAAAAAAATCCCCATTCATTTGGCAAAAAACCTCTAGAAGTTTGTGAGGAAAGTGAGAGGTTGAATTGTTGGTGTGATCTTTGGTCCTTTTGAGGTTAATGCTAGTTATGAGTTATATATGTTAGACATCAGTATCTGGAAAAATCATTGGGCAAATCCTCAAAGATTATTTTGAAGGACCTTCAAGAGAACAAGAGGGGCATATCTACATGTGACATTTCCTGCGGAGTAGATTAATTATCTCCATAGTAAACTGCACATCTATGTGTGAACCCCTATTAGTCAGGATTAAGCTAACTCTGTGGGTGGATATTCATAAGTACTACCCTCCTATGGAGTTTTTTACTCTGCAGCAGTGCACATATAGACGCTGCCTTGGCTGGCTGGGGCAGGAGGGTGCTTCAGTGCAGCGGCTGTCTGCCAGCTATCCCGGCACTGGAGCACCCTCATGCCCCAGTCAGCCCCTGTGAAACACATTGGGCTGGTGGGAGGTGGGCAGCCCTGGACTGGCAGGCTGACCCTTTGGGGCCACCTGCCAGCCAGGACTCCTCTGATCTGGCAAATCAAGGGGAAACAAAGTATTCTGCAATATTCAGCACTGGTGAGGCCCTACTTGAATACTGTGTCCAGTTTGAGGCCCCAACCTTTAAGAAGGATGGGGACATTTTGGAAAGTCCACTGCAAAACCACAGAAATGATGGCCAATTAGAGGGAGTGTAAAGGAAATAGAGTATTCTTTGTGGTGGTAGGGGACAGGACTAGGAGCAATGCCTTCAAGCATCAAAAGTGGAAATTTAGGTTGGAAATTAGGAGGAACTTTGTGACTATGAGGGTGGTCAGGCACTGGAACAGGCTACCTGGAGAAGTCACAAAGTTCCATTCCTGGAACTTGTCAAGAGACGGTTAGGCAGACACTGGTCTGGGATACTTCATTTGGGGAGGATGTCCCCATCCAAAATGTCCCAGCTTTGAGCACGGGGTTGGACTAGATGACCTTACAAGGTCCCTTCCAGCCCCACCTTCCTATGAACCCATGAGGGCACCTTCACTGGGGCCAGGATTTCATCTTCTCTCATGTATGTTCTATGATTACTGTGCTTTCAAGGGTACAGGAGGATCCAAATTGACTTGCCATGCAGTGTCTCCATGAATAAAACTGAAGTGTAACTTTCGGAGACTCAAAGCACTGCCTGACTTCTGCATTGGCCTTTGGAAGTCAGTTGACAAAAATGCCAGCTAGGAAAGTAAAATCTGCAGCTTCATCCACTGAAATGTTCTGGACTTTGAGCTGGCATAAACCAATGTAGTACATCAATTTCACTCTATTGTACCAAAGGGGAGGATGGAGTGTCACTGGGTAAAAAAAGGAAGTCAATTAAAATATTGAGACATTACTGAGAGCCATGCTTGATTAATAACACAACTCAGTACAGGAAAGCTGGCCTCGTCTGAGTTTCACATCTGAGAGACAGTTTCCCAGCTGGGAGGGTCTTGTACTGGGGATTGAAGTAGGTGATCCTGTGTGATCCTTTCCAGCTCTGCTTTCTTATTAAGTCTGAAGTCCACAACAGGATCAGCTGTGTGGGAGATGTGCCTCACCAATGAGAGGGTACTGGCATGACTGTTTATCTGTCTGACTAGTCTGTAAGAGGTCACTGCCAGATTTGCTCGCACAAGTTTTCTGAACTGTATCAGGGCCATGAGTGTTTGTTATTTCCTGAGAATTATTTGGCAGGGGAAGGGCTCTGACCACTAGTCTGACCAGGGAGAAGCAGTCTTTAAGCAATAGCAGCTGATGGATTTTGACAGCTACCTGTGAATGTTTTTCATTGTTTTGATTTTCTTTGCTTTCATGAGCACTTGGCTGGCAACTCTCAAGAGACAGCTGCGAATGCCAAAAGCAAGGCTTAGGCAACAAGGTGGTAGGCGCTGATAGATGGTGAATGAAAGACAGTAAAAGATGCTTGCAAGTTGTTTGTAGTGATAAAGTTGATTTTAATGCCAGGACGAATAAAAAGAAATCCTTTCCTCTCACAAGATCTATAAGTAGCAGTTTATTATGCAAATGTTTACCTGTACAGGTTTCCCTCACTTTATTATGTGCATGCATTCCTGGAAAAAGGCGCATAACTCAAATTTGCATAAAGGGAGCCTGCTTTACAATGTAACAAATAGGGATTTGTTCCAAGATCTTGACTGTACTGACCCCCAGACACATTTCTACCACTTTTACAAGATAATTTTGATACTCACCAACAGCAGACAGTACACACAAGCACAGGGCACTATCATAGTGGGGATGGCAACTACAGAAACATGTGTTGCAGACAACAAGCAAGGAGCACAGATCCACACAGAAGACTATATTTTGGTGTGCATCACTCCCCTAATGCACTGCACAAAGCAGCTGACTGCGGGCTTTCACCACACTGATAGCATAAGAGTGAATTTACCTCTCATATAACACATTTTTGGTATAAAAAGTGTCATCACAAGAGTGAATTCACACATACAGAACCTGTATAAAGTGAGGGAAACCTGTATATGATAAGTGCTATGTTACCTGAGAGGGGATCTGGTGGCCGTCTATAAACTGGCCAAGGGGGACCAGCAGGCAATGGGAGAGTCCCTGTTCCCCCAAGCACTACCGGGAGTAACAAGGAACAACAGCCATAAGTTGACTGAGAGTAGATTCAGGCTAGATATCAGGAGGCACTACTTCACAGTCAGGATGGCTAGGAGCTGGAACCAACTTCCAGGGGAAGTGGTGCTCGCCCCTACCCTGGGAGTCTTCAAAAGCAGGCTAGATATTCACCTAGCCGGGGTTGTTTGACCCCAGCATCCTTTCCTGCCCATGGAAGGGGGTCGAACTTGATGATCTGCTCAGGTCCCTTCCGACCCTACCTACTTTGAAACTATGAAACCTTTGCAGATAAGCACTATTGACCCTTTCTATGTGAGCACTGTCTTTTCTTGTAGATTAGTACTATGTTTTCTGAATTGTTAATGGTTATTCCTGTACCCAAATGGTGTTTGTAAATGCTTGCCTTTTATAGATAGATATGTGAGTTGTTTGTAAACATGAGTTTTTTATAAATGCTAGCAGAGAAAGATAAATAGGCAACACCAGAATCAAACCTTACGGCTGTGACTTACATCTCAACCAGCTCCATCTTACATTGCAAGAAACCTAGCCACTCCTCCTCAGGTTACAACAGCTGTCCATATTTCCTGATTTTGTGAGCATTTGTAGTAAATAAAAATGATGTTTAATTGATTTGCATAACTTTAATTAGCTCTGTACCCAAACAAACCAATGTCACTGTTGCAATGGTATTGAAAGTGCTTTTTCTGAATCTATCATTTCAGCTCTGAAATTCTTTAGGTCATTTTAATAACAATAAGCTGACCTAACAGTGCCCACCCCCAAGTGCCCTCTGCAACTAAATGGCAATGATGGAAGGATGGGGTTGAGGCATAAAGTGAAGGCAGTATCCATGGTAGCCCTTTCAGGTGGGGAATAGGAGGGGGAGAGGAAGTGCAGTTTTCCTTCCACCAGAGTTTTGGGAGTGAGGAATGGCCAAGGTTACCCTTTCATGCAGCAAATTCTATAGTGCTCAGCTGCCTAATGGTGAGTCGCCAGATAACTGTGATTTAAATCCACAGACAATGAGCTGGAATGAGCAGCATACCTTTCACAAAGTTGCCCATTGTCCTAAAACCCTGACTTAACCATTCTCTATTTTATCACAGCTTTTTAATACAATCATCACAGGGGCAGGGGGAGTGCTATGGCAATCACCCTGGTGAGAATCCCATGCAGACATGTCAAGCCCCAAGACAGAAGAACATAATGTTGACTGTTACCACCCCCCTCCCACAATCTCAGGACACCCTGTCGCATTGTTGGCAAGCCTCCCCCACCCCAAGTGGTACTCAGGTCCACTCTTAGCAGGTAGAAACTGGAAATTTGTCCTGGAACCCTGAGTGATTCAAAGCAAACATGTCCCCCAACCAGCTCATAAACCCTGAAAACATGTCTTCCTGAAACTACTGCCTTTTATGGATAGATATACTTATTCTCCTCCTGCTGCTTGCTCCCTCCAGTCACTTACCACCCCCAATAGTACCTACTCCTCTGCCTGCCCACACCCCACCACTGCCACTTACCCTATGTAGTGGTTCTGCCTCCAGCTCTGGTCTGGGACACAGGGCACATGCTAGTTCCACCCTCAGCCCAGGGCCTGATAAGGCAATGACAGTTGTGACAACTCCAGCTACAGCCAAGGCCTCCTTCAGGACAAGAATTAGAGCTGGAGCTGGATCTGGGGCTTGAGCAGTTCCCCCACCACTGAGCAGGTTCCCCTGCCCTCCCCCCCAGTTTTCACACCATGCAATCTCACTCACATACTCTCCCAAAATGCACAGTGTCTCCTGCACTCCCCACACAGCACACTCTCCTGACCACCACATGAGTCTTGTCATGCCAACCTGCCTGGGCTGGGCAGAACTGGCAGCAACATCCCTGGGCCAGGCTTCTACCCCAGCCCAGGGAAGCCAGCGAATGTGGCTCAAGCCCTACCAGGGCTGCAGCAGCTTTATGTCCTAGGCCAGTACTCAGATCCAAGACTAGACTTTTTTCCCTCATGTCGAATGGGGAAAAGAAACTCATTTTGTTTGTAGGAAATATGGTATATTCACAGGAAGTTTATCCCCATTTGTTCTTGTGTTCAGGAGTATCCTAAAGCTTCATAGATTTCATAGATTTCTAGAGTCGGAAGGGACCTTGTAGATCATTGGGTCCGACCCTCTGCTCCAGGCAGGAAAGAGTGCAGGGGTCAGGTAACCGCAGCCAGATGCCTGTCTAATCTCTTCTTGAACACAAAGCAGGGTAGGGGAAAGCACCACCTCCCTTGGAAACCCATTCCATATTTTGGCAAACCTCACCATAAAGAATTTCTTCCTTATGTCCAATCTAAATCTGTTGTCCTTTAGTTTGTGGCCACAATTCCTGGTAACCCCAAGGGGCGCCCTGGTAAACAGAGTGTCCCCTATACTCTGCTCACCCCCCCCTCCCCCCATTGAGTTTGTAGGCAGCCACAAGGTCGCTTCTCAGCCTTCTCTTGCAGAGGGTGAAGAGATTCAGATCCCTCAGTCTGTCTTCATAGGTTCTTACCTGCAGGCCCTCAACCATATGAGTAGCCCTCCTCTGAACCCTCTCAAGGTTATCCATATCTCTCTTGAAGTGCAGCACCCAGAACTGGATGCAGTACTCCATCTGCGGCCTCACCAATGCCACAAAGAGGGGAATTATCACTTCCCTAGACCTGCTCATGATACTCCTGCTGATGCAAGAGTGCGGTTAGCCTTGCTTATTACCTCATCACACTGCCGACTCACGTTCATTTTTGCATCAACCAGGACTTCAATTATGCTTCTTCCTCTATGACTTTTCCTCCTTGGAGTAATAATGGAATTGTTATTAGGACAGGATGGACTCAAACTGCAACAACTCCAAAGGATTTAAACTATGATTTTTCTCTCTTCCTTACTCTCTTTGGTGAGGCTTTACTCACCAAGGCGCCCCTGGGGGTTACAAGAAATAATGGCCACAAGCTAGCAGAGAGCAGATTTAGACTAGACATTAGGAAGAACTTCTTCACAGTTAGAGTGGCCAAGGTCTGGAACGGGCTCCCAAGGGAGGTGGTGCTCTCCCCTACCCTAGGGGTCTTCAAGAGGAGGTTGGATATGTATCTAGCTGGGGTCATTTGAACCCAGCACTCTTTCCTGCCTATGCAGGGGGTTGGACTCGTTGATCTATTGAGGTTCCTTCCGACCCTAACATCTATGAATCTATGAATATGAATCTTTCCAGTTAAAGGCACCTAACACTAACTTGTACGCTCTCAAAAACTATTATTGGAATTAACCATAAGAACCATAAGAACAATGTACCACCCAACACAATGGCATGGAGGAAAAATATGTATCAAATCCTTTCTTGTTACTTGTTAATGTAAATGCTCTAACTCTTTCTTTCCTGCTTTCATTTGTCCCTCCATCATTCCTTTCCTGAGATTTAAGTGAAGGGGTTAAAATATACTAATGGTGCATGGATGATACAGAATGTCAATAATATTTATTAGAAAACCCTTACCACTGTATATTATTTATCACAATAGCAAACTATGGTTTTATAACATTTTCTCCCCTTTTTGGATACAGAATATAATTTGCACACCCAAGTCTGTGATGTTCACATGGGACATCAACAAAAGGTCAAAGCGGTAGCATCTACACTTGCACTTTACTGTGGAGTTGACTAGTTATCCCTGCAGTAAACCATCAATGTCTACCCATAAGGTGCTATTAAGTCAACGTAAACCAATTAACTCTGCTTTAGGATTGCACTGCCCAACACAAGTACTATCCTATGGTGGAGTTATTTATTCTGCTGCAACTCCAATGGTAACTGTGGCTGGCTGCAGCACGAGGGTGCTACAGTGCAGGAGCTACCTGTCAGCTAGTCCCACACTTCAGCACCCTCATGCAACAGTCAGGCTCTTCACAGCATGTTGAGCCATGTCAAAGCAGTTCCAGGCTGGCAGCCTGGCCTCTGGGGCTCCCTGCCAGGCGTGCCTGTACTGCCCTGGTTCAATGTCCTGCAATCTTGGCTACCCATGTAAACACTGCACCTGGGAGCAATAAACTCTGTTGCAAATTTTGCTGGAGTTTATCCAGGTAAGCTAATTTCATGCATAGGTACCCCAGGTAAGAATAAACATGGGAATTTTGGCAAGTACCATATCATTAAAATCTACAGAAAAGTCACAGATATGGATATAAAACATTGAGACATAATATTTTACAGAAAATAGGAAACAAAGTGTGCATGGGAGGTGAAATCAGTTGCTTTGGCTTGATTGGGTTTGGTTTCCTTTGGTTGGCTTTCATTAGCTTTTTTTTCTTCACATTCATGGAGAAAAAATAATGCTCCAATTAAATGACATATAATAAGATGAACATACTGTATTTGGTGCCTTCTTTTATGTAGTGTGAGTCTTTTATGTAGTGTGCAAATAGTGATGGGCAATAGGTAAAAATCCACTTCCTTCATTGTGATCAGGGGACAAAAGATACTGTTGTTCCATTGCAGTGAAAGACTAGAAACACAGAGGGTGCTTTTACATGTGCTCTAGAGGACCAGGGGTGGGGAGGGGCTTTAATTAGAATGGTTTTGAGATGTGCTAATTAAACCACCCACAGCATCTCATGTATCAGTGTCCCTGCATTTCAAAATGGCGGTGGGGGCACTTTAACTAAAGCTCATTTGATAATCTTTAGTTAAAAGTGCCTCCACCACCATTTTGAACTGTGGACTGTTGCCACACATAGAGGGTGCATGGGGGTGTATGTGCACCCCCTGAGGGTGCCGGTGCACCCCCTGACCATCCGCGCTCACTGCTTAGGCAATGAGCAGGGTAGGCAGACAGCAGCGCTGGTGCCCCCCTTGCAAGCACTGGCTGATTGCTCCGATCACTGCAGCCACTCCCAGAAGTGGCTGCAGCAATCAGCCACAGCAATTAGCTGTCATAGGATCGCCCATGCTTGAGTCTGCTTCGATGCACTATAATTACAGTATGTCAGAGCAGCCTCCCTGCATGTCTACAGGGACTCAAAGGTTTTAAAGAGGTATATGAATTTGTGTGCATTAAAACCCCAAACGTTATGATATTTTACATCAGATGTGGACCCAGAATAGACGTTGCAAGGTTACAGGGAATCAGATTCATTGTTGCAAAGATTAATTCATTTTGCAGAATAGAAGGATTTTCCTGAAGGCCACTTTGACCTCCTTGTTACGTAGGCTATATATCAGAGGATTCAGCACAGGAGTAACAAGGGTGTACAGCACAGCCACCACCATCTTGTCCTTATCCATGGAGTAGCTAGAGGGTGGCTGGACATAGGTGTAGATGACAGTGGAGTAGTAGAGGCCAACCACAACAAGATGTGAAGAACATGTAGAGAAGGCTCTTTGCTTCCCTTCTGAGCCCTGAATTTTCAGGATGCTTCTGATGATGAATCCATAAGACACAATGATAAGCAAGAAGTTTCCCATGGCTAGGAAAATATCAGCCATGAAGTCCATAACTTCATTGAGGTAAGTTGAGCTGCAGGATATTGCCAGCACGGCTGGGATCTCACAGAAGAAGTGCTGGATGAGGTTAGATCCACAGAACTCTAATCGTAGCATAAGCAATGTGTTTACTATGGAATTGAAGGCTCCCACTGCCCAGATGCAGGATGCTATTGTGATACAGACATTCTTGGTCATGACAACTGCATAGTGTAAGGGATGACATATGGCCATGTACCGGTCAAAGGCCATAGCAGTGAGGAGCATAAGCTCTGTTGATGTTGAGAATGTGAAGGTAAAGAGCTGAGCCATGCAGCCACTAAAGGATATAGTTTTCTTTCCCAGTATCAGGTTCTGCATCATTTTGGGCAGAACACAGGAGGTGCAGATAATGTCAATTAGAGCCAGGTTAGCAATGAAGAAGTACATGGGTTTGTGCAGAGGCGGGTGGAGGGCAATTGCCAGGATGATCAGGGAGTTGCCCTGGATGGCAGCCATGAAGAGGCACAGGATGACTCCAAAGAACAGACCCTGGAGGTGAGGATATTCAAAGAGTCCCGTCATGATGAACTCAGACACCATGGTATGGTTCCTGGCTTCCATTTACTTGGGCATTTATTCTGAAATAATGAACATGGAGATGTAAATGATTGCAGCCAACTGAGAAGAAAAACAGCTACGCAGTTCATTAAAATGATGGGCAGGCCAAAAGCTATGAATGGATGCGTGGATGTGTGGATGAATATATAACAGTGGATGGAAATATTTCAAAATAACTGTCAATTCAGTTCAGCCTTTCAGACACTGGTGTTTAAAATAAGCTGGAACCAGTCTGAGAAGCTGCATCATCTGGGTCCCAGTGCTGCCTCTGGGTCTCAAGTTGACACATGCCACACACTATGCATATAGGACTGATCCTGTGTCTGAGGCCCTGGGTACCTGCCACAACATCAAGTCCTGGATGTGTACTGCCTGCTATACCCATACAGGGCCAGACTGGGACCTCCCCCCAACCCCCATTGCATGCCAAATCCAGGGCCACAGCTCCTGCTCTAGCCAGGCCAGGGTGGGCACCAAGTTTAGCATGGGTCCTGGAGCAGGCATTGTGTGTGACACTATCCTGGTCCAGCCAGCAGGGTTTGGCTCTGGAATGTGGGGTTCCACCCATGGATTTCCCCACCCTTATGCCATATCTAACATCCACTCTGGCTGGTCTGGGACTGCATCACATGTGGCACCTGCTCTGGCCAGTCTGGGACCAGAGTTTCAGGCAGAATCTGCCCCAGATTAGCTGAAGCAGGTTCTGTATTTAGCTTGCATCCAAGACTAGCCAGAGTGGACACCCCAGGTGCTAGTTCTGGTATTTGAGTAAATTCCATTAATCTGGCACATGGACCAGTCCCTCATTAGTCATCTGGCCCACAAGGCCATATCAGTTTGCCATCTCTGTTTTAGGACATTCAAGATCCAGGTTTGGAAGCCTACACCCTACAACTCAGATATAGTCCACAAAGAGATTGGTGCAGCACCATGCGTTGTGAGGATTGAAGGCACACAAAGACAGGAGCACCTTCTCCACACTGTATTAAGCAGTCTTGTGCCACACTCTGCCGATCCCTTCTGTAGTCCCCATATTATCTACTGCTACTCCAGCAATCTGTGCTTTGTGCCCAGGATAAGTCTCTCACCACCAAATTCAATATGTCCCATTACCTTGGGTGACAGGACTTGGTGGCACTAGGAGAGAGTAATCAAAGACTGCAGTGGAAAGGAGCAAGAGGAGCCCTCAGTACAGAGCACAGAGGGCTAAGGCACTAACTAGAGGATTGGTGGCCGAAAGTGGTGGGCAGCCTGCCGTTGTAGGAAGTTCTACAGTTTGTACCAAAACTGAGCAATATAAAAACATGTAAACATTAAAAAAAACAAAACAACCCACAGCCTTTTCTTAGTTACTGAAGCCACATTTCTCCAGTTATGCAGTGATGGGGAGCTTCATAAAAACCTAGATGGTCTCAGCTGAAACCACTTTATATCATATTAGTAACAGAAGTATGGGCCCATCCACCTGAACTCGGCATACCATATAATCTGGAAATACTTTCATACAATCACAGCTCAGAAATAATATACATTCCATTATCTATATTAATTTAAAATGTCTGAGCTGTTCCGCACAATTTTTTATATTTAGGGGGAAACAAAACATACAAAGTGAGGTTTGTACTTTCCTTTTATTCACTGATATCAATTAGGAATCATTCCCCTGAAATGACATAGCTGAAAGTTCCCTTCATTAGATCTGTATTCATATGCATCTTTCAAATGACAGGAGAAAAGAAGAAACAAAATTTGATCTTTTTTCTAAAGTGGTTACACAAGTAGATGCATCTGCATTTTTACATCTAACAGGAATTTCAGGATTATTTGAATACACCCTTCTCTAGTGCAGGTACTATTATCTTCTCCTTCACTGTGTTCAGCTTTCTCTCCTCTTGCTGTTGCCTATATTGCCATACTGAATATGCTCCCCTGCTATCTGGAATGAGGCTAGAGTGTTTCCATTGTGTAAAATGGAGTGCCAGAGGGAGTATGGATAAACATGTTGAAAGGAGGAAGACCCCCCATGGTCAAGATTTCTCCTAGAACAAGTCTGTTTAAAAATTTGTACCCATTGCATCACTTTACAGAGTCTATTGCAAACTCTTTCAGCACTCATCCTATCTATTGAATCTTTTCTCATTCACATTACCATTATTGCATTGTACCACCACTGACTTTGGATTCTAACCACAGTGAAATTCACAGGAACTCTGGTGATGGCTGTGAATTCAGACCAGATATTCTATGTGTAACTCAGATCTGATCGCAGGCTAAATTTCATTAAGTCAACTGGAGAAATGTGTATTTTTACATAGGACAGTGAGCTAAATTTCAGAGTAAGTAAACACAAAACTAAATAAAAATATAGGAGTGGAATTTGTTTAACTTCTGTGTGTTTGTGTATGTATATAATAATAATAATTATTATTATTATCATCATTATTATCATTATTATTTTATGTCAAATACCATTGAGATCCAATGGGAGATCCTGTGGTATTGAATGCCTTTATACATCTTTAAAATTCACAAGCCAAAATAAAAGTCATAAGACTTAATTTATTGATTCAAAAATTATTTCACTAGTGTTAAAAATGAGAAGCCTTGTATATTTTACAAAGTATGTAAGAGACCATTTATACTTATTTTTATATATTATCATGGACAGCCAGAAAAGAGTCTGATCTTAGATAAACAATGAATAGCATTTGCCTAAGAAGAAAGAAAGAACTAAAGAAAGAAAAAACAGCAAATAAATTGAGAAAAACCTCACCTCTGTAGATCCACACAGATTAATTCCTTACAATGAAGGAGATGATAATTTAAATACTAACTCCAAGTGACTTATAAATGTATGAGGATGATTCCTATTTTAAATAATCAGTGTACACAAAAAAATTCTTCAGTCCCTTGTGAACCTGTCAAAGATTTCACTCAAACAATGCCTCAAAGGAGAAGAAATGTGTGAGTCATTTAAGCTGGTCAAAAAAACATTCTGCATTAAGTTGGCAAAATACCTCTATAAGTCTGTTATGAAGGCATCTATCCTTTTATTAAATACCCTGATGGAAATATAATTTCCCCCTACTTTTTTTCATAAATCTGATCAAGTTTCTACCAACACAGATAGTTTTCATATTAATCTCTTAGGATGAAAGGAAGAACTTTCAGGGTGCAATGATGGTCTCTTGTTAGATGAATGCTAGTTATGAGAGTGGCCAGGATTGAACCTTTCATCCAATGTGGTCTGTGGTTACTGGGCAAGCCAACAGCTGATCTGTGATCAAAAGTAGCCAGGATTGAACCGTTCATCCAAAATGGCCTATGATCACGGGGCCAGACTGAAGCTGATCTGTGATCCAGACCAGGGGCTACTGGGTGCCATCTGGCTCGGGGGGGAGGGGCACCAGCTGCCGATTGCTGATGGGCAGGGTGTTACCTGGAGGCCAATCACCACCGCTGGCGCTTCTCGGGGGGGCACCGGCCAGTGCTCCCCACTCCCTGGCTGGCGACAGCCAATGGGGGGAGAGGGGGACACATCCTCCCATGTCCCCCCCTACGTGTTGCCTATGATCCAGACTGACTTTCCACTCAGGAAATCAACCATACAGTGCCTCTACTAGTACTCTGGATTGGTCAGCTTCTGATACCCTGAATCACTAATTCCCTATTGGCCTTTGGAAGTCAGTTGATCAGACTGACATCTTGCTGGGTGGAAAATAGTGTAGTTCAGTAAATCCAATGGGCTATATTCTGAGCTGAAGTTAAACCAATATAGTGCATCAATTTGACTCTGTTTTACCAAACTCAGGATTGAATGTCAGGGGGCACATCTACACCAGCAATTACTGCTATATGGTTTTACTGCACAGTAATTTGGGAGCAGATTTCCTCCTTGTGGCAGTATCCTGCTCCAGGCCTCCTCCAGCCCCTGCTCCACTCCCCTGAAGCAGCCAGGGGGAGCTAGTGGCTCCAGCCATACCTGCCTGGGGGCCACAGGCCACCTGTGTTTCTAGCCCAGAGCAGTCTTCAGCATACTGGCATACCCCTTTCCAACTCTGTCTCCAGAGCATCTGACCACTGTGCGATGGCTGCTCCACCTGCAGACTGCAGGAGTGGTGACCAACACCTTGGGCTTCTCCTTGCTGCCCTGTTCACTGCACTTAACTGCTGTGGTGACCGCTGCCTGGCCCTGGGCATTCTTGGCCATATCCAGCCCCACTCTACTCTGTGCTGCATAGCCTCATGGCCAAGGTCACCACTGCATCTGAGGCCCCCTACCCCCATGCTGATGATAACCAGCCCCTGGCTCTTCACACAGACCCTGAAAGGGATGCAGATGACGCGCACCTCAATGCCACTACTCTATCTAGGAGCTCCTGGGGCTTCAGCCCCTGGGGGCCTGCCTAGCTATTCAGAACTGGTGGCTGCACATTGTCCAGTACACCTCGGACAATGAGCAGTGGCTGGACTCATTCTGGATGACCAGGGCCACCTTCCTGGAGCTCCTCAACCAGGACCGGGAGCAGCAGTCTACCACCGTGCAGCCACCCCTCCCCATGGAGACCCGGCAAAGTCATCATCATGCTCAAGCTTGTCACACCCACCAGCCTGTGCTCTAGGCCACCTCTCCAGTGTGGGCAAAGTAACCACTGGAGAGGCATCCTGGAGGTCTGTGGCACCTTCCAGGACATGCTGGGGCACACTGTGCTCTGCATCCACAACCCCCTGGAGCTGGTGGCAGGATTCCATGCCCTGGTTTTCTCCCAGGGCGTTGAGGCCCTGGATGATACCCACATCCCCATCACATGCCCACCAAATAGTGACCACTCATGCTACAGCCAGTGGACTTTCATTCCATCACGCTGCAGGCTATTGTCGACCTTCACCAACGTTAACATCGGCTGGGCTGGCAGCACCCACGATGACCATCTTCCACATCTCTGCTCTGCCAGTCCTGGTAGAGAGTAGGCAATTCACACCAGGGTGCTGAACCTCCAGCTGGGGGAGGTGATGGTCCCACCCCTCCTTATTGGGAAGAGCAACATCCCGCCAGATCATTGTCACAGCCTGTGTGCTGTATAACACCTGTGAGGCCCAGAGGAAGCATTTCTATGAGTCATGGGTAGAGGGGCAGTGGGCAGACACCTGGCAGCGGGAGTGCCAGATGCGGGAGCAATGACCAACCCTCTGCCCCCAAGGCTCCTGGCAAGCCATACACCCAGGAACGGGGACCAGTGCACCAGGTGCAAGAGGCACTGGAGAATCACCTGCACTTGCACCCCTTGCTGTAGACTACCTGGATGGTTGGCCATGGACCCCAGCCCCAATGCACACCCCCAGCCCCATACTCATTGTGGACAATTTTCTGGAAAACATTTTATTCCCTTCCACAAACACATATCCCATCTGAGCCCCTCTCCTGAACCACAGAGCCTCTCCCCCCCCCCCGCCCAAACCAAACAGACTCTCCCCACCTTCTTCCCAAATCCCAGAGCCCAAATCCCACCCACCACCAATAAAGCACCCTCTTCCCCATACAGACTATGTACATTGTGCTTTGTGTCCCCTCCTGGAGTGGGGGCCAGGAGTCCAGGCACCTACAGGGTGGAGCCCAAGGACAGGTCCAGCACCCTAGCCTTTGATCACACCACTACAGGTGCATCTGCCATGGTGAGGCTGGCATGGGTGATTAGCCCACCTAGGGCCAGGGCCAGCAGGGCATGCACATGGTGCTGCCCCCATTGTGGGCAGCTCCTGTACAGGGGCAACATGGAGCCTAGGTGAGTTGTGGGGCAGTGAGGGACAGGTTGGGGGGCTAACTGGTGGGGAACCCAGGGAGGTGCCAGGGCAGGGGCCCTAGCTATTGGAGGCACTGTTGCACATCAGACAAAGCTTACTGGGAGGCTTGCGGCTGGGCAGCATGTGGTTGCCAGGATGCAGGTAGGGCTAGCACCAGGGGCTGGGCAGTTGGCAGGAGGAAGGAGACTGCCAGAGCCAGGATGGTGTCCAGCACCCAGAGCTCCATCTCTATGGCCTCCACTGCTCTGGTCATGATATCAGTCTGCTTCTCCTGGGTCTCCAGCATCCTCTCAAAGAGGGCAATGGCCAGGAGCCTCTCCTCAATGGCCAGGAGCCCGTCCCTGAATGCTCAGTCCTCCCAGGTCCTCCACACACCAGGCCCTCAAGTCTGTCAGCCACTCCTGTGCCATGGTGACTAGCTGGTCCAGCAGCCAGGTCCAGTCCTGAGTTTGCTGCTGCTGGAATCAGTACATATGGAGGGCCCTGGCTGAGGCTGGTCTTGATTCATAGACATTAGGGCTGGAAGGGACCTTGAAGATCATCAAGTCCAGCCCCCTGCCCCAGGGAAAGGAAGTCAGCTAGAGTCAAAGTATCCCAGCAAGATCAACATCCAAAATTTCTTGAAAGAGTCCAGAGTAGGTGCCTACACCACTTCTGGAGGGAGTCTATTCCAGGCCTTGTGGGCTTCAACAGTAAAGTTTTTCCTTATGTCCAGCCAAAAACAGTCACGGAGGAGTTTATGACCATTGGTCCTTGTTATCCTTTAGGATGGTCTGGGGAACAGGTGTTCCCCCAGATCCTGATGCACACCCCTTATGTACTTGTAGGCAGGCAGTCACCACATCCCCCCTAAACCTGAGCTTTTCCAAGCTGAAGAGTCCCATGGCTCTCAGCCTCTCATCATAAGGCCTATTCTCTTGCCCTCTGATCATGTACATTGCTCTCCTCTGGACTCTCAAGCTTCTCAACATCTTACTTGAATTCAGGAGCCCAGAACTGGATGCAGTACTCCAGCTGCAGCCTCACCAAGGCCAAGTACAGCGGGAGGATGACGTCCTAGATTTCATAGACATTCGGGCTGGAAGGGACCTCAGAAGATCATCGAGTCCAGCCCCCTGCCCCAGGGGCAGGAAGTCAGCTGGGGTCATAGGATCCCAGCAAGATAAACATACAAATTTCTCTTGAAGGTGTTCAAAGTGGGTGCTTGAACCACCTCCAGTGGCAGTCAATTCCAGACCTTGGGGGCTTGGACTGTAAAGAAGTTCTTCCTTATGTCCAGCCTGAAATGGTCCTGAAGGAGTTTGTGACCATTTGATCTTGTTATCCTCTGGGGTGCTCTGGTGAACAGAAGTTCCCCCAGATCCTGGTGAGCGCCCCTGTTAAACTTATAGGCAGCCACCAGATCACCCCTAAGCCTGTGCTTTTCGAGGCTGAAGAGTCCCATAGCTCTCAGCCTCTCATTATAAGGTCTGTTTTCCTGGCCTCTGATCATGCACATGGCTTTCCTCTGCACTCTCTCAAGCTTCTCCAAATCCTTTTTGAATTGTGGAGGCCAAAACTGGACACAGTACTCCAGCTGCGGCCTCCCCAAGGCCGAGTACCATGGGAGAATGACATCCTGGGATTTACTGGAGAAGCATTTATGGATGCAAGCCAGTATTTTTTCTCATTTTACTAGCTACAGCATCACATTGAAGGCTCATGTTCATCTTGTGGTCAATCATGACCCCAAGTCCTTTTCGTCCATAATGCTAGCCAGCATAGCACTGCCAGGCCTATAAGCATGCTGTGGATTTTTCTTCCCAAGGTGGAGAACCTTGCATTTTTCAGTGTTAAACACCATCATGTTCTCATCCGCCCATTTCCTGAGCTTGTCAAGGTCAGCCTGGATCGCCCCCCTATCCTCAGATGTGGACGTTTTACCCCAGAGTTTGGTGTCATCAGTGAACTTGGCCTGTCTGCTTCTGATACCAATGTCCACATCATTAATGAAGATGTTGAATAGTGTTGGCCCAAGGACAGAGCCTTGAGGGACCCCACTGGTCACAGAGTACCACGGCAATTGACTTCCATCAACCACCACCCTCTGGGTCTGATCACAGAGCCAGTTCCCCAGCCAGCAGATTGTGGTGCAGCCGAAGCTGCAGTTGGCCAGTTTTACCAAGAGGTGATCATGGGATACCAGACTCAGGCTTTTTTAAAGTCAAGATATACGACATCAATCTCCTCTCCCTTGTCCAGGTGATAGGTCACCTGGTCATAAAAAGGAAATGAGATTGGTCAAGCTAGACCTACCCACAACAAACCCATGCTGGCTATCACTCAGGACGCTGCCCTCGGCCAGTCTGTTAAGAATGGTCTCTTTGATAATCTTTTCTAAGACCTTCTCCAGAATAGAGGTCGGGATGATGGGCCTGTAGTTTGCCGGATTCTGAGATTTACCTGAGAAGCATCTATGGATGCAAGACACAGTTTTGTTTGCTTTACCAGCTGCAACATCACATTGGTGGCTGATGTTCATCTTGTGGTCAATCATGACCCCCAAGTCTCTTTTAGCCATGGTGCTAGCGAGCATAGCACTGCCGAGCCTATAAGCGTGCTGCAGGGTTTCCCTGCCCCCCTCCCAAGGTAGAGTACCTTGCATTTTTTGGTATTGAACATCATCATGTTTATATCCACCCACTTACAAAGCTTATCCAAGTCAGCCTGGATCACTAACCTATCCTCAGGTGTGGATACTATGTCCCAAACTTTAGTGTCATCAGCAAACTTGATCAGTACACTGCTGACACCAATGTCCACATCATTAATAAAGATGTTGAAGAGAACCGATCCAAGGACAGAGCCTTAGGGGACACCACTGGTCACAGAGTGCCATAATGATTCACTTTCATCAACTACTACTCTCTGAGTCCAATCTCAGAGCCATTTTCTCAGCCATTGGACTGTGGTGTAGCCAAGGCTACATTTGGCCAATTGTTGCATAAGGAGATCATGGGACACCAGATCAAAGGCTTTTTTGGAGTCCAGATATATGATGCCAATCTCTTCTCCATTGTCCAGGTGATGTGTCACCTGCTCATAGAAAGAGATGAGGTTCGTCAAGCAACACCTACCCAGGACAAACTCATGCTGGCTGTTCCTTAGCAAGTTGCCCTCAGCCAGCTTATCAAGAAGGGTCTCTGATAATTTTCTCCAGAATCTTACTGGGGACTGAGGTCAAGCTGATTGTCCTGTAATTCCTGAGATCTACTTTCCGCCCTTTCTTGAAGATGGGTATCACATTGACCTTCTTCCAGTCTTCAGGTACTTCATCTGAGCGCCATGAGTTTTTGAACATTTTTGCCAATGGTTGGGCTATGACTGCTGCCAGCTCCTTGAGTTCTCTAGAGTATAATCTGTCAGGACCAGCTGACTTGAAGATGTCCAGCCTCTCACAGTGTTCATTTAGAAGGTCTACACCAATGCTGGGTATAGATACACCCTCACCCTGGCTTTCTTGCATCATGAGAGGCAGGACAGTCCCTTTGGGCTGGTGAAAGATGGACGCAAAGTACCCATTAAGCAGGTTGCCTTTTCCTGGGTGTCGGTTCTCAGTTTTCCCATTTGGTTCAGCAGGGGTCCAATGTTACCCTTGCTTTTTTTCCGACTCCCTATATATCTGAAAAAGAACTTTTTATTATCCTTGATATATGAAGCAAGATGGAGTTCAGTTACAGCCTTGGCTTTCCTGGTCCACTCCCTGCAGGCATGGACCAGTGCTGAGTACTCCTTTTTGGTGGTTATTCCAGCCTTCCATCATTTATAAGCCTCTCCTTTTAGGAACAGAAGGTCCTCAAGTTCCCTGCTGAGCCAAGGGGGTTGCTGTGCCCTTTTGCTACCCTTCCTTCGAGATGGGATGGGCAACGTTTGTGCTGTCAGGATTGCTTCACTGAAGAGCAAACACTCCTCTTGGACTCCTCTTCCTGTCAAGTCATAGGTCCCTTAGGGCAGTGCTTCTCAAAGCGGTGATCCATGGACTGGTGCCGGTCCACGAGCCACCAGTCGCTGGTCCTCAGCAAGTTGCCAGGAAAGAAAGAAATATATTTTCAGAAGCATAAAATTGATATGTCATAGCACCACAGTTCGTACGTTCCAACGCTCCAAGTGACATCAAGTCGTGCAAGGTGAGGAAAGAGAAAGAAACAGCCAGTCACGCATTTGTGTAGTGCTGTTACACACAGTTGTTGCCACTGGCTGAACCGGGCACCGGTCCCTGGCCCACTGGAAAAAAAATTGCAGGTCCACCACATCAGATAGTTTGAGAAGCACTGCCTTAGGGCCTTGACACAGAGCTTCCTGAGCTTGTTGAAGTCAGCTTTCCTAAAGTCGAGGACTTCTGCATTGCTGACTGAGTTGCCAGCTTTGTGATAGATAGTAAAGGTGATCAGCTCATGGTCACTATCACCCAGCTTTCCATTGATTCTTAGGTCACTGACTAGATCATCCCCTTTGGCCAGTACTAGGTCCAGCAACACTTTACCTCTTGTCAGCCCATAGACTTCTTAAGTCAGGTAGAGCTTGTCCACGCACGTGAGGAAGCTTTGTGACCGGTCGGATTTGTCTGAGTGCTCTTCCCATGAGATGTCCAGGTAGTTAAAGTCGGTGGACCAGATGAGTTTTGAGATCCTCTCAGCTATGTAACCCTGAAGGCACATCCCCACACATAGCTGTTGCCTCTCCCCTGCATGCAACTGTTGGACCTGTAGAGCCAGGAAAAATAAGTTTTTTGTGGAAGTTTGCAACATTTCTGGGATAACATGCACTGTATCAGGAGGTGTGACTACACCACAACACCTGACTGCATTAATCTCTAGTAGGATTCACAATCAGTTTCTACCATGTATAAAATTAACCATTCATCAAAATGACTGAGAGTCATCACTCAATTACACCAACTAGCAGAATAGTTCAGTGATACTGGTAGCACAAAGGAATACAGCACTGGAGAACCATGTCCAAAAGTTGCTTCTAGTATAGACCAGCTTTACATCAATTTAAGTGAGAACAGGCAGAACCTTGGAATGAAAGACAATGTACAGAGAGATATATGATGTACATGAATGGGAAATTCTTCAGCATTTTGATCGATATTTTCATGAGTGCAATCTTATACTATTCTCAGTGTTTATATCAGACTTAAGGATTGGGCTGTTATGTTTTCAGGAACATTGCCCACTTGCAGTTTCTAATGGGAGGAACCAGATGGTTTGTCCTGGAATGGTCACTTTTTCCATTGTGGCTGCCATCTTTCCAGTCTTCTGCAACCTCAGGGGCCACCATTACTGCACTGATCCCTCTTGTTCCTGATTCTCAAAGGAATTCTGACCAAATCAAGAGACAGAACCAAGCTGACATCACTCCCTCCACATGCTTGGACTTAACCTAGAACACCTGCCTTATGAGCCTTGGGTTCCTGCTGGGCTTCCAGCCTTTCATTCCCTGCCTTTTTTTTTTCTCTCTGCCTCTCTCCCCCTTTTCTGTGTTCATTTGCCTTCTGCGCATCTTAGCCTTTAGGACAGTTTGTCACAATTCTGTGAGACTTGGATCAAAAAGGATACCCTTATATGTCCCAGTGCTGATACTAAAGGTTTGCCTGTCACATTTTATAATTCCCTTTCTCATCTTAAACCTGCCTTTTTCCTTGCTCTGCATCTACCTCTGTTGGGAGGGTCACCAGAATCTCACTTCTTTATGGGTGAGATGCTCACTGCAATTTCCAACCTTAATATATTCATAGGAACCTTATCCCTATTTATTCTTGTGCTAAGACTGTCTTAAAGTTTAAATAACTCTTCCTCCTCTTGTTTTTACCTAGTGGCTTCTAAAAGTTCAGTTTGTGATCAACTCTGAGTTACCTGGCAAGAGTGCAGGAGTGATTCTATTACCCATTCTGGGCAGCGTGGGTAACACATGCGCTCCACAGACATGTATATTGGCCAGTTCCGATCATTGTGGCACTTAGGCACTCAAGGTGAGTGTCACAGGGGCAATCAGGTAAAAGAGCCCTGATCTGTACACTGGGGGCTCCTAGGGTGAAGACCAAGCACAAAAGAGAAAGAAATAATAAAAGAAAAACACTCACCTGCAGCAGGGCCCACGATACAGGTGGAGTGGAGGAGCGCCTTTATTCAGCTGAGGCTGGCCGGTGGCATCATTGGCAATCACCAGCTGGCAGAAATAAAGAGGACCACCAATGAAGATCAGGGAGGAGAGCAGGAGAGAGAGTCAGTGAAGACTCTCAGCACTGACAGTGGCAGACATGCCTGGGGAGAGAGAGAGCCTACAGAGGCTCCCTGCACCAGCAGCAAGCAGTGTATCTGGGAGGAGGGAGAGCCAGTGGAGGCTCTCTCCACCAGCGAAGTCTGGTGTGCCCAGGAGACAAAACAAACAGAGAAGGCTCTCTGTACCCATGGAGACTGGTGGGAGCCACAGGAGAGACAGCCCAGCAGGGCAGTAGTCCACAGTGCAAGCAATGTCCCACAAGACCAGGAAGGACTGTGGGGCACAGGAAGGGGGATGCCTCAGACGATGTTGGGGGAGAGCAACTCCATGAGCCACATTTGGCGGTGTGAGGGGAGTAAAGGCGCAGAAAAAGAAGCCTTAGCTATCCCTGGCCAGACGACAAATCATGCCCCAGAGAGTGCCCAGTGGTCTCTTGAGTCCCGGCTGGAGGCAGCTTAGGGCAAGAGAAGGTTCCATTGAGGCTTGATAGTGGTTGCTAAGCCACCATAGGAGAAAGTCCTGGGGACATAAGATTTAAGAAAACATCGGCATCAAAAGCACTGTGGCACTGGAGGAATGGCCCTAAGATTCAGTGGCCCACCAAGGTTGGCGTGAGGCTGGATTGTAGGGGAGGTGGAGGCCCACGGATGGCTATCTAGAGGACTATTCACTGCTGAGGAGCCCCTAGCAGGTTGCCCCCCCCCCACTGAGGTTCTATTCAAAATCATGGCAGGCAAGTTTGGGGGCGGCCCCCTTGGTGACAAGCATCTTCCTCAGGGTCTGCAAGAAACTTTGGGACATCCATCACCAACCATCCATGTCAAGGCAGCGTGCGAACAGCTATTCAAGGCCAGGCAGTCACAGTGAGTAATAGAGTTACTCCTGCTCTTTAGTTAGGTGTCACCAAATTAATCATGAGCTGCCCTTTGCATGGCCACTAAGTGAAATAGTAGTCCACCCTTAATCTCAATATTTATTAAGAGTATAAAAGTATATGCTTCCTGTCCAAAAACAATAGCTTAAATGAATCTAAACTGTGGGTCCCTGTAGACATGCATGATGCCTGCTCTGATGAGATGTAGTTACAACAAGTTGAAGCAGACTCAGTTAATTAGCCCACTCCATCAGCTTCAGCCTCTCATGCATTCAGCATCTCCACTTTTCAAAATGGCAGGGAGAGTGCTTTAACTATAGTTTGTGGTGGGCCAGTAGGGGGTGCTCCTGCACTGAGCCACCCACCTCACAGCACCCAAACACCTTCCAGGCTCCAAGTGCCTCCCTGGGGGTGCCTCACATCTAGCCAACCCCCTTCCTGCAGCACACCCACTAGCCTTGGAGTAGAGTTGCCACCACCTAGGGACGGGCTTGATTCTGGCACTGTGCTCCGCCCCTGGGAAACACAGGCCTAGTAGCCCTCAAGGGTACTTGACTCCCTTCAAGAACTTGGGGTGCTTCCCTGAGTCGGAAGCACAAGTAGTGGTGTCCCTTAGTCAGCCAAACCCAGGGGACCCCAAGGCATAATCTAGACCCACTCCCAATAAATCTCCCATGCTACGTACAAAGCAGAACTTTATTGGTTACAAGGCATAGGGTTGGAATAGGGTACAAAGTTGAGTAGTATCAGAGAAATCCCATAGAGTAAACAGGGTGGCTGGAGTAGCTTTTGATCATGCATCTGAGTTACTGCAAGTTATATATCTAGTTAGATCTCAGGTGGCTTACTCATAAGTGTCATCCAGAGGCAGGTGGAGATTCCCTCTGGAGACAGGCAGCTCATTGATCATGAGTTTTGATGAGAGAGCAAGTTTCAGATGGTCCAGATCCTCTCTCTCTCTCTCTCTGAGTTTTCCTCATGGCTGCTGCCCCTTCCTCCTGGGCACTCCTTAACTTATATAGCCCTTATGACCTCATTTACCTGGTACAATGGAGGCCAGCACCTGTTGGCTGTCAGCCAACCAATTTGAAATGCATCACTGGTTGCTGGGCAGACTGGCAGTCTCTAGCCCACCAGGGAGCCCAAGCCCCTCACCCAGGTATGTGATGCCAGTCACGTAGGCAGAGGGAGCAGGTTTCCCCCTCCACCCTCAGGAATGTATCCAGCTCAGGTTACCTAAAGAGATAGGGTAAGGTGTGTACCCTCTGCAGGGCCCAAATTGTCACAGAGCAAAGTTTTTGGGGAGAAACAGAGGTGGCCTTCTGCCACATAGCTCATCTAATGAGCTTTAGTTAAAGAGCCCCAACGTCATCTTTTAGCACAGAATGCTGAACATGCAAGATGCTGGAGGCACTTTAATTAAAGAAGTTCATGAGGGCTGCTCTAATTAAAGTGTCCATCCTCTGAGCATCTGTAAAGATGACTTGGGGCTTTCTTCCCTGCCCTTCTGGAGGGGGGGAGCGGGAAGCAGAATTAATTGACCGACAACAGAAGAAGTTGAAAAATCTCATGATTTCTAACCCCTTTTCAAATGCTTCTTAACTGGTATCTCCTCCCTTTCTCTGTTTCTTTCATAGATTTCATAGACATTAGGGCTGGAAGGAACCTCAGAAGATCATTGGGTTCAGCCCCCTTCCCAAGGGGCAGGCAATCAGCTGGAGTCAAATCACCACAGCAAGATAAGCATCCAAGTAGAGTAGGTGCTTCTGGGGGAGTCAATTCCAGGCTCTGGAAACTCGGTCAGTAAATAAGTTTTTCCTTATGTCCAGTCTAAAACAGTCTTCCAGCAGTTTGACTGTTAGACCTTGTCTTCCCTTGGGGTGCCCTGATGAACAGACATTCTTCCAGTTCCTTACATAGTTACAGGCAGCCACCAAGTCACCCTTGAGCCTTTGCTTCTCAAGGCTGACGAGTCCCATGCCTCAGTCTCTCCTCATGAGATCTGTTCTCTTGACCTCTAATCATGTGTGTGGCTCTCCTCTGGACACTCTCAAGTTTCTCCACATCCTTCCTCTCCTTTCTTCCTTCCATCCTTCTTACCTTGCCTGAGATTTTAATTTAAGGTTTAAAAGATATTTAATGATGGATTTAAAAGGGGATGGCAGGGTAGATTTGCACCTAACCAAAGTTGATCTAGGTATATTAGAAAAGATGTTAAATACATATTTTAAAGGAGAGCCATAAACAGTAATTTGATATGATACCTTTGACCACAGTAGATTTAATATCATAATAGCAAACAACCAAAGGAGATAATTTTATTAACATCTTATCCACAGCCTATATTTTACAAATAGAAGCCCATTATGTTGACTCTGTATTTGTACAGCAGCCCTAAATGAGAATAAGGCTTAATTTTGACAAATGCCTGTTTATTAAAATCAGGAACCTAAATAAGACACATGGATAAGTAAAATTCAAGCATCAAGCAAAATATGTTTAAATATGTTTTGGATTTTAATATTTCACAAAAAATGAAGAACAAAGAAAGGGTCAAATTTTATTGCTCTGTTTGTTTTTCTGCATATGCACTGAGGGAATGATCCTATATTGAAAGCATAGTGCTACACAGTGTGTCCTATTATATCTATGGTAGGACATCATGAACAATTAATGTTACTGGAGGCACAATACACAAGTGGTATAAACTGCTCCACTTCTATTTTTTGTGTTATTAACTTATAGCCAGATACTATTCAACATGTTAGACATCTAACAGCAAATCCATCACTAATTCTATTTTGTTAACATACCAGTCTCCCAAATGAGCCAAACAAAAAGCAGTGAGGAGGAGGATGACACACTCACTTTTTGCCTTATCCTTTCCCACAGATTCGAGTAAGGTAGAAAAAAATCACATGTAAGAGCCCAAAGTCTACAGATATGACTAACAGGAGAAATAGAACCTGGCCACTAGGGGATAAAAACAAAGGACAATTTCAGCTAATATAAAGATGGATGTTAACCAGTGTCCATTAAAGCCCAGTATAATGTAGTAGTTCACATCAGATGTGGACCCAGAACAGATGTCGTACGGTCACAAGGAATCAAGTTCTTTATTGCCAAAATTAATTTCTCTTGCAGAATGGAAGGATTTTCCTGAAGGCCACTTTGACCTCTTTGTTGCGCAGGCTGTAGATTAGAGGATTCAGCACAGGAGTCACAAGTGTATAGAGTACAGCCACCATCTTGTCCTTCTCCAGGGAGTAGCTGGAGGGTGGATGTATGTAGGTGTAGATGATAGTGGAGTAGTAGAGGCCAACTGCAACAAGATGCGAGGAACATGTAAAAAAGGCTTTTTGCTTCCCTTCTGAGCCCTGAATTTTCAGGATGTTCCTGTTGATGAAGCCATAGGACATGGTGATTAACAAAACATTCACCATAGCTAGGAAAATATCGGCCATGAAGGCCATGACTTCATTGAGGTAAGTTGAGCTGCAGGACAATGCCAACAGAGGTGGGATCTCACAGAAGAAGTGCTGGATGATGTTGGGCCCACAGAAATCTAGATGCAGCATGAGCAGTGTGTTCACTAGAGAATTGAAGGCTCCAACTGACCAGATACTAGCTGCTAATGTGATACAAACTTTTTTGGTCATGATGGTTACATAGTGTAAAGGATGACAGATGGCCACATACCGATCAAAGGCCATGGCAGTGAAGAAAACAAGCTCTGTTGCTCCTGCAAATAAGAAAGTAAAGAGCTGGGCCATGCAGGCATTAAAGGAGATTGTTTTCTTCCCCAGTATCAGGTTCTGCATCATTTTGGGAAGTACATTGGAGGTACAAAAAATGTCCAGTAGAGCCAGGTTAGCAATGAAGAAGTACATGGGTTTGTGCAGAGGTGGGTGGAAGACAATAGCCAAGATGATTAGGGAATTTCCCTGGATGGCAACCATGAAGAGGCACAGAATGACTCCAAGGAATAGACCATGGAGGTGGGGATAATCAAAGAGCCCCGCCAAGATGAACTCAGAAACCCTGGTGTTGTTATTAGCTTCCATGCATGAAGGCACTTCTTCTATAAGAATAAAAATGAAGATGTAAATGATTGCAGCCAACTAACAAGACTTTTACAAGTAACAAATGACTTTTTAAATTTTGTTATAAAAATGTTAAAAGCAGAGAGTAAAGGTGAGGAAGTTTATTGCTTTGAAGGGGCTGGGCATCAATCAACAAAAAAAAAGCTTTTATAAACAAAAAAAATGCCTTTATAACAAGGGATTGACATGCCTTTCACCCTCCTCACGTGCCCTTCAGGTAGTTACATTCTTAGGACTAATCAGTTGCCTTCCACCATGAAGCCCCCCCTTGATGGCCCAGTGCAACATAAACTGGGCCACATTATTTTGTAAGGTGATATGCCCAAACTTAAGGGCCACATGTGTCCAAAGAAGGAACTGAAAGAGGTGGAGGGCTTCAGGAGAGCTGAGCCTTTCTAGATGGTTCCTGCATCACTTTAGAGTAAACACCTTGGTATGAACCAAGCAGTCCTGAGGTATGAGCCAAGCAGATCTTGCTCCTCTCAGCAGCATTGTATGACAGAGAAAACATGCCATTTCAGAGAAATCCAAGAACAGTCCAACCAAAAGAGAGCTCATGGAAGCAAGGAGCCATCACAGCCAAGGGGAGTCAAAGAAGTTATGGAGGAATCTTAAAGAAGGTGCAGGATGGCAATAGCCCAAGTCAAAATGGCGCACAAGGATAGGGTAGGGCCCTGAACAGCAACCACCACTGGAGTTGTAAGTCCTTCAGCTGATCAAGTGTATAAGGAAAGTATGGCTGGGAAGGATCCCATGAATTTACCTACTCCAGCCCCTAATCAAAGCAGGATGATCCCTGACTAAACTATCCTAGACAAATTTTGGTCCAATCTGCCCTTGAAAAAGTCCACAACTTTTCCAGGAAGTCTGTTCCTATCTTTAGCCAGTTTTACCTCATAATTCTTCCAAATCTCCTGATTATATATATTGCTCTGTGTTGGACTCTTTCCAAACTCTCCCCATCCTTCTTAAAGGGTGGGCCCCAATGCTGGACACAGCGGCTGGGATCAACAATCCTCTGAATGCTGGTCCCAGCCCTGACCCCTCACAGGATTTGGCTTAAAACTCCAGCGAGATTCCAGGCTGGGACTGAGAATCAGTAATGCAAGAGATCATAGGGAACATTACCGTGTAACTGCTCAGGATACAGCAATGCTTATTATGCTCTAAATAGGAAAATAAGATTTTATAAATAGAGGGCATACTTCATCTGATGCTGTCAAAGGACTATACGAAACAGAGCATCTGATGAAGCAAGCCCACTGCTTACAAAAGCTTATGCTACACATTTCTGATTTAGTTAATCTGTAAGGTGCAAATCTACCCTGCCTTCTGCCTGATCTCATACTAACACAGCTAACTACCCGTCTACTCAAAAAACATGAACCTATATAATTTGAGTAAACAACAAGTCAGTGCTTCCACATTTTCACACATACCTTTTGCAGGATTACAAATATTGTCTCTCCTCTCATTGTCTTTAGAGCTCTCTCCTCTTAATGCCACGTTACTGCATCTACTAAACTTGCTTTCCCTCTGTGGTGTCCAGTGGAGTTCGAGATGTAGTGTAATGCAAAAAAAGATTAAAACAGCAGGAGTTCCAGGGCCAGTATTTCTAAATTTTCAGGAGATTTTCCTAGAACAAGTCTATTTTACTACTGCTACCATTTGCATCCCTTTGAATATTTCATTGCAAACTTTTGTGGTTACTCCTATCTCCAGAATCTTTTGGCATTCATAACACTATTACAGCATTGTGTCTCCACTGCCTTTGGCTTCTTACCACAATGCTATCCATAGCATTTCTGATGATGGCCCAGAATTCAAACTACATTTTCATAGGTCTAACTAAAGATGAGACTACAGATTAAATTTCAAGAAAATATACAGGAGGGGAACGTATCTAAATTGTCTAAACAGTATATATGATTTCCAGCAGAAGTTGGGTTTTCAATATGATTTATATCTTTGAGGTTCCATCCTAAAAGTATGTCATAAATCTTCATTTATTTTTTCAAAAAATCATTATTTAAAATCATAGTTAAGAATAAAGAAATGTTTCCCAAAACTGGGGTCATTCAGTGTCTGCAGAGACAAAACTACAGCCTGTCCAGGATCAAGACTTGTTTTGCTAGCTTAGATACAGAATTAAGATGCAGGTACAATTCCTTTAATGGTTACACATTAGACACAAACTTAAGGTACACTTACTATTCCCTTGGTTATCAGCACCCAGCTTTGAAAAGTGGAAAAAGAGAGATTTATAGCCTGACCTTTAACTTGCACGCCCGCGCAAAGCATCCCCCCAGTCCATTGCTTATCTAGTTACCCACAATAGCATCACACAGTTTTCTCAGCTCTCTCTCTCTATACATGTATTATTTTCTTATAGAAAGTCAGGAAGATGTTTGACCTTAAGAAAAAAAATGAAAAGAATTTGCATAATGAGAAGAAAAAGAGAAAACAAAAAAAAGGAAAGCAAGAATTAATCCAAAAAATATCTTCACCTCACTCTGGATTCACACAGACTACTTCTTCACAATGAAATAGATGATAATTTAAGTAAGGACTTAAACTTGTGAAGATGCTTTCTAGTTTAAAGATTCAACATCCAGGTGACGTGCTTCAATCCCTTGTGAACCTGTTGAAGATTTCACTCTCAAACAATGCCCCAAAGGAGAAGAGAAGTACAAGTCATGTAACTTAAAAAAAAAATCCCCATTCATTTGGCAAAAAAACCTCAAGAAGTTTGTGAATGTTCAGTGAATAGTCATCAATGGCTCAGTGACTTGTTTGAAGGAGATATCAAGTAGGGTTCCCCAGGGTTTTGCCCTGAGTCTGGTATTGTTTAACATCTTATTAAGGATTTGGACAATGGGACTGAGGGCAAGCTAATCAAATTTGTGAATGACACCAAATTGGGTGGAGTTGAAGACACTAGAGAGAAGGATTAAGATCCAGAAAGACCTGGGTAGACTGAACATATGATCTGCAAGTATCAGAAGAAATTCAACAAGGACAGGTACAAACTTGTTCCCTTGGGATGAAAAGCCTTTATGAACAAATACAGATTGGGGAGTGACTAGCTAGGCTCCAGTATTGATTGGAAAGAGTCCTAGAATCAATAGAATCATAGAAAATTAGGGTTGGTCCTTAGGAGGCCATTTAGTCTAACACCCTGGTCAAAGCAGGATCATCCCCGATAAGCTTATTCTAGCCACGGCTTTGTTGACCTGGGCCTTAAAAACTTCAAGGATGGAGATTCCACCACCTCTCTAGGTAGCCCATTCCAGTGCTTCACTGCCTTCCTAATATCCAACCTAAACTTCCCTGCTGCAGCTTGAGACTATTGCTCTTTGGGCACATCCACACATTGCCTTATGGCGACATTGTCTGTGCACCATGCTTTAGTACTTCCTTTTGAAATTACTAAAACACAGCACAGTAACTGCCCATATTGCACTGAACATATGGCACACAGTTATTTTTAGCAGCTACTTCACTGTAGTGGCAAACTATAATGAAAGAGCACAGCACTACAGCAAAGTAGCTGCTGGTCACATGTAAGTACCTGTGTATGCTACATTGCCATAGCACATCACTACAGCGATGTAGCATCACGTGTAGACCTGCCCCTTGTTCTGCCATCTGCCACCACTTAGAACAGTCCTACTCCATCCTCTTTGGAACCCCCCATCAGATACTTAAAGGCTGATATTAAATCCCCTCTCAGTCTTCTCTTCTCTAAACTAAATGATCCCAGTTCCTTCAGCCTCTCCTCACAAGTCATGTGCCACAGCCCCTTCCCCATTTCCATTGCCCTCCACTGGACACTCTTCAACTTGTTCACATCTTTTCTGTAGTTGTGAGTCCAAAACTGGACACAGTAGTTCAGATGCGGCCTCACCAGTGCAGAATAGAGAGGAAGAGTTACTTCCCTCAATCTTCTGGAAACACTCCTACAAATGAAGCCCAGTATGTTGTTAGCTGTTGGTTCATATTCAGCTTATTGTCCACTGTAACCCCAGGTCGTTTTCTGCAGAGCTTCTTCTTAGCCAGTTGGTCCCAAGCCTGTAGCTATGCAAGGGATTTTTCCATCCTAAGTGCAGCACTTTGCACTTGTCTGTGTTGAACCTCATGAGATTTCTTTTGGCCCAATCCTCCAAATTGTCTAGGCCACTCTAAATACTAGCCCTACCCTCCAGAGTATCTAGTAGTCCCCCCAGCCTGATGTCACCCCTACACTTGCTGAGGGTGCAAACCATCCCATCTTCCAGATGGTTAATGAAGATACTGAACAAAACCAGCCCCAGAACTGACCCCTGGAGCACTCCACTTGATACTGGCTACCAACTAGATATCAAGCCATTGTTCACTACCTGTTGAATCTGATATTCCAGCCAGTTTTCTATCCACCTTATAATCCATTCATCCAACCAATACTTCCTTAACTTACTTGCAAGAATACTGTGGGAGACCATATAAAAGGCCTTTCTAAAGTCAAGGAATATCCTCTCCACTGCTTTCCCTCCATTCACAGAGCCAGTCATCTCATCATAGAAGGCAATTAGGTTGGTCAGGCATGACTTGCCCTTGATGAATCCATGCTGACTTTTCCTGATCACTTTCTTTTTCTCCACATGCTTACAAATGGAAATTTATTCTTTGAGGACCTGCTCAATGATTTTCCAAAGGATGGAGGTAAGGCTGATTGATCTTTAGTTCCCTGGATCCTCCTTCTTCCCTTTCTGAAAGATGGGCACTATACTTGCCCTTTTCCAATAGTCCAGGACTTCCCCCATGCACCATGAGTTTTCAAAGATTATGATCAGTGGCTCTGCAACCACATCAGCCAACTCTCTCAGCACCCTCACATGCATTGCACCCAACCCCATGAACTTGTACATGTCTGGCTTTTCTAAATAGCCCCTAACCTGTTCTTTCACCACTAAGGTGAAGGACATACTGATCAGAGTGGACCATAAGATGACAGTGAGCTCTTGGTAAAAAAGAAGCTAAAGCAACCCTGGTTTTATTAGCAGGAGTGTCACTTGCAAATCAAGGGAAGGTAGTCTACTGGTCTATTCAGACCTGTTGACAGCTCACCTGGAGTACTATGTCCAGTTTGAGGTCCCACCCTTTAAGAAGCATCTGGACAGTTTAGGAAGTCTAGTTGTAAAACAAAAATTATTAGTACTGTGGGAAGCAGGACTTATAAGAAAAGGCTGAAAGAACTCAAGTTCTTTAGTCTGGAGAAGAGAAGACTGACAGGGGATTTGATATGAGTCTTCAAATACTTGAGGGATGATCATGACTGGTGCCTCCCACAACTGGGGGGGGGGGAGGGGGCATCATGGCAGCGAGCAGCAGGTGGGGACAGCCCACAGCCTCCGGTGCCGGTGTCGGCGGAGGGGGAGAGTAGCGAGCAGTGAGCGGAGAGCAGGGACTGCCCACAGCTGCCCTCCGCATTGTTGGCAGTGGTGAGCAGCAAGAAGGGACTGCCCGCAGCCACATCAGCGGGGGGGCAGGGGGTGGTGACCATCCGGGTGGTGACAGAAGCTGGTGGTGGCTTCAGTGGTGGCCAGTCTTAGGGTGGGAGGGGGCACGTGCCCCCTGTGCCCTGCCATGCATCACCTATGAGGATGATTATAGGGAAGGTGGAACTAGAGTATTTTTTGTGGCTGTAAGGGACAGGACTAGGAGCAATGGCCTTAAGCACCACTAGGGGAAATTTAGGTTGGAGATTAGGAAGAACTTTGTTTTGATGAGGGTGGTCAAGCATTGGAACAGGCTACCTGGAGAAGGCACAAAGTTCCATTCCTGGAACTTTTCAAGCTGCTGCTCTCCAATCACTGAACAGGGGTTGAGAGCTTGTTCCCAGCCCCTGCTCTTCAATTGTGGAGCTAGGGCTGTGAACAGAGTGAGATCTTGTCTCCGGACCCCACTCCACAATCACAAAACATGGGCTATGAACAAGTTCCCCAGCCCCCACTCTGTGATTGCAGTTGTGATCATGGAGCAGGGGCTGAGAGCTCCTTGCTTGGGGACAGTTCCCCGCCCAGCCTAGAGCTGGCTGGGACTGGCCTCTGACTGGAACATTTCCCAGCCAGTCCCAGGCTGCATGGAAATGCACATATAGACCTTCCCTCCTCCATCCCCGCTGGAGCTGGTCAGGAACTGTCCCAGTCAGGCACAGGTCCCAGCCCCTTGCACTGATCAAGTGATTGAGGTATGGGGCTTGGAAAGAGCTGCAGGGGTGGGGTATAGCCCAGCCCCCTGCCCCAATCCACTAGTGGGCCAGCTAGCAGTGAGCTATCTGCTAGATACCCCAACAGCAGATTGAGGCTGGATTGGGACCAGCCCCTCCCCCGCAGCTCTTTCCAAGCCCCATTCCCCTTATCAGAGCCAGGAGCTCCCTGCTGCCAGGGTAGGGAGACATTGTCCCCACCCCAGCAGTGGACAGCCCCCAGGGCCAGGAGACAGCTTTCTTCTGGCCCAGTGTTCCCTGCCAGCCCTTGGGCTAGCACCCAGGGGGAACCTAGATTTCCCCCCAGTGGCCACAGGGGCACATGGTAGGGCTGAAGGGAACTGAGTGCAAATCTGATCCCTAATCCCTACGTATGTAGACACCTACTCAAGAACACTTACTCTGCAATAGTTTACTCCACAGTAAATCTAGGTTAGGGTAAATGCATATATAGATGTGCCCACTGGGTTAAAAAGAAAAAAGGCAATTAAAATACTGAGATGTTACTGAGAGCCACATTTGATTAATAACATGGCTATATGCAGGAAGGCTTACCTCCTCTGAATTTCACATCTGAGAGAAAGTTTCTTGGCTAGGAGAGTGTTGTACTGGGGATTAGAGCAGATAAGCCAATGTGATCCTTTCTGGTTCTATGAAGTCTGAAATCCACAGCAGGATCAGCTATACAGAGATGTGCCTCACCATTCAGAGAGTACTGGCATGACAGTTTCTCTGTCTAACCAATGTGTAAGAGGTCTCTGCCAGATTTGCTCCCCAAAGTTTTCTGAACTGTATCAGGCAGAGCCATCAGTGGTACATTGCCATTCTGTTTCATGCTCCCTCTGTCTGTCAGTGAAAGGTACCACTGAAGACTGTTTACCTACCAAGTCATTAGCAACCTGAGCAAGTGCCACAAAGTGAGGGTCTTGAGGAACTTCATCCTGGTGTCCCTGATAACATATTGGGGTTTGCATACAGGACTATCAGAATACGAAAGCACAACACCAGCACAAGAGGATTTAAGCTATGGTTTCCTCTCTTTATTACTCTACTTACAATTAAAGAACCTAACACTAACAATTATCCTCTCAAAAAATATTACAGGAAACCCTCGCTATTCGCGGGTTCGGCATTTATGATTTCAAGTATTTGTGAATGCTGAACCTGCTTCTTAAATACACTTAAAGGAGCTCCTTGGTAGCTCCATGCTTGCCACTGCTGCACTCCCACCATCACCAGAGCAGCACACCTCCCACCCAGCAGCAGGGGGCAGTGAGTTCATGAACACAGACAGTGTTCATGAACGCAGTGCCTTATTTGTGGATTTTGCCATTTCCGAACGTATCCCCTGCAAATGACGAGGGTTGCCTGTACTAGCATTTACCACTTACCATTTAAGAACCATCTCCCACACAACATAATTACATGAAGGAAAATTATGGATATCAAGTCCTTTCTTGTTACTTGCTCATTAAAGGCTCTAATACTTTCTTTCCTATTTTCATTTGTCCCTCCATCCTTCCTTTCCTGAGACTTAAGTGAAAGGGTTAAAATACACTAATGATGCATGGATATCAAGTCCTTTCTTGTTACTTGCTCATTAAAGGCTCTAATACTTTCTTTCCTATTTTCATTTGTCCCTCCATCCTTCCTTTCCTGAGACTTAAGTGAAAGGGTTAAAATACACTAATGATGCATGGATGATACAGAATGGCAACAATAATTTATCAGAAGACCCCCAACCACTGAATATTATTTTAGGATATATTATAGAAAACAGTGGGCTTATAACATGTTATCTCTTTTTGGAATAGCATTAGCACACCCTAGTCTGTGATGTTCACATGATTTTTCAATGAAAGTCCCAAGTGAGAATTAAAAAGGGAATTTTAGCAAGTTGTCCCCTGTGCTTGTGAGAATGATTCTAGAGCAGTCTCAACAATGTATCTTCAGGTCTGAAGAGTGTAAGTAAGTACAGGTGAGCAGTACATGCTTGGGGACATCACAGTTGGAGAATGCTGCTGCAGCAGTGTAGAGATGCCCATCGAGACCTGAGAACTCTGCCCAAGATTTTGAAATTGCATCCAGGGATTCCTAAATGTTGTTAGTTAAGAAAATCTTCAATACCAAAACAGCATATAGTACCATTTTTTTTTTCTAACTTATGTGAACTTTGGGGATCTCATTAAAATAAAAGAGGATCTTGATAATTTGAAAAACCCAGATAAATAAATTTTAAAAATAGCAAAGAAAAATGTAAAGTGCTACACAAAATAAAGGGAAAAATCAAATTCACAAATACAGAATAAGCAATAATGGTCTTGTCAGTAACACTGGTAGAAAACATATTGGTGTTTGATGAATCACAAACTCAGCATAACTCAGGAAATGGTGCCGGAGCCAACAAGCAGCTATTGTATGGGGTTTACTTAACAGAGATGTGGCCAGATGTTTATGTAGAGCTACAAATTCCACTCCAATGTGAAATATTTTAAATATGAGTGCTTCACTGCTGTCCAGGTGTCCAGGTACCTCCTAGCTGTAGTGCTTCAAAAGGCACTGGAGTAGATGCCATAGTGGAGCTCTGTAGCTAGGGGACTGGAAAGCAAAGATCCAAATGTGCCTTTCAGGCCTGAGTGCGTGGAAGGTCCCAAGGACTGCTCAGTGGAGATAAGAGAGCTCATTGGCCGTCTGAATCTCAGGCTTCTGCTGGGTGCTTCTTGCCACTGCATTTCAGGGCAGTTTCACCTGAAGAAGGCTCATCATGTACATATGCAGTACAATCATCCCAGGAAGCTGGGAATGGACTTCTATCATCTATTTGTTCTGCAGTCCCTGACTAAACAGTGCCAAACAGTCTCTCCTGTCCTAGTTCTGTTCTTGGCTCTGCCTTAGACTCCCTGGATATACCTCCACATCTTCCCCCATGCTTGTCAGGACTTCCATTCTAGCACGTCTCACCACCAGCTTTCACACACACAAGCCAACCCCCAAGATGATCTGATAAAGCCAACCCCAAGACTGTCCACCACTAATCTTGATACTCTGCCTCCCAGTTGTTTGAGACCAGGAATGAAGAGAATCTGCATCATTGTTTTAGTTCTTCATTTGCAGGTTTGGTACATCAGAGGAGAAGTGAATGTGTGGGGCATGCTTGAAAATGCCAGTTCTCAGAAACAACAAAGAAGTGATGCCAGTATCGTCTTGAAAAAATCCCTGAGACTGGAATTTTTTGAGTGTTCCTAGTTAGGTTCGGAACTCAAACCCTATTAAAATCCATCTCTTTCCAAATTCCCAGACCAAGCCACTCTGTGATTCCATTTCTTCACCTGATAATTCTACTTACTCACCAAACAAATGCTATATTCTCAAGCATTATGAAAAGTTTTAAGACCCCTTAATGCTCCACAACGGCAGTGTTCATCCATCACCTCTCTGTGAGTGGACAAGTGCATTATAACTGTGATAAAGTTGGCACAGGGGGATAAACCTAACCTGGCCACAACCTCAAATGACATTTCTCAAGTTACAGGCTACCTAACTCCTAGTCTCACTGAAGCACCAGTCTTTGCAATGGACCCAAATGCCTTTTTCGTCCCAACATCAGTAGAAACCACACCATTCCTAGACCAAAAAACATGGATTATAACATCCATGGTTAATTCATGTGCAAATCTACCAATGTCACATATGCATTTACCTATAGTGCCCCTCCACTGTCTATACTGGACAGACTAACTGATCCCTGTGACAGAATGAATGAACACTTATCTGACATCAGCTGCAGAAAGACAAGCCTACTAACCTCCCTGAACACTTTAACCTCCCTGGAAACTCCATCGCTGGCCCAAGTGTGGCTGTTCTTAGCAAATGTTTAGGAACAGATTTAAATGGGAAATTGCAGAACAAAATCCTGTTCCCAGACTGGATAGTCAAGTATGTTTTAAACAGGGATTATGGATTCTTATCCCATGACCTGGATTAGTTTCTGTGACTTCTTTGTTCTTATGCATATACTGCTTGTATGTTTGCTTCTCCCACTACTGCTACCCTCCCTTGTCTTTTATATTCTAATTCCTATCTCCTCCTTATACTCCATTTTTTGTACATCTGTTGTGTCAGAGCAGAGCTCCACACCTAGTCAGACTCAATCATGGAAGCAGAGAAATTCATCCCCTAAGCACCTCCTGTAGCAAGCCCAGAGCATCATCCTGAGTGAAGTGTGCCTGCTTACTGGGAGGAGGATTGTTTACTGAGAGATTCCTGGGTGAGGGGCAGCTCCTAGGGCAGCATTTCCTTAGGGGGAGGGGCTGCCAGCAGGCTCTTTTATGCAGGCGCAGGGCAAGCCACACCAGTGCAGAACAGCTGAGCAGCCATTGATAGGCACAGGAAATTCAAACCCATGCCAGTCAGGCCCAGATGCCGAAGGAGGCACAGGGGTTGGGGGGAAAGGGACTTAGTCATGGGCATCTACTACAGGCCACCACACAAGGAGGATGAGTTGGACCTGGAATTCCCCAGACAGCTCTCAGAAGCCATACAGTCAAAGCACATGGTTGTCATGGGTGACCTCAACTATCCTGACATCTGCTTGGAGGAGCAGTCAGCTAGATCCAACCGTTCACATAGGTCCTTAATTTGCAAACAGGATCTTCACCTGACACAGGAGGTATATGGTCCCACTAGGAACCCTTACTGGGCCTTACTGAACTGGGTCCTGGCTACAAGGGATGACTTGGTAGGGGATCTACTCATACAAGGTAACCTAGGGGACAGTGACCATCACTTGATTGAATTCACTATCTAGCATAGGGTGGGAAAGATAACCAGTAGAGCTAGACTTCAGAAGGGCTAACTTCAGTGTGTTCAGGAGATTAGTTAGTGAGGCACTGAAGAACAGGAGAACTGGTGAGATGGGAGTCCAGGAACAGTGGTTGTTCCAAAAGGGAACAATCCTACGGGCACAAGAGACAATCCCATTTCACAGGAAAGGGGACAAAGGGGCCAAGAAACCCATCCTGGCTGAACAGGGAAATCCAGAAAAGCCTAGGGGCAAAAAAAGAGGCGTATAGGCTGTGGAAGCAGGGGGTAGCTACTGAGGTGGAGTACACCTACTTGGCCCACAAATGCAGGGAGGCTGTCAGAAAAGCCAAAGCAGAAATGGAACTTAGGCTGGCAACCAAAGTTAACAAAAACAAAAAGTCCTTCTTCAGGTATATAGGGAGCAAAAAGGCGGCAAAGGATAGCATAGGACCCCTACAGAATAAACTAGGGCAATTAGTGATAGATAGGGGGGAACAAGGCTGAGCACTTCAATGAGTGTTTTGCCCCTGTATGCCTAAATTCAGATCAGGACAAAGCTCCCAATTTGATCACAGACAGGCACAAAAGCAAAACCAGCCCACTATCTGTTAGTGCCAACTTAGTGAAGACAGGGGTGTAGGTTGTAGCTGTGTTGGTCTAAGGACATCGGCAGACAAGGTTCTTTGGGTGAATCTGATATCTTTTATTAGACCAACTTAAATAGTTGGAAAACAATTATTAAGCATGCTTTCAGGTTCAAAAACCCTTCGTCAGGCTAAGGAAGTTTCAGCAGTTGGTGTGTGCTTTACCTTAGCCTGACGAAGGGTTTTTAAACCCGAAAGCTTGCTTAAGAATTGTTTTCCAACTATTTAAGCTGGTCTAATAAAAGATATCAGATTCATCCAAAGAACCTTGTCTAACTTAGTGAAGAAACACTTGGAGAAGCTGGATGTGTTTAAGTCAGCAGGCCTGGATGATCTTCACCCAAGGGTGCTGAGGGAATTGGCTAGTGTCATAGCAGAGCCACTGGCATGGCTGTTTGAGCACTCATGGTGTTCAGGTCAGGTCCCAGAGGACTGGAAAAGGGCCACTGTGGTCCCTATTTTCAAGAAGGGGAGGAGGGAGGATCTAGGTAACTATAAACTGGTTAGTCTCACCTCTATCCTCAGGAAAACCTTTGAAAAAAATATTAAGGATCACATTTGTGAGAGTCCAGCAGGAAAAGCAATGATAAAGAGCACCCAACACAGATTCATAGCAGGTAGATCCTGCCTGACTAACCTTATTTCTTGTGACTAGGTCACAAAATGCTTAGACACAGGAATCAAGGTAGATGTCATCTACTATGATTTTAAGAAGGCCTTCAGTACGGTATCTCATTCTAGTCTCATAGATAAACTGATAGGCTGTGAGGTAGATGATTACATGGTCAAGTGGGTGGAAAATTGGCTTAGGGGTCACACCCAGAAAGTGGTAGCAGATGGGTCAGTATCGACCCTGAAATATGTGGGCAGTGGAGTCCCACAAGGCTCGGTCCTTGGACCGGTGCTGTTCAATGCCTTCATCAGTGACTTGGATGAGGGCATGGCAGGCACTCTGTCCAAATTTGCAGATGATACCAAATTAATGGGTAAAGTTAACACACTAGTGGGTAAGGAATTAATCCAGGTGGATCTAGACAGGTTGGAAAAATGGGTGGAACAGAATAGGATGCAGTTCAATAAGGACAAGTGCAAGGTGCTACACCTAGAAAGAAGGAATCGCCAGCACACTTACAGGCTGGGGGAGGACCTTCTCAGCAGCTCTGCAGCAGAAAAGGATCTTGGAGTCATAGCTGACTCCAAGACAAACATGAGTCAATGTGAAGAAGCAATCAGTAAAGCTAACTGCACTTTATCATGCATTAGCAGGTGCATGACAAAAGGTCCAGGGAGGTGATACTTCCCCTTTATGCGGCATTGGTCAGGCCACAATTGGAGTACTGCATCCAGTTTTGGGCAACGCACTTCAAGAGGGATGTGGACAACCTTGAGAGGCTTCAGAGGAGGGCCGCTCATGGTTAGGGGCCTGCAGGAAAAGCTCTTTGAGGAGAGATTGAGGGCCCTGGATCTCTTCATCCTCCACAAGAGAAGGCTGAGAGGTGATCTTGTGGCTGCCTACAAATTCATTGGGGGGGTGGGGCGCAAGGAATAGGAGATGCTCTGTTAACTAGGTCATCCCTTGGAGTAACTAGGAACAATGGCCACAAACTGATGGACAGCAGATTTAGGTTAGACATCAGGAAGAAGTTCTTTATGGTGAGGGTTGGCAGAATCTGGAATGGGCTTCCACGGGAGGTGGTGCTCTCCCCTACATTGGGGGTCTTTAAGGAGGAGGCTAAACAAGCACCTGGCTGGGGTCATCTGACTCCAGAGCTCTTTCCTGCCCAGGGCAGGGGGTTGGACTCAAGGATCTGCTATGGTCCCTTCCAACCCAAACGTCTATGAATCAATGAACCAGATGGTCACTGTTAAGGCCTCCTGATTTGCTGCTGGGGAGAACAGACTACCCATTTAGTTCCACCTATGGAAGCAAACTCCCGGCCAGTCAACATCTCCTCAAAGTCTGCTCAGTAACCTTCTCTGATCCTGTGGTCTCCAATTTCCTGGTTTTCTGACCCTACTAGCTCTGTTCCTGGACTCCGGCTTTTGGGTTTCCTTTGGATCTGGTAATTTGGTCTCTGACTCCTGAAGCATGACTCAGCTTATGACTTCGACTCTGCCTCTGGACTTCCCTTCTATCTAGTAATTTGGTATCTGAGTCCTGAGCTCAATTTGGCCTGTGTTTTGGTCTCTGACCTTGTCTCTGGTCCTGCCCTAGTAGCCCAACCACTAGGCCAGACCAACTGCTACCCAGTCTTTACAGTCTGGCTGGCCTTAGTTTCTCTTAAACTGTCAACATCTTCCCATGGTGGGCCCATCAAACACTGAGGTTTCCCTGAAGGCTGAAAGACTATTTGCAGAGACTTTTAGCAAAGGGTCAAAGCACTGCAGTGGCAACATAGATGAAGACCTTCCATGAAGAGAGAGAAACCCTGAGATCCCAGGCTGTTGTTCATAATACCTACTCAGCATAAACCTTTCAGACCACCTATGAGCTGGAGGTGCCTCTGCTTGAGTGCTGTCATGGCAGCCTTGGGAAATTTGTAGGGTTTCTTCAACAGCGATACCACCTATTTTCTACATGTCCCCAGATCTATCTTTGTGACAAGGTGAAGGTTGGCATTATGCCATGACCCTGGCTAAAGGGTCTTGCCCCTCCACTCAGGGTTAGATCAATCACTGTTTGGGAACAAGAAGAAATTTTTACCCCATGGTCTTAGTGGTATGCGCTATAGGGATTTTGCCTTCCTCTGTAGTGGTGAGGGGGAATGGTATTGGGTACTCTAGGAACAGGACTGTGGCTAAAGCTGGCCTCTGATTCTCTGAAAACAGGGCTGAAGCAGGCTGGGGGCCCTACCTAAGCCCTTTTCAAGACTATCCTGGATGGTCTGGTTCAGAAGGGGTCAAACTCCTCTGCCATGGCCTGGATAAACCTATCCAAGTTATCCAAGAAGGGACTTGACCCCTCCAGCAAAGGACATGCCCTATTCAGGGCATTATCTGGATCTGAACCCTGGAGACAATGGGGAAGATGAATTTGTAGACAATAGACCAAGACCTGAGAGACAAAGGGTGGGGAAGCATGGGGGGTGGAGGGAGGGGCACTTTAAGATAGTGTCACAGAAGTGGGGTCAGACAGAAGCTCCCCACAAGGGTAAGGAACATGAGGCCAAATATCAGGAGACAGTTAAGCTGGGAAGTCATCCCCTGAGAGACCTCAAAGATGTAAGATGTGGCTTCTCTCAAAAACAGGAGGCAAGATGGCAAATTGTCCCATATTAGAATCCACAGGATATTATCATGGACTACAGATAGTTAACCTAGGTCAAAGAGATGACTGTCAACCTGTTAGAACTTGGAATCTACCTGCAGTTCAGGGAGGATGAGGCCCCCTTGTTCATCCTACTGGGGAAGGAAGTGACCAGGTCTCTGAGCTCTCAGAGACCAATGGGATGTAAAACATATTCACTGGGACCCTAAATATGAGGACTTTTATAAAATAACACTTACAGGCTTGGGATAAATGCTTACTTCCCTGTTTTATTCTTATATGAGGGGTGATGCACATCTGGCCCATGGACCAGATTCAACCTATGGAACTGCTCTATCCAACACAAAGACTATGGGGCCTTTGGACCCTGATGGACATGGCCATCAGTGGCAGGAGGGTGAGTCAACACTGATACAGTTATGGTCACCCTGCAGGTGTTTGGAGCATCACTACTACCACTAATGCTTTTGTCCTATCTCCTTCGCCACAAAGCCTCACCATATGTCCCTGTAGGGAACTGGAACTAGAGCTGCTTCAGCTGCATGCCGTGCACTAGAGTCAGAGCCAGAGCCACTCTGCTCTGCCCCTCGGCCTTTACCCCAGGCTGGACCTGGGGCTGGACCTGGACCTGGACCTGGATAGAGTATGGCAGGGCACTGCTGGGGACTGCCACTTTAAGGGTTGAGTCAAACAGCCAACAGGTGCTTGATTGCAGCGGCCATTTTAGATCTCTGGCTGCCTATATAAATCAGAACAGTTCACTGCTGGCAAGCCAAGCAGAAACATTGCCTGGCTGCAAGGCTGAATACAACATCCTAGAGGTAAAGGCAGAAGCTGTAGGGGATGGTTTGGAGGCTCCTGGTCCTGGGCATGACCTAAAACTGCACCCTGCTGAGAGCGGGTGGCCTGGTGGGGCTCCCAGGGGCATGGGAGCCCCCAGGAAATACCAAGCCAGTTACCACCCCAGTGAAAGGTGGGTTGGGGCACCTTAATAACCCCAGCTCCCACAACCAGGTGGGTTACCCCATAGAAGGGCCAAGAAGGCAGACCCAGGGTAGAGAGTGGGCTAGAGACTCAGAGGCCTGACTCAAAACACCTTCATCTGGTCAATGCTGGGGCCAGGACCAGAAGAGTCAAAAGGGCCAGGGGCCCACCAGGAGGCATGCCCAGAGCTTAGGGCCTGGGGTTTCCGACTGGCCTTAGAGGTGAGGCCAGGGCCTGTGTGGTTGAAGGTCCTGGGGGGACCACACCCGAGAGGGGGAAGAGTTCAGGGAGCTAGGCAGCCCAGAATGAGGGCAAAGTTAAGCTGCCTAATTAGAGGAATCTGGTTGAGGACTGGATTGGAGGATTCTGGGGCCCAGTGTGAGGCTGGTGATGTTAAGATCTGTGGATGCCATCTGCAAGGCTTAGGCTGCAGTGTAGGGGAGGAATGGAGCTGCAGATAATGCCCCCTGGCATCAGGGCAAGAAATGGGCAGCCTTCCACCTAAATAACAACATAATTATATACCATCAAGGTGTGGCAGAAAAGGAGGCAGGTGGTTGCCCATAAAAACAGGCAGGCAGGACAATATGAGATCTGGCCTCAAGGATGCCCTCTGTTACATAGAGCAACTGCCACCACATGCCCTGGGCTGAGTCCAGAGCCACTGTGGCCCTAGTTCAGGACCAGAGTCACTGCTGCCACTTGCAGCCAGGACCAGAGCCAAAGTATCCATGTACCCCACGCCTGGCCTAGAGCCACTGCATGCTCCAGACTGGCGTATGGTTACAACCATTTCCACCAATACATGCCCTGGGTCAGAGCCACCGTATGCTCTGTGCTGGATCCAGGCAGCAAGGAACCCTGCAGTCCAAATCTGCCCTAGGCATGAAATGAGTTTGACAGCTGTAGCACATGGGAAAGTTCCCTGGGAACTAATGGGCTTCTGTCTTTTTAAACTTCTATGTGGTAAAAGGAGACCCCTGGACTTAGTGAGGGGAAAGAGGAAAAGTCCCTTTAGAGATGGAGTCAGTAGTATAATTTGTACTGTTGTTTAAGGAGAGACTCATTGAATTCATGGATTTGGCCAAGGGAAAATATCAAGCCAAGGTACAAAAGAATAAAAAAAACTCTGGTATGACAACTCTATATATACCTTACATAGATCTGGGTATAGGAGCCCAGGATATGGTGCTTATACCTATGCAAGGAGACAAACTCCAGGAAGCCTAGGAGGGGCCCTTCATGGTTGTCAGGCAGCTGAACTTTGCAAATTATATGTCTGAACTGTCAAATCACTCTCACTATCTTTGAATTTATCATTTGTAGGACAGGAAGCCATGTAAATCAACTCAGACAGAGGGCAATGCAGTATGGCATTTTAGGGGCCTAATTGGTTTAGAGCAAATGAGTCCAAACTTTTTGAATGTGGGGCCAGATCATGAACTTTTTATCATCCAGTGGGCCTGCTAGTCATATTCAAAGACCTCACAGGAAGTGGTATCACATCAGGAAGTGATGTCACATGACCTTTGACACCAATGAAGTTGCAGGAAGTGACAATGAAATGGGCCTGGAAATGTGGTTTAAAATCCAAAATAAAAACAATATAAAAAGCAACAAAGAAATAATACCAAACACTTGACTAAAATAAACACTTTCGCTTCTACTCACTTCTCAATGAATGAAAGAAGCATAATGCAAGTCAACAGATCAAATGTGGAAAAGATATCAGCCGGAGTGGAAACTAATCAAAGCAACAAAATATGGGCATTTTTGAGAATAAACTTCAAGAAGATTTACTTTTATTGAATTAATAACTTGTTAGAAACACATCTTTAACAAGTAGTAACAAGTTGAACCCCCAATCCCGCACAAAGAGAAACAGAAGCAAACACAGTCCAAACGCTGGATAGTATTTTTACAAAGATTTCTACCTGCTCCAAATTTACATTGGAGCCCAGATGCTTTATTCTTGAGCATATTGTTCAGTCTTAAACGAGCATACAGTACAGCTGCAGGTGGCTCAGCCACAGCTTTCCCTCCCTGGTGCAGCCTGGCCAGCCCATCCCATCCCCTATCAAGCTGTGGCTTCCCCATGTGCTGCTGCACTTTCCCCCTACCTGTGCCAGCTGGTCCCAAAAGGCAGGAGGCTTCACCGCTGGGAGGAGGCCAGGCAGGTCAGCACCAGCCAGGTCGGTACCACATATTTCATAGACATTAGAGCTGGAAGGGACCTTGGAAGATCATCAAGTCCAGCCCCCCACCCAAAGGGCAGGAAGTCAGCTGAAGTCATAGGATCCCAGCAAGATAAGCATCCAATTTACTCTTGAAGGTGTTCAGTGCAGGTGCTTGAACCACCTCCAGTGGCAGGCTATTTCGGACCTTGGGGGCTTGGACAGTAAAGAAATTCTTCCTTATGTCCAGCCTGAAATGGTCTTGCAGTAGTTTACAACCGTTCAACCTCGTCATCTCTTGGGGCACTCTGGTGAACAAACGTCCCCCGAGATAAACTTACAGGTGTCCATCAGATCACCCCTGAGCCTGCACTTTTCCAGGCTAAAAAGCCTCATAGATCCCAGCCTTTCATTGTAAGGTCTGTTTTCCTGACCTCTGATCATGTGCGTGGCTCTACTCTGGACTCTCTCAAGCTTCTTCAAATCCTTTTTGAATTGTGGGGCCCAATACTGGATGCAGTACTCCAGCTGTGGCCTCACCAAGGCTGAGTACAATGGGAGAATGACGTCCTGGGATTTGCTTGAGAAGCATCTATGGATGCAAGCCAGAGTTTTGGTCACTTTACTAGCCGCAGCATCACATTGCAGGCTCATGTTCATCTTGTGGTCAATGATGACCCCCCAAGTCTCATTCTTCTGTAGTACTAGTCAGCGGCTGTGCTAGGGGTTGGCAGGGGTGCTCCATGGCTGCTGGGGGGGTGTGTCTGGGGGGCTTTGGGGGAGCGGGGGCGCAGCGGGCTTTCACCCACGCATGTCTCACCACTCCTGGGGCCTAACTGAGGCTTTATTTGCTGTTGGCAGGCCCTTTTAAACTACACGCATGCGCAGTGGGCCCACTGTTGATGAAACTGTCAGGCTAGGGGAGGCCCTGCCCAGGATTTGGGGGACCCTGCCCCACTGGAGAGGGATTGGTAAGTACCCTCTCTCTCTCCCTGAGGGGCTGGGCTAAGTAGGGGCTTGGGCGGGTGCCTCTCCCCACTCAGCTGCCTCCTCCCACTCTAAGCAGCAGAGGCGGTGGCAGAACCATGTGCCACTCTGGACTGACCAGCGCAGGTAGGGGGAAAGTGCAAATGAGCCCCCTGCTGCTTCAGCTGGGCTCGTCCTGTCCTGAGTGGCACATGGCTACTCCTCTTCCCACACACACCGTGTCGGCAATGTCAAACTGACGTGGTGCGTGTGGAAACTTTGTGCCTTCCCCAGTCCTTCAGCAACCATTAGGAAGCTGCTGAGGGGCTGGGGGAGGGACAAGGGGCTGGAATGAAAGTAAACTATGTTTACTTTTGTTTCCTGTCGCAGCACCATGGGCCACAGAAAATGCCTTGGCGGGCCGCATGGTGGCCTGTGGGCTGTATGTTGGACAAGCCTGGTTTAGAGGCACAAGCTTTTGTAGGCATCAGCCTACTTGATCAGATGCTCTAAATGGACTTCTACAAGATCATGCCACCAGCATATCAAAATAAAGGGGGAACTTAGGTCTTAATTTATACAAACATGAAACTTTTTTCTTGGGAGGTACTGGACTTGAGTTTTTCATAGCAATGGGAATCTTAGAGGCTCAGCAAATTCCAGAAGGTTTTCAGCACTTACACTGCCCATGGACAATTTACATTGGAAATAAGGCAGAACCACTAGGAATATGGAACTTCAGCTCCTCTGGAGTGCACTTCATTTGATCCAGATTAAAGAGTGTGCTTGTTGACCTGAAAGCACTTATGGACAAAGCCTTTCAATGCCTCCTTAACCTTCTGGTTTCTTACTCTGAATATGAATGGGTTCAGCAAAGTCATCAATGCTGTGGTCACCAGAGAGGCCACCTTGTTGTGGTTCATTGAACTAGCTTGTGAAGGCCTGACATAAACGAAGACAGGGGTGCCATAGCCAATGGCGGCCACAGTGAAATGACAGAACAAGTAGAGAAGGCCTTCTGCTTGCCTTTATCTGTAGGGATACAGATTATAGCACAGATAATGAAGAAGTAGGAAATGATTGTCAGTAGCAGGGAGCCCAACAGTGCTGGCAGAGAGATAATGAAGTCAATGAACTCCACCAGTCGGGTATCAGTGCAGGCCAGGTGCAATAAGGGGGGCACTATCACAAAAAAAAGGTTGATATTGGGGCCACAGTAAGGCAATCTAAGCTTCATCACAGTGGGAACCAAGGTGGAAAAGAATCCACCCAACCATGAGCCTGCCACCAGCCAGATGCAGAATCTTCCAGTCATAATGAGGTTGTAGTGCAATGGATAACAAACGGCTATATACTGATCATGGGACATCACAGCCAATAGAATGTATTCTGAGATGCCCAGCAAGAAATAAAAGTAGGATTGAGCTAGGCAGCCACAAAAGGAGATGGTCTCTCTCTCCACTAGGACATTTGCCAATGTTTTTGGGATCACGGTCACAGTGAACAAGACCTAAATAATAAAGTTGCAGAGGAAGAAGTACATGGGTGTTTGCTGATGGTGGTTAGTGCATATCAGGGTGATGATGACAGCATTTGCAATCACTGTCATTAAGAAGGTGATGATGAAGAAGAGTATGAAAAGGATGATCTTCACTTTGTAGGGGCTGGGGAAACCTACCATGATGAATTCAGTCACCTGTATTCCATTCCATGTGTCCATATCTGCCATGGATCTTATCTACACAGAAGACAATAAAATAATACAATTGACTCATTTCAGGTTTTATTGAGTAGTGTGCTCAGAATTACACTGGAGACCATTGTGCTTAATTAATAAATAATAGTATATAATAATGAACCAATATATAACAGAAAGATTAATATTAAAGAACAAGACCACAAATAAAGAGGCAAAGAAGAAAGTGATATTTAAATTGGAATCAGTGTCTTATTCTCAAACATCAGATTCTTCTTGGCTAAACATTATCACGGGCAGTACATGAATCTCAGAATGAAAACCGATGTCTGGCAGTAGGCAAAAGCTCAAACTAGATATTCATAATGCTCCCTTCTAGCCTCAAAATCTATATATCTAGGAAGACAAGAAACATAAATGACACTGAAAACAATTAACCAGATGATAAGGATGATGAAATAATTAACTAAACTTGTGGAATATGAGACAGTTGGTGATTGTTTGAGCCTGACGTTTTCAAAAAGGAATAAAAAGAATGTGAATGATTTATCTGGACAGCTGTGAGAATCTCAACCTACATCATTAACTGTCAATATTTCAGGCCCTGTGCCTCATAATTTATGCAATTTATTTCTACGTGTTCTCTGTATTGTATCACTATGACTGAATTTTCCAAAGAAAAAAGGATTTTGTTTATCCAAAAGATAATAAATAGGTGAACAGACACTGTCATTTAAGAACTTCTGTAGGAGACAAATTTGTAATAGAAATTTACCATAAATGTGTAACAATGCGGATCATTTGACTGTTGGAAGGAATGATCCAGGGAAGGAAATTCTATACATATCTTGAAGCCTTCAAACTGAGACAAGATGTCTTCCTGGGAGATATGCTTTGGTCACATACACATAACCTCTATGAATGTGGCCACTAGGGATAAACCCAGAGTAGCCTCACTAACAAGATTCAGGTCTGGAGCATACCACTTTCTGTGACTGGATGAGATATGGGGGTAGATGTTCTTGGCCTTATTCTCCCTTGGATGTGCCACCGTCACAGTGTAGACAACAGCTGTGAGATCAATAGCTCACTAATTCTAAATTGCTCAACTAATGCTAAGGAACATATCTCTATGTACCTGATGGCCTCCACAGGCAATTTGTTTGAGGCTAATAGCCATAAGTCAGAATTGCCATTTTATGGGAAATGTTGACAATGTGCTTGGATTTCAAATTGTGACAAGAATTTTTGTTGTTGTTGTTGCAATTTTCCCATGAAATTTAAAAACAACTAATTCCAGTAATTCAGTTGATGTCATCAGTTCATGATGATGACAATGTTGATGATAGTGGTAATGGTGAAAAGACTCAACATATGTGTGAAAAAGGCTTACCTCATGAAGCTGGGAGGCAGTGGGACACCGCATGGAGCAAGGAAGCCGGTGAAAGTGAAATCACAGTGGCCAGAGCCGCCATGGATACAGATCAAAGAGAAAAAAAGCAGACAAGCCAGAGGGAGCCAGGAATGGTTCCCGCATCAGCTTGAACATGTTTTGTACAGGCATGCTGGGGCCGATTGGCTGGCCGGATGCCTGGAGCCAAGCAAAAAGGCCCGGTGGAACACCAACCTGGGGGACTGGAAGTACAGTCCCCAGCACAGCAGAGAGGGTAAGAGCCCACAAGTAATCTGCAAGGGAAGCCCCGGTGGGCACCCCAGGAATGGGTCACTCCAGGACTTCATAGGCAGCCAAGATCGGAGGCGCCGTCCACAGAGCCAGCATGGACAGCCTCAACCTCCAACGAAGACTGGAACACAGTGGGACCCAGCAGCATGGCATGTCAGCCGCCACTGACAGATAGCCAAAATCAAGCCCAGAAGAGGGGCAAGGCACCAGAGAATAGGGCAGTGTCAAGCACGGACGCTATGTAGACGGGGAGAGATGGTCACCGGAGATGCTCACAAGGAAAGGCGGCATCACTACAGCCATCAGACTCAAGCGCTGTGAAAATCCGGAACACCATCCTCAACGATGAATGGTTCCATCACAGCTGGTGGTAGGCGGGGTGTAGGGGAGGCGGAGCCCCACAAAAAAACCGCAAAGGAAGTGATAAGGGGGGACGTATCAGGGGAGGCGGAACCAGAACATCGTCCTCCGTCCTCCCGATTGAAATAAACCGATCATCAAAGACGTGGCAGGAAAGGCCCTTGGTGCACCACTCCAGAGTCACCCAGCAATTGGCCCATCCGTCCCAAAGAAGCCACAGCAAGGCTCGAGCAGAAGTCACACACATGACATCTGGTGGAGAGACAAGGGAGATTACAGTATGACATGACATATATTGTTTATTACAGCTATGTAACTGTCATAATTAAAGTGATATCACAGTAAAAGGTATCAAAACAGGATTTCATCTCAAATTTTATTTTTCCAACGCGTAATTTTTCAAAGGAAAAAGAAGTAAATGTAAACCTTTTTTTTTCTCCCCTTAATAATAAGGACTTGGACGAGGGAGTGAATTGTACTCTGTCCAAGTTTGCAGATGACACAAAACTGTGGGGAGAAGTGGACACGCCGGAGGGCAGGGAACAACTACAAGCAGACCTGGACAGGTTGGACATATGGGCAGAAAACAACAGAATGCAATTCAACAAGGAGAAATGCAAAGTGCTGCACCTAGGGAGGAAAAATGTCCAGCATACCTACTGTCTAGGGAATGACCTGCGTGGTGGCATGGAAGTGGAAAGGGATCTTGGAGTCCCTAATGGACTCCAAGATGAACATGAGTCGTCAGTGTAAAGTGCTAATGGCACTTTATCGTGCATCAGCAGATGCATGGTGAACAGATCCAAGGAGGTGATACTTCCCCTCTATCGGGCGCTGGTCAGACCGCAGTTGGAGTACTGCATTCAATTCTGGCACTGCACTTCAAGAGAGATGTGGATAACCTGGAGAGGGTCCAGGGAAGGGCCACTCGTATGGTTAAGGGCTTGCAGGCCAAGCCCTATGAGGAGAGACTAGGGCACCTGGACCTCTTCAGCCTCTGCAAGAGAAGGTTGAGAAGCGACCTTGTGGCTGCCTATAAGTTCATCATGGGGGCACAGAAGGGAATTGGTGAGGTTTTACTCACCAAGGCACCCCTGGGGGTTACAAGAAATAATGGCCATAAGCTAGCAGAGAGCAGATTTAGACTGGACATTAGGAAGAACTTCTTCACAGTTAGAGTAGCCAAGGTCTGGAATGGGCTCCCAAGGGAGGTGGTGCTCTCCCCTACCCTGGGGGTCTTCAAGAGGAGGTTAGACGAGTATCTAGCTGGGGTCATCTAGACCCAGCACTCTTTCCTGCCTAGGCAGGGGGTCGGACTCGATGATCTATTGAGGTCCCTTCCGACCCTAACATCTATGAATCTATGAATACACATGTACACTTTTACAAATATTTTGTTTTGCCAAAATAAATTTTTCTTTTTCCAGAAAACTTTTCAATTAACATTTCCAACCAGCCCTACTCAACCCCTTAAGCTCTTTTTAAGAATTTCAGAGCTCAGATGAGGTGTCTATCTCCCTGAGATTTTTCTGATGTGGAAGGATAGGTCTCCCTGAGGTCAGTGGCTCTACCAACATACCTTTCCAGGATTGTTCCGAGGCAAAGATTTCTGCAAAATCTCTCATTCACCACATCTAGTGTGGGAGGTTGGTGTCAAGACACAACCCATGTGAGGACACTGGTTCAGAAATGTGAACAAGTGAGCTCGTATCAAGACAGAGGCTACTGTAAAAGCTATGCTTTTCTAACTCTACCTCCCTGCCAAATTTTCCAACTCAGTCATTTGGTAAACATTCTAGTTATGCTTTTGTCTCTTCATCATCTCTCCAGCATTGCCAGGCCATATGCGAAAGCCTGTGAGATTTTTTGCTAATTGGCTTGATGTTGATGACAGGCCTCCACCAGCCTATCAGTTCTGTCCAGTTGATTGAAACTAATGTTTCTGCCTCACTACCTCTAGATTCCTAAGCCTAGTCAAAAAATAGTTCTCTGCTGCTCAATTCCTTTAACTTCCTAGGCTGATTTCAAAGCACAACTCTCTAAGGTAAATGACCCATTTCTCTAGACAGGCATAATGAAGTGAAGAGCATAAATGCTATTTTACCACTGAAGTATGGAATTGTGGGCCTACTCTGCCCTGTTCAAGTCCCTAACAAACTGTTAATAAGGAAGTTGGGTTCTCTTCTTAACCACTTTCTGTGTCTTAGTTCTAGGCTAAGATAAAGAAATATTACAAAAGTTGACCCATTGATGTTTTTTTTAGAAATTCAGGCAGAGGAACAGGATTTCATTTAGGCCCCGACTTACTGCTTAGCCAGCATATCTAGCAGGTTGGGCTGATTTTATGACATTTGGCTTAGGTGAGGCCATTTTACAACATATCTAGAAGATTTAACTGACAGGAAGGAAGAAGATATTGGTCTCTGTCAGTTTTGGAACAGAGATCCTAAATCACCGAAGTGGTACTTAGGTATGCACCTGCAGATTCTGTTACACCAATTGGACAACTAACTGGACTTAGGCTTCTTCCAAGCACAGTTCTCACTGAAGTCACTATAAGGTTCACCTAGACAAAAACTGAATGAAGATTAAGCAAGGGACTCAGATATTAGGCTGAGGTTTTCAAACAAGCATAGAGGAATTATGCACCTATCTTTGCAAGTCAATGGGATTTAGGTGCCTTACTCCCTTAAGCCCAGCCTTAGCCCATTGATTCCAGAGGTTTGCCCAGATGAGGAATGAACTGGTCTCCAGTGTGTGATGCTAAAATTTGAAGTGAGTTTGCCTGAGAAAAGTAATGGCAGTACCCTAAAGCCTGGGTTCACTGACTTTGACATAAGTTCACCTGAAGTAAAGACTAAATAAAACCTAAATAAGGTACTAAGGATTTGGACAATTGCATTCAATGGAAACTTTGGCTGAGCTCAGTAATATAACTGAGAAGGAGGGAAAGGAAGGGAGGACTGGGGCAGTAGCCCCAGACACTGCATTTGTAGGAACAAGGTGCAAAAATAGCCATGACCTGTTAGGAACTGATTGTGCCACCACAATCAGAATTGCAACAGCCAGTGCTGTTCCACATAACACGTGTGCCCTGGCTATGAAGCCACAATGCTACACCTCTGTTTGAGTTCATAGGGTTCGGATGGCATAAATACTAAGTGCTGAGTAATGGCAGAATTAATGCTAAGGAAGATCATAAGGATTTGGTCCATAAATCACAGGCCTTCTTGAACTCACACAATGATTGGTAAAACAAACAAAAACCCCACAAAAAACAGGCAAGCCAGTTTCAGGAATTATTAACATGGATATTTCTCACACAACTTTATTACCAGGAGATTAATTAAAAGAATTCATTCTTTTAATGAGAGTGGGATGGGTAGGGTTATAATATACTGAATTGTTTGTTTTGACTGTCTCTCCACTCACTTTAAGAACTTTTTTCCCCATTTGAGTTCATGAGTTTATTAAAAAGATTTCTGTACCATTCACTAGTAGGAATTAGTTGAGGGAATTGTATCTCCAAAGTTACATTTATTAGCATAGACCTTTGCGTAAGAGAAAAGAGAAAAAACAATTAGTTTGCAGATAATTATACAGTATCTTAAAAGTTGTTTGAAATGTTTTCCAATGCCTGGCCGACTCTTACACCTTCAGCATTTTAAAGTAGTAGCAACTCCAAATTTATTTCTTTTAGTTTATAGGAACAAAGGAATTGTAGCAGTATACCAGAGAAGATTTTCCTTTGCACAAGCCTTGCTAGCTAGACCATCTTAAGGCAAAGTACTTGAAGTTGTGTCTTGTTTTCTCTTGATTTTTCACTTAATTTGGTTCACAGTGGCTGAAAATCGCCTTAAAAATGAAAGTAAAAGTGGGAATTGCAAAGGAGAGATTTTCAAAGGAGTTTGAAGCAGCTAGATGCCTAAGTCTCAATTTTTATATGAATACAAATCCTAAATTCCTTATGCTTCTTTCAGATTCCTTCCAAAAATGCTCTATTTATTCTCTGTGGCAGCATGGATGGTTTGAACTGTCCCATGCTACAAATCCATGCATTTCTTCTGGACTCACATCATGTTAACACTCATAGAAGTATAGGACTGGAAGCACTTAATAAGTGACAACAGCAACAAAGAGCCCTGCCCAACCAAGAGAGCATGCCAGGATGCTTGAGGTGTCTGGTTTATCTTAAACCAGCAAGGGGTCTGGGACAGACATTGCATAAATCGGCTTGAGCCAAATCAGTTCAGTCTGATACTACATTAAACCAGGTTTGGTTGAAACTGGTTTGAGATAGTCTCAAACTGGTTTACGTGCACTGAACGTATGTTCTGGTACAGGTTTTAATCAGTTTCTGATCACTTAAACCAATTTGTGTGTAATGTCTGTCCCTAGTCCTAGGGTTAGAGGTCCCCAGTCTTGTATGCTTATGCAGAATCAGGCCCCAAAAGCCGTGAGACCAACTGAATGGCTTTCCCTGCTTACACAGTTGAACCTCTGGGATTTCCTGGTGAGATTCCCAGGAACATGTCTATAAGTGGGAAAACTTCGACTTTCCCTATTTATGGAGATATGCCCAAAAGTATAGCAACACTGAGACAGTGCTGTTGAGTATGGGTCTTTTTCTTGATCCCCGCAAAGAATGGGTGGGACTAGTATATCCCCCTGGGTGACTCTTAAAGGGTGCAGTTCATGGGTCCTAGCTCAGGAGACAAAGGCTCTGTAATCAAGCTCTGAGCACAGCCACGTTTTTTAGCTTCATGGGGCCTTAAAATAACTAGAGCTGCCCAATAGAACAGCTATATTAGAAACATATCTCTATTAGAAACAAAGAAAATATTTAAAGTTGAATTCTATTTAAACATGTTGTCATTTGTTCTTGCTGTCTCTTAAATCCTGCCTTATTCAGAATATCTCAGAGCAGCTTACAATGACAAACAACCCACAGATAAGAAACAACAATAGTCTCCCCAAACAACACCCAAAACTGGAAAAATCCAACACAAACCCACCACACACTGTTTCCTGCCTATCATCCATATACTCAAAACCTCCAGTTCACCCAAACCATGCTTCCCAGTGCCCATGCACACCCAGCTATAGAATCTCTCTTCCCTTCCCACCCCCACTACCCCCTGCCACCCACCTACCCACTCCTACTCCCCTGCCTCTCTCTCATGGGAGATCTTTCCTCCTTCCCTTTAGGTTCCAAGCCTTCCAAGCCTAAAGAAGGTCTGCACCTGTCCTTCAAAATGCATAACTCTTCCCCCTCCCCACAACAAACACAATATTAAATTCAGAATAACCATAACAGAAAAAACATTCATTTCTGCTGTAGGCCAACAAAGGAGTCCCCTATTGGCATGGCCTCCTGGGAGGCCTGGCAATTGTGTATGGCCTCTAGGTTGCCCCCCATCCTTTGGTTTGGCTGGCTAAGATGGCTCCTAAGCTTTGCTCCAGCCCTTCCACATCCAAATGCAGATCCCAGGCACAAGAATGCTAATTTTGGCCTTATACAGTTTGGGCAGGATCCTATTTCATCTAGTTGGTGGCCAATTCTGAGTTACTTCGCTGAAGTATAGGAGTAGTTTTATTCCATGTCTGTGTATATAAGAGCCCCTATTATTGAAATAGGAAGACATCTTTACATCTCTGGAGGGTGATCCTATTTCTCAAGATGCATGCCCAGAGGAAGTATTATAGGAATATTGTAATGCTATGCTTTAGTTGGTTGCAAAGTGAAAGAGTTTCAAAATGCAGAGTTGGCCCATTTATGCAATTCTCTTTACAGAGACTCGCTGGTCAATAGAACTGACCCTGCAATACAATTCAAATGTTCAACTTCCTGAGCTGTTCAGTTCATGGTCCTGAATCTGATCCTACTACCTCCAGTCTTAAACCAATGACATCAGTATGAATAACTTTTCCCAAGGGATATTTTGGGTCTGTTAGCCAGGAACGTGTCTATCATACACAGGGGACAGTGAAATAACTGATCATCCAAGGATATTATTATTGAGAAAGAGGAGAAGGAAAACTTGTTCAGTTCTTATATGTTCTCACCTGTCCTTCCTGCAGAAATATATTGAAACTATTGCCTAGACTAGTTTGCTAAAAAATCTAGCTCATTATATTTTCCATTTGTCTCATTGCGCCCTTGTTTTCCATGGGTGACTGTCACTTTGGAAAGGATTTATGATGTTAGGTTCATTTTTCTGCCTGCCATCTGGATTTGTGGGTTTTACCTATCATCAGATCTGGAATAAGGACACTTGATAGAAACCCGGAGAAGATGCGCTAACTGATATAAATGCAGCCACAGCCTCTGCTCCTAGCAGTCGTTGGAAGAAGTCCTGACTTAATTTGATAGCATCTCTGTCTAACTCACAGAACCCAGGGTCCTGAGAGATTATTGGAAAAGGTAATGGGAAAGCCAGTGAAAATGAAATTGGTGTGAAGGAGGGAAACAATCTCTCTGTCTGTGATTTCTGTTTTTTGGTTGATGAAAAATGTTTCTTCATTAAACACCACCTATTTATTTAGGTAGTGTTGCAGCAATGTTGGAGTGGTGATTGTGTAGGAAATGTGTGAGAGGCAACTATTTTTTTTCCAAAATATAATTTTGTGTCATACTTTTTGTCATTGCCATTGAATGGACTATAACTTGTCTATTTTCTTTTTTCCAATGCTACACTAGCAAAACTCCTAACAAATAGAATCCTTTGGCCATAATTATTCTGAATTCTTAAAAGTTTGAGCAAAAATATGACTATAAAAATTATTTCTTTCAAAATTTCAGAGATTCATTTTATTCCCTGGTATTCCCTGCAGTAGTTATTGACATATTTATTAAATAGTTGTTATTTTTCATTTAATTTTCTATTTAAAGAACAGTCCTCAGCCATTTCATTCCATTTTCTTTTCACTAATTGACTCATTTACTCAGGAATAAGCTGTGATACAGTCACTCACTTAAAATAATATTTTACAATCTGAGTGTTGCCACTGGAATGAAAAGGGCTGCTTGTGTAATAAGGTTCTGTTCAGTTTAGGCATTATAATTTAGCCTTTGATATTAGCTTGTTATTTTGACAGGCACTCTTTTCTGACTATGAATATATGTTTTCTCCAATTTTATACTTAGATTATGAGCTCTTTGAATCAGAAACTGTCTTCTTGTTCAAAGTTTGAACAGCATCTACTATACTGGCTCTTTGTCCATGGTGCTTCTGAAATACAGATTTAAGGCAATAGTAGTAATAATACCAAAATGAGTAAAAACTGTGACAAGACTTCATATATTATACACATGAAGAATTGTCACTGTTTTAAGTGACAGAGAGAGAGAGAGAGAGAGGGAGAATGAAATACTTGCCGTTTGGATTTTTTTTTTTTTTAATGGCTCTGTGTTAAACAGTAAAAAAAAAAAACCCAAACAAAAAATATCCTGCCAGCCTGGAGGTGCTCCCTCTGTCCCCCAGCTCAGCATGCTCTAGAGGGACCAGCTGGAGGATGAGGGTGCTACAATGTTGGACAAGCTGGCAAGCAGCCCCCAGCACTGTGGCACCCGGGTGTCCTAACCAGCCCTGTCACCATCCACGTGTGTTTCACCGCATGTAGCTACTTCACTGTAGAATAATACTTATGTCGGGCAATATTATCCTACAGCTGAGTTAATTATTTTAATACGGTCTAACAGCACCATATGTCTAGACAATGACGCTTTACTGCAGAGCTAATTAGTCAGCTCCACAATAAAGCATCTCATGTAGATGCACCCACTCAGTGCTGCTCTAAAGCAGAAGCATTTTTTTATTTCTGGTATTTGGCACATGCACAGAAAAAGTGAGCAGGAGCCATGTGCTTTAGGGCAGCACTCCCAAGCCTGCACTTAAATGACGTAGTTAGGTCTATAGCACCTCATGTGCTTTTAAATTTTTTGTCCTTAATCACTAACAAGCTTAAAGCTTGTATTTAAAGATTTATTTAATGTTTAATCATTAGACAGAGGCATGTGTCTTCAAAGTTAAGTTATGGTATTTGATAGCATTTTATAATTTCCTTGTATTAAATAGTTCCTTCTTCCACAACCAGTGTGATTTATAACAGTCAACATTCGTGGAGTAGCTTGCTATTTGCTTTGAGCAAAGGTTTGGAAAGGAAGCTGCGCTGCTCAGTTGATAAGGCAACTAATTACAGAATCAGGACCTATATTTAATCCTAAGTGTGGGCAGTGGGTTTCATACATCCTATCCACTTCCAGTGTGTCCCTGAGACTCACCCAGCCTAATATGCAATGGGTACCAAGACCTACCAGCAAGGTAAAGTTGGCTGGGGCTGGTGCCTCATATTGGCCACATCTTTTTATGCTGAGCCTTAAAAAACAACAGATCTCTGTCTCAGTGGCCTGTAAATGAGACACCTTCACCTTTAAAGGTTTGAAAATCTGAGAGATCAATGCTATAATTTATAATTTTCAAGACTTAGGGTCAGGTAAAATGGAGATAAACCAATTTATACCAGCTGAAGGTCTGACCTGAAGTCTTTCTTTACCAGAATTTTTAGGATTAGTTACTGTCAAAGCATTCCTGTATATGTTCAAGGATTGGACCAGAAGATCCTTGAGGTCCTTTTGAATGCTATAATTCTATGGTGTTTACATGCAGAATAATGTCCCAGATTTGACTGATCAAACTCAAATACAGATCCAAACTCTTCCATCCAGAAACAGATGGTGTCTGTGTTCTTCGTTCCATTTCAGATCCTTCTCATAAATTTAGAGGAAGATGACAGCTAATGCATGCCAGAAAAGCTCCAATGATCTCCTTAGTCAAGCTAAGGAAGTATGGGCTGCATGAATGGGCTGTAAGGTGGATTGAAAACTGGCTGGAGTATCAGGATCAGAGAGTAGTAAATCAATGGCTTGATGTCTAGTTGGCAGCCAGTATCAAATGGAGTGCCCCAGGTGTCAGTCCTGGGGCCAGTTTTGTTCAATGTCTTCAACAACAACCTGAGAAATGGCATGGAGTGCACCCACAGCAAGTTTGCAGATGACACCAAGCTGTGGGGGAGTAGTAGATACATTGGAGGGTAGGGCTAGGATTCAGAGTGGCCTAGACAAATTGGAGGATTGGGCCAAAAGAAATCTCATGAGGTCCAAGAAGAACAAGTGTAAAGTCCTGGACTTAGGACAGGGCAATCCCATGCACTGGTACAGGCTGGGGGCTGACTGGCTGGGCAGCAGCTCTGCAGAAAAGGACCTGGGGGTTACAGCGGACAATAAGCTGAATATGAGTCAGCAGCGTACTATTGCTGCCAAGAAGGCTAACAGCATACTGGGCTACATTGGTAGGTATTTTGCCATCTGGTCAAAGGAAGTGATTATTCTCCTCTATTCAGCACTGGAGTACTGTGTTCAGTTTTGGGCCTCCCACTACAGAAAAGATGTGGACAAATTGGAGAGAGTCAACAAAAGTGGTGACAACAAAAGTGGTGATGGGGCTGGGGGACGTGACTTATGAGGAAAGACTGAGGGAACTGGGCTTATTTAGGTCTCGAGAAGACAGGGAGGGGATTTAATAGCGGCCTTCAACTTAGCTGAAGGGGGGGTTCAAAAGAGGATGGAGCTAGCGAGGGGTCAGCAACATTTCTGGACAGAATGCCAAGAACACCCACAACTTCAACTTGTAAAATGTTGGCGTGCCAGGGGTGGATGGCAGGGGAGACACAAAGGGCCTGATCCTTCTGGCCATACAGCCCCGGCCCCTTCCCTGTCATCCACCCAGAGGCATGCGTGCCAAGCAAAATGACTTTGAGTGCCACACTTTTGCACCTATGCCGGGGGTTGCCTACCCCAAGCTACACTGTTCTCAGTGGTAGCAGATGACAGAATAAGGAACAATGATTTCAAGTTGCAGCAAGCCAAGTTTAGGGTAGATACTAGGAAGAATTTTCTCACTAAGAGGGTAATAAAACACTGAAACTGGTTACCCAGAAATGTGGTGAAAGCCCCATCCCTGGTGGTTTTTAAGACTTGGCTAGGCAAAGCTTTGGCTGGGATGATCTAGTTGGGGATGGTCCTGATTTGAGCAGGGGGTTGGATTAGATGACCTCCTGAGGTCCCCTCCAACCCTAATTTTTTTATGATTCTATAATTTTTTTGTGTTCTTTGATCCATCAGGGCTTAAATATGAAAAAGAGAAACAATGTAGAAATAAAAATACTGCAAGTCTTGCTGTTCTTGATCAAGCCAGTTGCTCATCTAACCTGGGTTTCCTTTACCATATAGGCAGTCCTCAGAAAATGCCCACTCTTAGTTTTAACTTGTTCTTATTCTGCTTGTTTGTTTTTTGTTTGTTTTTAAATAAAGAAGAAACATAATAGAGCAATTCTTCTGTTGCAAAGAACTGGGAAATGTTACTACAGGTCAGAATACTTTTAACATTGTGGATTCTTAGGTGAAAACTCTGGGTTGATGTTGTGAACCATGTTTGTACACTTAACAGTGCTGGCACTTAACATTACCTGGCATCGCATGGCACCCTTGAAATGATCTCAAGACACCCCAGGGTGCCATGGCACTCTGGTTGAGAATTACAGTGTTTGAACTCTATCAAACCAATAGAAACAAGTTCCATAGGTTAAGGCTAAGCTGTTCAAAACATGATTTATTTCCTTTGCTTCTAAGGGTGGCATTCTATTCTTGTAGTTGCTTCAGGCCCCTCACATACATTATGTTTCTGGAGCAATTAAGGTGTTAATCATACCAGAAATAGCAACTGGACATGTGATCACAGAATGTATAGTCCCACAAAAATCGCAAAACAGCCACAAAGTTGTTACTTGGAAAGTATGTAATATCTTGGTTTGCATGGTTATAACTTCAACATGTACTGTGCCATACAGGGACTGCCCTAAGTCCTGAGCACCAGAGCTGGCCTGATCAATTGATTGTTGGCTGGCTGGAACTGCTTGGGGGAATGAGCCCCAGTGTGGTCCCTGTCAGCTGACAGCAGGCCAGGGCAGCTCCAGGGATTAAAACACAGTGCCATCCTGATCAGCTATCATCTGCAGCCATGGACTATCCTATGAATCAAATCCTGGGACAGTCCCTGACAGCTGATGGCAGATCAGGATGACCCAGGATTCAGACCTTGAGACCATTGTTGGCAGGGACAGCCTAAAGGCTGAGCCCGGGGCCAGTCCCTGCCATCTGGTGTCAGATCAAGGAGGTCCTGGGACTCTAACCCTGGGGCCTAGCTGTCTGCATAATCTGATTGTCAAGTGGCAGGGACCTCCTTTGGGCTTGAGCCAACAGCAGATCAATTTGGCTTCAGGGTTCAAATGTTTCCCCTCCCTAATCATCAGCAGCCCCCCTTCCTATCTGAAGCTGACAGAGAAGGCCTTGGGACTCAAATCCCCAGGCTGTCCATGCCAGCTGATGAGAGATCAGGATGGCCCCAAGGTTTGAGCCCTGGGCCATCCTGATCAGCTGATTGTTGGTTGACAGGGAACAGCATCAGGAACAGCCCTGTGGAGTCCTAGAGCCATCTGGCAATCAGCTAATTACTAGACACTCAACCTGCTGGTACAGGAGGAAAACTGAGCAGAGGTTTTCAGGAACCTGGATTTGACCTAGGGCACCTAAATTCTACTTAAGACCTTTTATTAAGGAACTATACGCAGATCCACAAAAGCACCTAAGTACCTAAAGTGGGACACAGATACCATTTGAATGCTACCCAAAGAATGTAATCCACAAAACCTTTGCCCGATCAATTATGCACCTAAAATAGAATAAAAAAGATGCCTAACTTTTCAGCAGTGACTTTCCCTAGATACCTTGAATGCTGCAACTGTGCATACACAAAATAAATCTGAGAGGTGCCAAGATGACATTTAAGACACTTAAAGATACAGAAAATATGTGCATATCAATGTGTTTTGAGGGACCTAATCCAGTAGGCAAGCTCAGAACATGATTAATAGATACCAGTAGCACTGAGCTCACCAAAAGGCATTGTTTCCATGCCATTCATGGCCCTAATGGGAAGGAAGTTATCCCACTGCTGTTCAGCTGTTTTATTCCATGAATGTTAAAGGCACAATGCAGAAAAGCCAATGGGGGCAGGAGAAAGCCCAGGGTATTTGTCTTCCTGAACATCATGCATTTCAGTGAGCCAGACCAACTTTAAGCTTTCTCTCTTTCTCCTGGCCCAGCATACTTTACCTTCCTGGATGTCTTGTAGGTCAGCTTCAAGAGGAGGGCTATACACAATGGCTAGTCTATGATCTAGCACTTAGAATAGTATACTGGAAATGGGATCTGTGGGTTCAAACTCTGAATGAAAGGAGCCTGAAATCATGGTTTCCTGCTCCCTGGGCAAGTGCCATATAAGATTAGAACATGGGAGAGTCCTCCACCTCCATTTTTTCTTCTAGCACCTATGCATACACTTAGGAAATCCTTTTACTATAATTTTTTACTTTATTTTTTTTCTGTGTAGGCACAGACACAGAAGACACATGGAAACAGTGAATGTGACAGCGGTGACAGAGTTCATCTTGGTTGGATTTCCTAATATCCATGAGGTGGAGATAATCCTTTTCATCATATTCTTACTCATCTATCTAGTGACTGTACTGGGAAACATCCTCATCATTGTACTGATATGTATTGATCACCGTCTCCATTCCCCAATGTATTATTTCCTCAGTAACCTGTCCTTCATAGAGATCCTCATGACTTCTTCTCTGGTTCCTAAAATGTTGGCCAACTTCCTGTCTGAGAAAAAAGCTATTTCTTTTACTGGCTGCTTTAGCCAGCTCTTTTTTTACTTCTTCATGGGCACAACAGAATTCATCCTCTTTGCCATCATGTCTTATGACCGATATGTTGCTATATGCAATCCACTGAGGTATTCCACAATCATGACTGGAAAGATATGCATTCAGCTGGTCATTGGTTCTTGGGCAGGAGGTCTCTTCATGATTTTGTCATCATTGATCCTGAAAGCACAATTGCCCTACTGTGGTCCCAATGTGATCAACCACTACTTTTGTGACAGTGCACCACTGCTGCACCTTGCTTGTGCTGATGTCCAGCTCATTGAATTCATTGACTTCATAGTGTCTCTGGTTCTGCTGCTTGGCTCTCTCTCATTGACTGTGGTCTCCTATGCCTACATAATCTCCACTATACTTAAGATTCCATCTGCACAAGGGAGGCAAAAAGCATTTGCCACTTGTGCCTCTCACTTCACTGTTGTTTCACTGGGATTTGGCATCACCATGTTTGTCTATGTCAGACCTTCACAAAGTGATTCCATGAAATTCAACAAAATTCTTTCAGTTTTATCCAGCATTGTGACACCCCTCCTAAATCCATTCATCTTCAGCCTAAGAAATGAACAAATGAAGGAGGCCTTAAAAGATGCTGTGAAAAAGTACCTGTTGATCACCCAGTGGGCTGGGATGTCATGATTTATACTGTGGTTGGAAATAAATATATATTTATAAATTTGAAATGAGCTTTTAATTTATCCAATGTGATCTTAAACATTTAGAAGCAGATTATCCTTCCACGTATAATAAGCTGGGTGACCATACTGCATGCCATTTATAAATTTACTGTTGTATCAAATCCAGAGCTGGTGATTTGATCTAGATTTAGAATTCATACATTTATTTTGTTTAAGATGATTTACTTTCCATCAGAACAAGAAGAATTATGTTTTACATTCCAGACTAAATTAAAAGAGCAGACTTCAGTGCCTAAAATTAAAAACAAAAACAAAACCTTAGGTCAATTATAATGGCCAGTGTCTAGATTCATATTGATTTCTTAAGAAGCTTAAGGGAACCTTGGGTGCAGTTTAGACACCTACATTTTCCTGAGACAGAAGGGATAAAATACATTTGATGCCTCCACTTTTGACTGTGCAGTTCCCTAGGTGTGTATACATTAGGGCATCAGCACACATACAAAATAAATTCTGATGGAATGCCTACATAACCAACCCCCATTTAAGCTCCATTGCAATTCATATAGAGTCAGGGATGGCCTTAAGCACAACCTAAGTTTTGGGAAAGGCCCAATCCTTTTGGCCTGCACCAAGCACACCTATTTCTTATATACAGAATTAAATTCATTTAAGACATGGAACCATTGGGTGCCTGGGCACCCGTAAGGGTAATGGTGCCAGCAAGGAACCGAACAAGAGGAGCCTGACTTTGTAGCCTGTGAATGTTGCCATCCTCTGGGAAGTGGGGAGGACCTGGATTCTAATATCTCATATCAGGTTATCCCTGTTCTCTTAACGAATGATAGTCTAATGTGAAATATCATTTCTATAGGTGGATCTAGGATTTTGAAAAGTGAGGTGCAAATGGTGTGGCACATCATCACATATAATACAGTGCATATTTTTCTCCAGTTAAATGGAAACCACATGCTTTATTAATATGCTAATGGCCTAGTACTAAATTATTTAGTTTAAGATCAAAACAAAAATAAATATAAATATTGGACTGTCACCAATTTTCTAGAGTATATATACAGTTTAAAAAAGTAACAAACTAGGCAAAAAATAGTCAACAGATACTGTGTCATTAGTCCTGTAATTATTATTGTTAAATGTACATTCTCTTATTCAGGTTCATAAAACAAAATCTAGCCTCCTTAAGCATCTTGACACTGCCTCAAATACTTCACTCTCAGTCATTTCTATGTTTGAGTTAAGATTTTGATGAGAGCTAAAAACAGTCTTCAGGTCTGTGAAAAAGAATAGAGAGGTAAGCAGGAAAGGATAACAGGCAGCCAAATTGCTGAAGAAAGGATATTATGAATAATGGAACATCAAGACAATTAAAAAGGAGACAGAGTAATTAACACTTGTACAGTGGAGAGATATTAGCAGGTTTCAAGGAGATGATAATGAGCCATACAGTCAACTGACTTTCCCAGCACTGCCTAAATAGAAATGCTGCTGCCCCTCCCAGGCAATTGGTTTTAAGGTTTGGGTGGAGCAGGAACAAAAGCACCATTCAACTGCACTACTGTCTGCCCCTTATCTCCTCCCTTGCCCTCCTATCCCTCCACCCTCCCAGGATGTGTCCCTGATCATTCCTGAAAGCAAAGACCAGAACATAGAATCCCACCCTTCCAAGTAAAAACCTCTGTGTACTAGGTTACATACAACCTCTGTATAATAGGCTCTCTCATCAGGTACCTAATGAGAGTTTTCCTTGCTTATTTTCCTTTTGGCCCCATTATTTTTGCTCCTATCAAGCCAGTTCTACACCCTGGAGCTTATGGTTATCTGCTTATGAAGGGCATACGACCTGGGGTGACATTCCATTCCTTTTTTGTTCATCTTTATCCTTGTACAGACATACAGTTTCTCCTGGGAGAGTTGCTGCTTTTCCAGAAGGCACATCAAGTATACAGATGTTCAGGCTTTTTCTCCCAGAGTAAAAATGGCTGTTCCCAGGGAAAAAAATAACCTGGTAACAACCAGAGTTAACTCATTACCAAGAGAGTTTCTCCTGGGAGAGAAAATGTCTGTACATGTTATAAGTTTTGAGATTGCCTGCACATATGTAGCTGGCATATGTAGTTGTCTGTATATGAAGACTAGGCATGTACGGTAAGATGCACACTGGATGTGAATATTTACTTACCTCTTATAGACATCTCTAGATGTCCAAAAATGTAGCTGACCAAAACCCATGACTACCAGGACTTAGACTTAGAAACAGAGAAGGGCTAAGGAAAAGAGGGAGTTTGAATTTGGGGAACTATGACAACAATACAGCACTCTAAGCACCATATGCGAGTCATTACAAAAGCTTCTTCCAGCACACACAGAGTTCATAGATTTCATAGATGTTAGGGATGGAAGGGAACTCGAAGATCATCAAGTCCAGCCCCCTGCCCTAGGGGCAGGAAGTAAGCTGGGGTTGGTCAAAGGATCCCAGCAAGATAAGCATCCAAACGCTTCTTAAATGAGTCCAGAGTAGGTGCTTGCACAACCTCTGGAGGGAGTCTATTCCAGGTCTTGGAGGCTCAGACAGTAAATAAATTTTTCCTTATGTCCAGCCTAAAATGGTCTTGGAGGAGTTCATGACCATTGGTCCTTGTTTTTCTTTGGGGCACTCTGGTGAACAGACATTCTCCCAGATCCTGATGTACACCCCTTATATACTTATAAGTAGCCACCAAGTCCCCCCCTAACCTGCACTTTTCCAGGCCGAAGAGTCCCATGACTCTCAGCCTCTCATCGTAAAGCCTATTCTCTTGCCCTCTGATCATGCACATGGCTCTGCTCTGGACTCTCTCAAGCCTCTCGACATCCTTCTTGAATTGTTGAGCCCAGAATTGGATGCAGTACTCCAGCTGTGGCCTCACCAAGGCCAAGTACAGTGGGAGGATGACATCCTGAGATTTACTTGAGAAACATCTATGGATGCAAACCAAAGTATTGTTTGCTTTGCCAGCTGCGACATCACATTGGTGGCTCATGTTCATCTTGTGGTCAATCATGACCCCCCCCCCCCTCCCCCCGCCTCCCCCCGCCTCCCAGTTGTGGTGCTAGCAAGCATAGCACTGCTGAGCCTATAAGCATGCTGCGGGTTTTCTCTCCCGAGGTGGAGTACCTTACATTTATCTATATTGAATGTCATCAGGATAGTATCTACTCACTTACTAAGTTTATCTAGGTCAGCCTGGATCACTAGCCTGTCCTCCGGTGTGGACGCTATGCCCCAAAGTTTAGTGTCATCGGTGAACTTAGCCAATGCGCTTCTAACACCAATGTCCACATCATTGATAAAGATGTTAAAAAGAACTGGTCCAAGGACAGAGCCTTGCAGGATGCCACTGGTCACAGAGCACCATGATGATTTGCTACTATCGACCACTACACTCTGGGTCTGACTTCGGAGCTTCCTTTTGAAGCTGGTCCCTGGGAAGCCATGAAATGGACATCCAGTGAGAAAATGTTGAGCCCGGAGGAAGATCAGTAAGCCAGATGATGTAGGCATCAGCAAAGTGGTTGTTGGTCTGGAGGGGAAGACACACTGTGGCCTCTCTCTCTACAAGACTGCCCTTCGTCCATATTTTCCAGTGACTGTTAATGACTTGCCTTCAGAAGGAATACCAGCAAAGATACTAAGCAGTGGCTGGCCTATGGTGTGGCCATTTTTCTGTGGTGGTGATAAATCAAAGATAGCCAGGTTCAAGCCATCTTGGGAGAGGGGAGAGTCTCTGGCTTTCCCAATGATTGCATTGGTCACTTAGCTCAGGAGGACAAAGGTGCATGTCCCTTTTCAGTCTCTAAGTCTAAATCTGGAATAGTTTCACTAGGATAGTTGGACCTGAATCTGTTTTCATTAAAGTCTTAAAACCAATCATGTCAATTTTTAATTGCTTTTCCCAAGGGAAATATTAGATGTTTTAGTCAGCGAGTTCTCTTGGGGACACAAGTCAGAGAGAAATTACTGAACACCTATGGATATTGTTAGAGGAGGAAAACAAAACTTGTTTAGCTCCTATGCATTCTTCTTACCTATGAAATAAACTGAAAATAATGCACAGAGTAGTTTGAAAATATAATGATCTAGTTTGTTGCAATTTGTCCTAGATGATGTAGCATTAGAGGAGATTTAAGATGCTAGGCTTGGTTTTCTCTCTTCCATCTGGACTTGAATTTTTTTTACCTATCACCAGATCCAGACACTTAGTAGAAACCTGGAGAAGATGTACTAACTAATGCAAAGATGCAGCCGCAATCTTGTCTCCTTATTGCAGAATTCCTGTCCAAAATGATAGTATCTCTATCTCTTCTCACAGATGTACAAAGAACCCAGGGCTCCGCTAATGTTCTGGAAAAGGTAAAGCAAAGGGCCAGCCAAAAGGAATAGGGATGGGCTAAGGAAGCAGGGTTGTACTATTTTTCCCCCAAAACATTTTAATGTGAAAAATCCCTTTTCTGTGATCCTTTGTTGATTCTAGTTCTTTTCATTAGACATCAATTGGTTTTCAAAACTTACTTTTTAAATAAGTTTTGCTTGAATGGAATAGAATAAAGAATGGCATTTGGCATATTAAGTTTGTTTTTATGCCACCCTAACTTTTACAAAATTCTTCTAAAAGCAAAACTGTGGACAAATTTTCTTTCTGCATTTTGGGGAATACCCTGCACAGATTGTTGCTTCTCACAATAGGTTGTTGGACTTTATGGTCTACATATCCCCTTCCAGTGTTACGTGTGTAAATACTTTTGTTTGGAAAAGTTAGACAAAAATGTAACTCCCTCTGACTATAAGAATCTCAGTTTTCCTAATAATCCTTCATTTTCTCTTTATTGTCTATTGCCATTTTTTAAATAGTTGTAATTTTTCATTTATTATTTTTTAGAGAACAGACCTCAGCCACTTTTATTTCATTTAATTATTGATTCAGTATGGGTGTGTCTACATGTCACCATGCCTTAGTATTTCCTTTTGGAAGTACTAAAGAATGGTGCAGTAACTACCCATAGTGAGCTGTGTGCTTGGCACGCGGTTACATTTTGCTGCTACTTTACCATAGCAGCATGCTAAAATGGGGGATCATGCAAAGTAGCTGTCGATCACGAATAGACTCACATGATCACTATGTCGCTGTAGCATGCCATATGGTGATGTAGTGTATTGCTACTGTGATGTAGGACAATGTGTAGACATGCCCTATTTGATGTATTCATTCAGGAGCAAACTATGATACAGTTGCTTACTTTAAATAATATCTTACAACATGAATTCTGCTACTGAAAACAGAGTCTGCTTGTAGAATACGATTATACTCAGTGTACACATCACAATCTAGCCTCTGATGTTTTGCATGGGCACTGCTCTTTGCCTCTGCACATCTGCGCACTTTTATAGGTTTTATATTATATTAGGTACGCTTACATTCTTGGTTTTATACCTAGCTTCAGAGCTCTTTGAGACAGAGATTGTCTTTTTGTTCAGTGTTTGTACAGAAACTACCACACTGGTTCTTCGTTGATGGTGTTTTTGACTGAGCTGATTCAATTGTATAGCAATACTTCATGAAACTTTTTGTACAGTGAAGGGGTTGGACTAGATGACCCTTGAGGTGCAAACCTATGATTCTATTATATTTTTATTTACTTTTTATTAAAAAGTTAGCCATCTGTATAGACAGACAAAAAACAGCCACAATATATTCATGTGGGAAGCATTAAAAAAAAGTTGTTTCCTAAATGTCATCAATGTTTAAATAGATCACCTCTATTGATAAAATTATTGGTTCATCCCCTTAGGTTAAGAGGGGGGAAATAACTGTGGTATTGAAGGAACCTCTCTCTTGAGAACTTTGTCACTCCATATTAGTTTTTCTTCACCGTATAAAATGTTGTTGGGAGAGTCATGGTGAAGCATTCCCTGTCCACTCATGCACTTTCCCTGCTGCTCTCTCCTAAAAATGAAGTGATTTATCTCCTTTTGACTCTCTCTCAGGCATGCTTATTGGCACACGCTCCAGGCAGCTCCAAGTTCACAATGTTGCTGTGTTTTTGCCCTTGCTCACTAAAAAGCTTAACAAAGTATTTCATGTGATCGCATCATGGCTCTCAGATCACAAGTACTGACCCAAAGACCTGAAAGTAGGGATCCTGTTATGGTACTTGGTAGCACTGTGCAATGACCTTGCACTCAAATTTCAATAGGTGTAAATATGAGCCACAAGGTACAAATCAGCAGTTTAGGTTGAAGAGTTACCCAATGAGCATATGTTTAATGCACATTTTAACATTGTTTTGTCCATATGAAATAGATAAACAGTCTGTGCAACTGACAGGTTTGGTGCTGAATCTCATATCTCTCTGATTGTTAGCAAGAAATAATAGTTTAGTAACAAGAGGCAATCTTTAGGGAAAAAGACAGAGACAGAGCCTTGCTCTCATTTAAGCTATGTAAACCAGGAGCAACTACAAATGAAATCAAAAGTACTGGTTCTGACCTAATTTACAACAGTCTAAAAGTTGTATAAATATGTCAATCTCCATCCCCTCTCCATATTACAAATGTACACTTGACTGAGTCAAACAGAATGATCACTGAATTATATCTTTGTGAGAGAGTGAGAAGCAGCTCCCTGGCTCCAGTGCAGTTTCTCCCAATTGACAAACAATGCCCTGTCACCATGCACTCAAAGAACTTAATGCTAGTACATGACAGTGCCAGTGATCTCAGAAGCAGGACAAATAGAAAGTCTGTCACTAAATCCCACAATGTTCCTTTGTTTTTTTTGGCTGCTTGTTCTTAATTTATTCATTTCTTTCCCTTCTCTTGTGGATCTCTGTCCAGGTCAGACAAAAAGTGGGAGCATGGAAATAAAGAACATAACAACCGTGACTGAATTTATCCTGGTGGGGTTTCCCAGTGAACACAATGTGGAGATTCTCCTCTTCATATTCTTCCTTGTTATGTACCTGGTGACAGTTCTCGGTAATGCTCTTATCATCATGTTGATCTGCCTTGACTACAGACTTCACACACCCATGTATTTTTTTCTCTGCAATCTATCCCTTATTGAAATCTTCATGACCACCTGTGTGGTGCCCAAAATGTTGGCCAACTTCCTTACTGAGAGGAAAACCATTTCCTTCATTGGCTGCTCTGTCCAGTCATATTTCTACTTCTTCATGGGATCCACAGAATTCATCCTTTTTGCTGGCATGTCTTATGATCGATATGTGGCTATATGTTATCCACTGAGGTATTCTACAATAATGACTGGGAGGGTGTGTGTCCAGGTAGTCATTGTTTCTTGGGTTTCTGGATTCCTACTCATTCTGATGTCCACTATTTTGAAGTCAAAATTACCTTTCTGCGGCCCTAATGTGATCAACCACTTCTTTTGTGACAGTGCCCCTGTTCTTCACCTTGCCTGTGCTGACATTTGGCTTATTGAACTAATTGACTTTCTCTCTTCTCTGATTCTCCTACTTGGCACTCTGTCATTGACACTAGCCTCTTATAGCTACATAATCTCTACCATACTCAGGATTCCTTCTGCACAAGGAAGACAAAAGGCCTTTGCCACTTGCACCTCCCATTTCACTGTTGTCTCAATGGCCTATGGCATCTCCATATTTGTCTATGTCAGGCCTTCGCAGGCTGACACCATGAACTTCAATAAAGTCCTAGCTATTCTCTCCAGCATTGTGACCCCCTTCTTAAACCCTTTTATCTTCAGCCTAAGGAATGAGCTAATGAAGCAAGTCTTCAGAGAGACCCTGAAAAAATGCCTATCAATCCCAAAAAATGAGAGACTGTTGTGACTCTGGTTGAAAAGACATTTTGAAAGCATCTTAAAAAAGCAAGAATCTCTTTCTGCTACACATTGTTGTGACAAGGGGGCCTACATACAAATTCTACCTCTAGCTTAAAGCCTATTGCTCTGGTCTAAAAGTCTTTGAGTAGGAAGTCAGACTAGATAGCAACAGTCTTTTTTCTGGCAGTCTTGTTTTTTGAATACACTATCTGAATGCACAGCAAATGTAGCATTCCCATGACTTTGTCATTAGAGAATCTAATATTGAAACCTAGATCTTAAATAGGTGATGTCCATTGGCACAACCTCACTAATGTTAATGGACCTGCACTGATTTACAGCCTGGGGATCTGTTCCAGTGTCCCCTGTGAAACAATGTCTACACTGGAGATTTGGCCTTTTGACTACAAAGGATAAAACCATGAAAATAATGACAGTCTGAATTAAAATAATACTATCCAAGTATAACACCAGTTTTTGCACATGTGCAGCACTGCACTAAGGATACCACACTATTATAATTCCTAGCCATCCCACTGGTGGATCAAGACACAATGGTGTTATGACCTGTACCAACATGGAACAAAAAGGTGATACTACTCCCTGAATCCTCTCAGAAAACCTGATGATCTTTTTTCCCCGTTTTTTCTGCTGCAAGGTGCCTTTTCAACGAAGTTCACAAACACAAATATAATTCCAAAAATGTGAGTTCACCCACTGGTATCAATGGAACTACTTATACACTAGAAGCCATAAGTAATTGCATGTGGTTTTTTTATTTTTTTTACTGGATGGGGGGCCTGGTAGCTTGGAGAAACTGATACAACAAAAGAGGGAAGTTTATTTCTGTAAGTCAAAGGCTAGATGTTTAACTACAACTATAAGCTTCTGCTGTTCTATCAACGTTGAATGAACCTACATGGGAAGATGCAGCACATGTCAATGAATGAGGGTTTTTTTTCTGTAAATTAAGGTATACCATCTCTCTGAACAATATAAAGTAAGCCAACAGAAGCACTCTTTTGTCAGCCTGGTTGTATCTATGCCATGGGTTTCTTTCACTGGTTCAAACACACAGTGAAAACACATGTTCAGGTTTGATTCTTTGATTTGTTTTTTCCTTAATGTATATCTCTGTTGGTATGCATAACCTTGTATAAATTGTCTAGAATTGCATGTGTAAGATTACAGAAATCGAGTTTGTATACCCTTAGAAATTCCAATTCATGGAAAAATCTGACATTAGAATATTTGTTCTCATTCCAGTTCAGGGCAAAAAAAATACACTTGAAATTTCATATGAAACAAAAGTGTAAAAAAAAAAAATTCCATGATTATTTTGCTTAGAAGTTCTAAAAGATATTGAGGAACAAAGTTAGTCTGTTATTTCATTTTATTCACCAAAGATGTCAGCTATTTAATCCCAATTGAAGCTTCTTGTGTTGCATTTCATTAGCCAATTTACCCACGAGTCACACATGTATATGACTTAAGTGACCAAAATGGAGCTTTAAATATCTCCTCCACTTGTGATGAAAGTCCCAGTTGTAGCTATGTGAATCAATGGCATGTCTCCACAATCAGCTATCTCTAGATGTGAAGAGGCTCTATATGGCTAGGGAGATTCTGCTGAAGTGTCTCTAGAGCCCTGGGCAGGTCAAAAAAATGTAGTCATGCTAAGAACATAAATACAGGCACTTTGTCTCTGGTGCAGGAGGGGCTTCTGAGGTTTCTTAGCATGTTTCCTACACCTAGGGCAGTAACAGGAAGGGTGCAAGTGGCTATGGTCACCTGTCAGGCAGTGAGGCATAGCCAAGAAAGAAAGGACTCCAGGGAAATGACCTACACTAAGATTTAGGGTATTCCAGCTAACTTTAAGGTCCAGGAGGTAGTAGGGGGGAAGTTTCAGAGGCTAGAATAGGGACTAGAAGGCTGTGTAAGGGAATTTAGGATGAAGCAAGGAAATGCTAGAGACAAAATGAGGAGGTAGGTGTGGGAACAAAATGAACCTCATAAGGAATGGGAAGCTGGGTGAAGAGGGGATATGTGCCCCTCAGGCCATGTCTCCTAAAGAGTTTTCCAAAATGCTCCCCTGGGCATGCTGTGTACTGGGACTTGTGCTCTGTGCAAGGGGAGATTCAGGATTTTGGAATGGTGGATGTGGGAGCAGTGACCTGTGCTGCACTGCAGGGGTGGCTGCACCCCCAATCCCATTCCCTCCCCCATTCCCATTCCCTCCCCCCCACACACACTCCAGGGTAGGAAGACCATACTGCAGAAGGATCAGTGGGACACTTTTTTTAAAAGTCCCTCAAGTGGTTTCCTCCCCTTCCTCTCCATGCTCAGCAGCATGTTTCCTCCCCTCCCCACACATTCCCATCTCTGCCATCCACTGCTGCCAATGCTATGGTTCCCCAAATGATCCAGGCAGAAGACTGCTCCAGAGGCACTCCTGCCCTGCCCCAGTTGGTCTGCATCTGGACCTAGACTCTTACAGAGGCAGCAGTGGACAGGTTTGCTTTCCACATGTCTGCTCCTGGGCTGGCAGGGAATACCCAGAGGTACTGGATAGAGAGAAGGAATCTGCTCACTCTTGCTGCTATCCCTGGCTGAGCCCAGCTTCATGTGGAGCCTGGCTGGAGTTGGCAGGAATGGCTTTGAAGATTCTTCCCTGCCCTCGAGACAATTGGAGACTGTAGCACTGGTGGTCAAGTGGGGGTGGGCGTGGATGGGGGAAAACATGACAGAGCATGGAGGGTGACCATTCTTACTTATTCTGGGGTCTTAAAAAAGTTTCATCTCGTCTTCCTGCATCTGCATCACTTCAACACTCCTAGGTCAACCTCTGACTCTGTGCCTGAGAAGGAAACCAAGGCATGAGAGTAGTGCCAGGCCCGTTGTACCTACTTCATTTGATCCTTGAGGCATTGACCCAGAAAACACCAATTACCTCTGAAACAGTGACATGGATGCTTCTAGATATAGGTAGGGGTGCCATACCTTTAATGGTAACCTCCAGGTCAAAGCTGCAGATTGCAACCTGCCTCTTGAGGAGATGTGACCTTGCCCACCATCTCAGGTTCATCCACTTCTTCTGAATGGACTCCACTGATTATTCATGCCCCATACAGACTTGATCTGCTGACACAGTTCTCCTCACAAAAGGCCTTTCCCATTTTGCTCCACCAGATGCTGGATTATAAATTTGTTGGGGGAAAATAGAGATGCTGAATAGGGATAGTGCAGTGCTGCCTGACTCTCCCCTGAGCTACCTTGGCTTCTTTCATGGCAGTGTCAGCCTTTGCCAGTGGTGGGCAGCTTGCTAGCAGGTAAATCAGGAGCCATACTCCCAATTTTGGGAGGTGAGGGTGGCATTAATAATTAGACCACAGATTCATAGAAGTTTAGGTCTGTAAGGGACCTCATGAGATCATTGGATCCATGCCCCCTGCTCTGGGCAGGATTTCTTGAGTTCAATTCCTAGATATAAGAAAGGAATTGTACGTAGTGATTCATGCAAGGAAGGTAAAACATTTTTCCAAAACTTTTAGATTCTATTCCAGTGTGGTCAAAGAGTGAATCTAGTACAGTAATTCTCAACCAGGATGTCCTTGCACACTGGGTTGCCTTGAGCACCTGTAGAGGATGGTGTGGGGTGCCACACTGTTAGGCATGCAAACACAAATCACAGGATAAACCTAAAGATTTCAAATAGGAATCTATAGCATTAAAAACATGCTGACACATTGTAGTCTTTCAGAGTTCTTTACAATGGAAGAATTGCTTTATTATTTTTCTATAGTCCAAAACCAAATGAAAACTAAGAGCCAACAATTTCCAAAAGGGCGCTTTGAGTCTGACATAGCGGGTAGAGTAGGAAACCTAAAGATTACAATGGCTGGATCTTTATTATAGGTATGGGAAAGGACACTCGTCTATTGGCTATAATAACTAATATACTCATCCTTGCTGTCTTATTCTTTATTTTTTGTGCAAAATATAGCATTTTCAATAGGATAAGTGGAGAATAGTCCTACTCAGAATACCCTATAAACTCAAAGGTGGGGTAGGTACCCTATATTCTTCCTATCTTTCTATTTTTTAGTTTGCTTGCCATATTCTGTCTTCATTTTGCTTTTTTATTTTGTTTGTGATGTTTTTTTCCTATTCTGATAGGCACAGGCTTCAGGAGACCCCTGAAGGTCTATCTAGAGGAGGATTTAAAAATGGCTTGAATAATATTAGTGTACAGGTCCCAATGACTACCACTGAATCACTTCTAGTTTGTTCATAGGAATGTAGAAGGAAGCCCCATGAGGGAAAGTAATGGATGACATTTATATATGACATTTCCTTTTTTCCCCATGCAGTACAATTTACCATCTAGTTCAAAGCCTGAAACATGGTTCATTTCAACATTATCCATTAGACCAGAAATACCACAGACACATGGCCCAATAGCTAAGGTGTCTCACTTTGGATCAGAAGATTACAAGTTCAAATCCTATCATGGTTGTAAGTTGCTTCTTGCCTGTGCAGGGCTCCCTTTCAACTCAGTAGGCCTGGATGAGCTTCATCCAAAAATGCTGAAGGATTTACCCAGGGGTCATAACAGAGCTGCTGGCACAGCTGTGTCTGTGCTCCAGTCAGATCCCAGAGGACTGGAAAAGAACCAATGTGGTCTCTTTTTTCAAGAAGGGAAAGAGAGAGGAACCAGAAAACTATAGGCCAGTTAGTCTCACCTCTAACCTTGGGAAAATTGGAAAAATGTTAAAGATCACATTTGTGGGAGCCCAGCAGGGGAAATAATGCTGAAAGGAAATCAACACTGGTTCATTGCAGGTAGATCCTGCCTGACTAACCTTGTTTCTTTTCATGACCAGGTCACAAAATACTTAGATGCAGGAGTCAAGGTAGATGTCATCTGCCTAGACTTTAAGAAGACCTTCAATATGGTATCTCATTCTGTTCTTGTAAATAAACTGACAGGCTGTGATGTAGAGGAGTACACGGTCAGGTGGGTGGCAAATTGGTTTAGGGGTCACATCCAGAGAGTGGTGGTGGACAGACTGTTATCAACCTGGAAAGATGTGGGCAATGGAGTCCTGCAAGGCTTCGTCTTTGGACCAGTGCTGTTCAATGTCTTCGTAAGTGACTTGAACAAAGGCATAGAGCGCACCCTGTTCAAGTTCTCAGATGATACCAAATTATGGGGCAAAGCTAACACACCAGAAGGTAGGAAACAGATCCATGTGGGAAAATGGGCAGAACGAAATAGGATGCAGTTCAACAAAGAAAAGTGCAAAGTGCTGCACCTGGGCAAAAAAACCCACCAACACACATAGGCTGCGGGATGACCTTCTCAGCAGCACAGCAGCGGAAAGGGATCTTGGAGTCATAGTTGACTCCAAGATGAACATGAGTTGTCAATGTGACAAAGTGATCAACAAAGCTAACCGTACTATATCATGCATTAGCAGTAAGGCTGTGTGAAATTTTGCTGGCTGTTTCATTTTGACACTGTTTCAACTCATTTTGAGGTCGAAACAGCAAAATCAAAAGGAAACAAGGGGCGTTGAAATGTTTCGACCATAGCGCTGTGGATGGGAAGTCAGTCCAGCTGGGCTGATTTCCCATTCCCAGGGCTAGATCGTGCAGGGGTGGGGAGTCAGCCCAGCTGGGGGAGACTGGACAAGCACCTAGCTGGGGTCATCTGACCCCAGCGCTTTTTCCTTTCCAGGGCAGGGTGTTAGATTCGATGACCTACTGAGGTCCCTTCCGACTGTAACATCTATGGATCTATTTCAAGTCAAGCAAAGTAATTGATAATGGTATTCTTCTTAATATGCAATAATTTGCTCTATTGAGTTGCTTTTGGTTAATGTCCAGCTTCAGTAATCACATGCGTCAGTGAGTTCTATACTTTGCATTTCTTCTCTTGTTTTATTTCAGAATAATAAGATGGGAACTCAACTGCCCTGGTGATGGTTTTTAACAATGGTTAAAAGCAAATCAGTGGACATTTTTTAGATAGTTTTCAAAATCTTAAAAAAACTGGGGAACAACTTTTATTATATTTTCAGCTATTTGAAATCAGAAAAAAATGCATAAAAAGGAAACTTGAAAAATACAAAATAGAGAATTGGAAAACTGAGAGCTCAGTGAACTTTATAATGATCCCCATTGGAACTGAACTGCCAGAGACTAATAGTCAAATCCCCGATGTAGCATCTGTATGGATAATGCTCAGTGAAACTCAAGTCAATTGGCAGTTTATCCTAATGCCAGTGGTAGCTGGAACCTAAATGATATAAATGGAATATTTCTAGATCTGATCCTCTTTGGAAGTAGATGTGTTTTCTAGTTCACCATGAGAGTGCTGCACTTCATAAAAGGCAATCATAAAAACTTGACTTCATAAAGGCAGTCATCACTGAAAATACGGCTACAATAGGTAGGATATTTTATTTTAAAGTATGGGAAAGATCTGGTGTGATACAAGGGATGAAATCATAAAGGAGGATTATACTTTAACCTCATAACAATATTCAGGAATATTAACAATATTAAGGAAGAATGGACTGGACTGTAATGTGGATAGAAAACTGGCTGGAGCACTGGGCTCAGAGGGTAGTAGTCAGTTGGCAGCCGGTATCAAGTGGAGTGCCCCAGGGATTGGTCCTAGGACAGTTGTGTTTAATATGTTCATCATGACCTGGAAGATGGCATAAAGTGCACCCTCAGCAAGTTTGTAGATCACACCAAGCTCTGCGGAATAGTAGATATGCTAGAGGGTAGGGCTAGGATTCAGAGTGACCTAGACAAATTGGAGGATTGCAACAAAAGGAATCTCATGAGGTTCAACAAGGACTTTTGCAAAGTCCTGCACTTAGGACGGAGCAATCCCATGCACCGGTACAGGCTGGGGGCTAACTGGCTGGGCACCAACTCTGCAGAAAAGGACCTCGGGGTTACAGTGGACAATAAGCTGAATATGAGCCAAAAGTGTGTCCTTGTTGCCAAGAAGGCTAACGGCATCCTGGGCTGCATTGGTAGGAGTGTTCCCAGCAAATCAGGGGAAGTGATTCTTCTCCTCTAATCAACACTGGTGTGGCCACATCTGCAGTACTGTGTCCAGTTCTGGGCCCCTCACTACAGAAAGGAGGTGAACAAATTGGAAAGAATCCAACAGAGGGTAACAAAAATGGTTAGAGGGCTGGTGCACATGACTTCTGGGAAGAGACTGAGGGAACAAGGCTTATTTAGTCCAGAGAAGATAAGACTGAGAGGGAATTTAATAGCAGCCTTCAACTACTTGAAGCGGGGGAGGGTTCAAAAGAAAATGGAGATAGATTGCTCTCAGTGGTGGCAGATGACAGAAGAAGGAGCAACAGTCTCAAGTTGCAGCAAGGGAAGTTTAAGTTAGATATTAGTAAGAATTTTCTCACTAGGAGGGTAGTAAAGCACTGAAAAAGTTTACCCAGAGAGGTTATGGCCTCTCCATCCTTGGAGGTTTTTAAGACCTGTCTAGCTTTTTATAAGCCTTGGCTGAGGTGATCTATTTGTGGATCATCCTTCTTTGAGCAGGGGGTTGGATTAGGTGGCCTCCTGAGGTCTCTTCCAACCCTAATTTTCTATGATTCTATAATTTAGCTTTTCAGTATGTGCTTATTATGCAAATAGAACTAAACAAAAACATATTTAGGGTGATCTGGCAGAGAAAAAAAGATACTGAAGTTTCCATTTTTGAATCAACAAGGTCAGTTTGACTAATTAATCTCTGTCTTTGTTTTTCTCTCTGCCCCCTTCTTTTTCCTCACCTTCATCTCTCTGATCATAGTGACCAGAAATCCCTGGTGCTTAGAAATGTTCTATCAAAAGCCTTGCCAAAGCATTTGGCTTTGATGAAGCAGCATATTTTGCTGAAAATATTCTGAACACCTCTGCTAAAGATATGTGCTTCCATAATACATGTGGGAATGCTCAGATAAGGAAAGGGTAGTCTGGGTAAAGGTACATTCAGTACTACTGCAATTTTTTTTTTTATATATATATAGAATTGTGCATATACATAAATCACTTTTCCTTCATAACTTCCTGTGAGAAATAGAAGAGAACATCCTCATGTTCTGGAGAGATAGATATAGATATATATATATCAGCCAAAACTACTGACATGCGATTACAAATGGAGATAGTGATATATAAAATCACACTTCTCATTGGCCTCTCTTCTAAGCACTGGACCAAGCTTTGTCTCAGTTCCACAGAGAAACCAAGACTGCTGTTGGTTGGTGCTCTGTTTTAATAACTTATTTCCTACAGCAGAGGCTAACAGCTTGTGGACTGCCCCAGTCCAGCGTGGGCCAGGTGACTTCTGCAGTGCATCAGCAGCAGGGGAGTTTGCCTGTGCCCACACCAGGGCCAGGTGTTCCTGGCACTTCTGACTTCCTGCTCCCCTGCCTCACAGCTGGGGAGCTGTTCATCTTCCAGCCAGTGTGGATTTGTGCCTGAGCCAAAACGAGACAGCTGGGAGCTGCATCTATGCCTCAGGCACTTCTCTCCACCCACAGCTGCAAGCTGTCCAGCCCCTGCTCAGTTCCCCACTGGCTGGAAGCTCTGTCTGTGCTGCAGGGAGAAGTGACAGCAATGCAGGGCTTGGCAGAGCTCCTCTCTGCCCACATCTAACACAGGCAGGGGCAGAGTCACAGCCCTCCATTTCCATGGGCCAGACCCAGTGGCTCTGCAAGCCACTGGCCCACAAGCCATTTGTTGCCAACCCTGTCCTAGAGGCAAAAAAGTACCCATGACTCTTGATTGCTTCTCCTGAAGAGTGGGCAGTACTTGTTCCATAGAACTGGAATTAGAGAGCTTTAGAAATGTGTTTGACTTTGAGGTGACAAACTCTCTCCCTGGCCTCTGAGCTCAAAATAGAAAGTTAACTGGGAGCAGCAAAGCCATGCTTAAAACCAGACCCCTGCAGGTTACATCCCTGCCCCTTCTCTCCCCTACGCACACACACATTTCTTGTAACCCTATGTATCGACTGGAATTTAATTGTTTGTATCATCATAATGCCTATATTTAGAGAGGGAAATTTTTAGTTGACCAGGACACAAAGATAAAAGTTTCCTCTTGACTAGCAGACTATTAAGATTTATCTGGTAAAAAATAAGTACCAGTGGAACCCTGAAATGTTTATATAACAACCATAAAGACAGGGTATAACCTATATGAAATCCTACGTATTATATATACATTTTTTTTTGTTCTGCTTTTTTCCCCTTGTTCATTCTTCATTTCCAGCACCAAGACTTCATCTTACCATCTTTTTTCTATATGTGCTCTTAAAAATTGATTTCATAATTCTCTCCGCCTAGTTCATGGAAATGACTTGGCATCTTATGTCTTAGCATAAATTTGCACCCCTATTAGGGATCACAAAACTAATACCTTCTGCAGCAGGGTAGTACTTGTACAATAAAATTGTAGATGTCGCCCTGGCTGGCTGGGGGCAGTGAGGGGCTAGCCTGCAGGCAGCCCCTGTGCTGAAGCACCCTCATGCCTCAGCCAGCCCCTCTGCAGCATGTGGAGTCCAGCTGGAGCAGCCCTGGGCTTGCAGGCTGACCTTCTGGGTCCTCTGTTAAGCCCGGGCTCTTGTCTGACCAGGGTTCATGTGATGCACACAAACTCCAGAGCAATATGCTGTGGAATTTCTTCATGCATATCAATCACTCATGTAGACATGCCCAGTTTTAACAATTTATGAAGGTAATTATATTTTAGATCTGCCTGGGACACTGGGGGACTGGTATTGATGACCCAGGATGTTTCTTTCAGTTCTATAGTCTTATGACCCTGGTGATAGAGAAATTCCATTCATCATACTTCTTGGTGTTCAGTCACCAGCATTAAATTGTTGCTCTGAGCACTAGAAGTTGCACTGCTGATAGTCACCGGTCATTTTTTTCAAATGAGGAGTTTATTTTCAAACCTTACAAATAATGTATTTTGATACATATTTCAAAAGATTAGAAAAAGTGAATGAAAAAAGGAATAAAGGGAGACATCTGCTCTGTTTCCCTGAAAACAAACAGAATAAAAAAGATCTTTTGTTAAGCAAATGAGATGATAAAACTCCATGTATACACACACAGGCTAACACATATACATATATGCATAATTTATTATGACTGAGGTTGTTACTGATCTTCCCTGTCCAGGTTTTGTGCAACAATACTAAATGGAACAGAATTTCACCACCACAGTGACAGAATTTATCCGCTTGGTTCTCTGCCAGAATCCTAAACTAAGATTTCTCCTTTTCTTCATTTTTCTGTTTGTCTATATGATGACCTGGATTGGAAACTTCACCATCATTGCCACAGTAATCTTTGATCTTCACCTCCACACCCCTATGTACTTCCTCCTGGCCAACTTGACTTTTGCAGATGTGACCTATGGGTCCAGCACTGTACCCCTCATGTTGTCAGGACTCCTCACTCAAGGAATGATTGTCTCATTTGCCAGCTGCTTTTCTCAGATGTTTTTCTTCCATCTTACAGGGGGAGCTGAAGTCTTTTTCCTTGGGGTGATGGCTATTGACCGGTATATAGCCATCCATAAACCACTGCACTACACAACAATTATGAACTAGAGTGTGTGTATGGGGCCGGTGGCAGCAGCATGGTTGGGTGGCTTTATTCATTCAATTATCCAGATAATACTGTTAGTACAGTTGCCATTCTGTGGACCAAACAAACTTGACAATTTCTATTGCGAAGTTCCACAGGTCATCAAACTGATCTGTACAGAAACTTTTCTGTTGGAGCTGCTAAAGGTCTCCAACAATGGGTTGATCACAACACTAATATTCATCATTTTGATGTTATCCTACACAATCATCTTGATCAAAATAAGGACACATATCACAGAAGGGAAGCACAAAGCTTTTTCCACATGTGGAGCCTAGATTGTAGTTGTGTGCTTAATTTTCCTTCCTTCAACATTGATTTATGCTCGGCCATTCCGTACTTTCCCATGGGACAAGTCTGTCTCTGTACTCTACACAGGCGTCACCCCAGTGCTGAGCCCTTTAATTTACACTTTGAGAAACAATGAAATGAAAGCTGCCATCAAGAGGTTAATTAGCAGGATCCTGTTCTCAGGAATAACATGAAAGCAATAATTTAATTTTGAAATGTTCAGTCTTCTGTCTCCTTTGCAAAAGTGCAACAGTAGATGCTTTTGATCTAATTGACTTTGGCTTTTTGGAGGAATGGAAAGTAATAATCAAGGTAAATTATCCATGAGTGACACAATATAGTGTTTTTTATTCCTTTGCATCAATCTTCAGTATGACATGGATGGAAATCTCTTTAACACCAACCAGTTATGTTCCAAATCCAAGATAACCAATGCTTCCATTACTGATGTGCAGCACACTGATGATTGTGTCATGTGCCCACTCAGTTGAAAAGCACCAGGTCACTCTTTTGACTGCTTCTGTGAAGAATATTAAATGCTTGGACTTCTTGCCAAATTTATAACAACCAAAATGCTTTACCAACATATCCCAAACTAATCATCTGCTTCTCCACATACTACAATTAGAAGGCAATGCTCGAAAAATGTTGAGCATTTCCTTTACCTGAGTAGTCACCTTTTCCAAAACAAACATAGATGATTATATTCAACCCTGAATAAAAACTGCTAGTGCTGCCTTTTGACATCTCTAAAATAATTTATTCAGTGATCATGAGATCAGGACCCATCCTTACCCTGTTGTATAGGTGTGAAACTTGGACAACATATCAGAAACAACAGAAAGCCTTGTCATATGACCATCCAGAAAAACTTCCATATAAAATTAGAAGATTGATATCTGACAGTTCCAAAAAAAATGCATTCTTACTTTTTTGGATATTTACTATTTTTTTTAGAAAAAGAAAACACATATTAAAAATATTTTTCTTGGGACAAAATGCTTCAGCTACATTCCTAGTTTTCTTGTTGTTTGTTTGTTGTATACATAGCCTTTTTTATTATAACTTTGGGCCAGTTGTAGTGTGCGGCATGTCAAAGATAAAAGATTGGAATATACAGGTCTATATTAAATATAATAAGGACTCCATGCGAGGGAGTGGGATAGGATTAGATCCTGTTTATTGTTCGTGCACCTAAGTGGCACATATATAGCTACACAACAGCAGTTTTTGGCATTTATGCAAAGTTTGGTATTGCCTTTGCTAGCTTACCAAGGGCTGCATTCAAAGAGGGCAGCTATCTGGGGGAAACAGAGTCAACCAAGTATGTGTGCAAGGCTAGGTAAGTCCAAAAGTTTTAGTCAGCAAAGCAAGACAAGTAGTACGAGTTAGACACAGAGGAGGACTCTCCCATTTTTAATCCAATAACCATTGTTTAGGGCATTTACCTAGGGATCAGAATTCACCCAAAATAGCAGGAAGCAAGTCTCTGTCCCCTCTAAGACAGCATCCATCAAACCAATCATACCCCTCTTCTATGTTATTTTTTCTCCTGGGCATGCCTCTGGAGCTTTCTGTGCTCCCCTGTTAGCTAGCTTCATGTGATGGGAAAGGCTTAGAGCATTTTCCCAAGAAGCAGGTTCAAATCGTTTTGGGGTGGGAGAGGAAGTGAATATAAAACCTGGGACTCCAACTCCCCACCAAGTTACCTAACTCCTAGGCCATCAAGCTTAAAAGGTGTAAAGAGCCTCCTCCTCCTGGTGCATTAGCAAGGAAATTCTATTTACCTGGGATAAAAGGAAATTCCAAATTCTGGACCTTGTTACACATTGCACTTTGATCTGCTCAAATGTTGATTGGTGTTAGTGCTAATTTGAATTTGGAGCAGTCACACCTTAAAGCTATAAACCTTCTCTGTCTCCCACATGTACAGCTGTGACTTGTCACTAGATGGCTGATGAGCAGGAGCAAACTAAGAGCCACAGCTGTGAGCTAAGCAGGGCAGGCTGCTATCCCTGCTCTAGGTGGGCTGTTTGACAGATGAGCTGAGGGGAGGAGAGTAGGAGCATGAAACTAGGATGTGGTGTGTAAATGGGTTGGGGTTAGGTAATGAAATGGGAGGTAAAATATAAGTGGTAATGGGGGAAGGGTCATGAAATTAAGTCAGTCAGCCACTTAAGGATAAAATTAAAAAGTTAAAAAAAGAGATGAAGTAAATTTCATGTTTAAATTAATTGGGATGTAGGGAGTGCTAACTATGCTTCTCAGGATGGTTGGGGTGAAGGAAGGAACCCCCAAGCTCATGGGGATCTGATCCAGCCCCACACCTTGTTTCATCCCACCCCCCTAAATTCAACTCCCAGACCCATCTGTGCCCTGTGATCTGTTTGCTTGGGTTTGCATCCATGGGAATGGGAAGGTCACACCCCAGGGGGCAGGAGGGGGAGGTGGGCTTGGTGCCAGAACTCCCTGCCCCCCACCCCGGTAGTAGAGTTGAGGGGATGGAAAGTTTGTCCACATAGAACAGGGAGGGGATAGGACACTGCATCCTGGGAGGCTGGAGGACTGGAACTTGGATGGCTCATCTGTGGGGAGTGGCCACACATTAATGGAACATGATCTGGGTAACACACGGATCAGAGATAAACCTGCTCTGGAATGGCATAACTTTAAGCTACTTAAAGTATGCTTAAAACTAGTTTCAGCAACTAATGTGTGGACAATCCAGGAGTAAAGAGCTCCAGGAGCTGCCTAAACTTAGTGTAACAAGGCACTCAGTGCCAGAATTTTCAGTTATTCATTTACACAGGCACACGAATTCCTACTAGGACCTGGCCCATTGTACATATGTCTGTAGTAGTCAACACTGACTATGGAACCAGAATGTCTATTTTTCACAGTTTCTGTCCTGCCAGCTGTGACACTTGAATATTTTTCTCTGCTTTAAAGAACTATAAACCAAAAAGTGTTCTGTCTTAGCTTGTTTGCTGTATTTTCTTGTCAAAAACTTTAAAAGTATCAGTGGAAGTAGGAACATTGAAGAAAATATCTGTATAATCAAAACATGCCATTATCAGAAATCTGTGGAAAATTTCATGGCCACTTTCTTAATAAAAAGGGAGAAAGCAATGCCACTCTAAAGTGCTCCTTGAATATTTAGGTTCAGATATTTCTAACTTCTCATTTTGACAACCCAGTCACATTGGATTGCCGTTGGGTTTGAACATCTAATTACTTACATTAGAGCATCTAATTAGGTTCTCTTGAACTCATCAGCCCCAAACAATATGAACTTTGATTGCTACAAAATTCAATCATCAGTACTTAGTAGTTTCTCCTACTATTGCTCACTTGTAGTTAAACTATGCAACTCATTGCTAGATGATTATATTGTGTTCCAGAGTTGAAAAGGAATCAAGTACAATTTTATATATTAATGGAAAAGTGAGAACTAATTCATTTAATAAGAGTAAAAATAAGTAGAAATTTAAATTCCTCCTACTTTGAAGCATTTATACACTGTTACGGGTATGAAGGATTTTCTATTGAAAAGTAGGAAAATAGAACAAAAACAAACAAAAACCCTGACACCTATTGCAGCCGGGGAAACCACTTCAAAGCCCCTGCTTTGAATCCTGGAGTTGGGCTTAGGGAGCAGTGTGAGATGCATGTGTGAAAGCCCATTGTGCCCCTGCACCCCAAAGCCCCCCAGTGACCCCCAACCGCCATGGAGCACCCCCGCCAATCCCCAGCACAGCCAGAGGTAAGCAGGGCACATGGTGGGAGGGGACTAGCCCAGCTTAGCTGCAGGGAGGCAGCTGAGAGGAGCCGAGGAGGGTCTCACCCCAACCCAGCTCCTACTTCATCCAGCCCCCAAGGGAGCCACACAACTGGAGCCTTGTGAACAGGCCGCACAAACAGGTGCACTTGTCTGTCTGGCGTGTGAGTTAGCATGGGAGTTTGTGCAGGAGGGTGAGTGGGAGGACTTGAGGCCCTGCCAGTTAGCCCTAGGGAAGCCAGTCCCATCAGAAGCCCACCTACCAGCGGCACCATGCAGATGGGCATGCGCTACACCCCGATGGTCCCATCAGAGTCTGCAGCCCCCACTCTGATGCCTCACAGGCCTCTACCCAGATGGAGCCCATGGTTCTGGGCTCCACACAGAAGGAGTCTCTGGCTTTTAGCTGTGGGGGCTGCCTGACACTTTTTCAGGCCCTGGGGTCTGGGAGCATGGCCATCTCCCCTTATGAGGTCTGCTCCCTTTTGTGGTCTCTGGTGTGCCAGCTAGAGGAGCTTCAGGCTGCAGTCCAGAGACTACATGCCATCAGGGATGGTGAGTGGGAGATCGACTCCTACTGCCAGACCCTTCACCATCTGAAGGTGAAGGGTAGACTAGGGTCACCTTCCAGGTGAAGGGAGCATTCAGGGACCTCCCATTCTGTCCAGCCTAGAGTTTTGGACCAAGGTGGTCAAGGGGCCCAAGGCCCGCTGCACCAAGGTCTCCACCTCACTGGAGCTTTACAACAAGTATGAACCTCTTGCAGCCCCAGCAGAGGCTGATAAGCTGCCAGCTCCTGCAGGCAACACAGGCTCAACTGTAGCTACTGCCCCGGCTATCCATAAGACAAAATGCAAAGTGTTTGTCATGGGAGACTCCATCCTGAGGGGGACAGAGGGAAAAATCTGCTGCCACAACCCCTTAGCATGGAAAATCTGCTGTTTCCTGGGAGCCCATATCCGAGACATTGCAGACAAGATCCCCAAGCTCCTCTGGCCTACTGACCACTACCCTATGCTCCTTATCCATGTGGGTACAAATGGCAGGGCTCGGAGCAGTCCCAGCTGGGTCCTGAAGTGCTACAGGGATTTTGGAGTGGGGAGTAAGGGTCTGGGGGCACAGGTGATGCTTTCCTCAATCATCCCAGTTTTGGGCTATGGGCTGAGGAGGGAGAGGAGAATCGAGGTAGTAAACCAAAGACTGAGGTGCTGGTGTCATTGGGAAAGCTTTGGCTTCCATGACCACAGTTCGCTCTTGGGTGAGAGGCAGCAAGCTGCTGGGAAGGGACAGCCTCCACCTCTCTCTGCTGGTGCGGAGGCTCTTCTCAGCCAAACTGGCTGACCTGCTCCACCGGGCTTTAAACTAAGCCCACCAGGGGATGGGGGGGACTACCACCACTGCTGCCCGCTGAGCAACCTTTGCAAAGCCAGCAGGCCAAGGCACTTAAGGGAGCCCACCCCTTCCCCAGCCCTGGAATGATCTGTAGGCAAGGCAAGGGACCCCATAGAAACACTTGCCTGCCTATACACAAATGCCAGGAGCTTAGGAAATAAACAGGAGGAACTTGTCTTCCTGCTTAACACAAATAATTACAATGTCATAGGGATAACAGAGACCTGGTGGGACTCCACCCATGACTGGGCCACAGGTATAGACAGCTATACCCTGTACAGGAGAGATCAAGTGGACAAAAGAGGTGGGGGTGTAGCTTTCTATGTCAAGGAGAGCTACACATCCCTGCAAGCTGACATTGAATCTTTGAGAAGTCCTGTCACTCTGGTGAAGTGTCCGAAGATTGGATGAAGGTCAGTGTGGTGCCTATCTTCAAGAAAGGGAGGAAAGTGGCCTTAGCTTCACCATAATCCGCTGGCTAGGGAATTGGTTCCGTGGTCAGACCCAGAGGGTGGTGGTTGATGGAAGTCAATCGTTGTGGTGCGCTATGACCAGTGGGGTCCCTCAAGGCTCTTTCCTTGGGCCTATACTCTTCAACGTTTTCATTAATGATGTGGACACTGGTATCAGAAGTGGACTGGGCAAGTTCGCCGATGACACCAAACTTTGGGGTAAAAGCGTCCACACCTGAGGACAGGAGGGCAATCCAGGCTGACCTTGACAGGCTCAGGAAATGGGCTGGAAGGGACCTCAGAAGATCCTGATGGTGTTTAACACTGAAAAATGCAAGGTTCTCCACCTTGGGAAGAAAAACCCACAGCATGCTTACAGGCTCAGCAGTGCTACGATGGCTAGCACTATGGACAAAAGGAACTTGGGGGTCATGATTGACCACAAGATGAACATGAGTCATCAATGTGATGCTGTAGCTTGTGAAGTTAGAAAAATGCTGGCTTGCATCCATAGATGCTTCTCAAGCAAACCCCAGGACGTCATTCTCCCCCTGTAGTCGGCCTTAGTGAGGCCGCAGCTGGAGTACTACATCTAATTTTGGGCTCCACAATTCAAAAAGGATGTAGAGAAGCTTGCAGGAGAGCCACATGCATGATGATGACAGGCTGAGAACTACGGGACTCTTCAGCCTGAAAAAGCACAGGCTCAGGGCTGATCTGGTGGCTGCCTATAAGTTTATAATGGGTGCTCACCAGAATCTGGGGGAACATCTGTTCACCAGAGTGCCCCAAGGGATGACAAGGTTAAAAGGTCACAAACTCCTCCATGACCATTTCAGGGTGGACATAAAGAATTTCTTTACTGTCCAAGCCCCCAAGGTTTGGAATAGAGTGCTGCTGGAGGTGGTTCAACCACCTACTTTGAACTCCTTTAAGAGACATTTGGATGTTTATCTTGCTAGGATCCTATGACCTCTGCTGAATTCCTGCCCCTGGGGCAGGGGGCTGGACTCAAAGATCTTCTGAGGTCCCTTCCAGCCCTAATGTTTATGAAATCTATGAAATCTCATATTTGGAAGTATAATATCACTGAATAGCAAAAGGTATGAAGATTTTTTCCATAGAAGTTAGTGTTTTAATAAACAAAAATTGGGTTAATGGGAGATTTCAGCAGTTTGCTCTGAACCAACCAATGTTGGCCAGTGTAGAAGGATTTGTGTGAATAGGTATCACAGTCTATGCTCCTTAGTTCAGAAAAAAAATTAAATTACTTCTCAGCTGGTGATAGCTGGACAGAACGTGTGACATAGGAAGAAGGAGAAAGTATAATAATAGGGTGTGCCTTGTACTGTCCTAGAAGTAGTGATTCCTGGTTTTCCAACTCATCTCAAATGTCATGAGCCTGCTGTTCTGCCAGATTGGTAACAAAACCCAGGTACTCAGACTTGAAACTACCTAAGTGTACTTACTTCATATTCTCTTCTAGAGATGGTAGCAGAAGTCAGGAATCCTGACTCCCAATATTTTCACTCCACCCCACATCTCTGAATTCCAGGTTTTGAAAGTTAGTCAATAAAAAATATCACCTGCAAAGATTCTTGCCTTTCACATAATCCATGGACAATCATGGCTACAACATCACTCTAAAACTATGAGGTTTAGAAAGGTTCATTTTATTCATATATTCAACTTAAAAAGTCCACACAAGGTTAAGCATTGAACTACACTCTAAAACACTTGTCACAGGGTACACCTATTGGCAGTAATTATTTAGAGGGGAAGGGGTATTATTTATTGTACGTAACTATTTCCCAAATTGAGTTTACTACTATCATGTTTGTTCCCTGTAAATGGACAATGTGAAGCTGTGTTTATTCTTATCACTTACATGTTTGCATGAACCATGGTATTTTTATATTTTTTTTAATTTTAAGGTATCTTTATATGGTGTCTTTATTGTAAAGATATGGTATCTTTATATTTTTGTAATCTGTCTTAATCAACAAATTGTCCTGGCTATAAACCCACTGACTTCTCACTACACATATTTGCATATCAGAAAGCTCTGGCATGTATATGTATTAGATGGAGAAGAGATGAGACTGACTGTTTATGAAGAACTGAGAATAGAAGAAAAAATGGCCAAATATCTTTCAGAAGGAAAAAGCATTAGGTGTCTCCTATTGGGATCATCTGTGCTCAGCAGATCCCAACTGAAGAGAGAGTTGCAAACTAATGCCTCTGTACTTCCTGAATATAATAATAATGGGAAAGACACCTAACCTGTCAGATAGATATCTATCTGGGGGGAAGCAAAACATCTACTGAGATAAATATGTTCTCTGAGAACCTGAATAGAGAATAAATACAGGATTTAAAAGAAGCCTTTTGGGGAGAAATTTGTTTAGGAACCCTATTGTCTAGTGCAAGATTCTAGTCCCCAGCAAGTGAAGCTGGTAATGATTTGGGAAAGGCTGGCAGGATTGCTAGCACCTGCAAATGCAGACACAGTCACTGTTCAGCATAAGCTATTTCTATTTTCCTTTTTGAATATTTGTCTCCACTGTAACAGAGTTCCCAACTGAAACCCTGTTACTTGAGAGATCTTGCAGCTGGTAGTGATTATGGCCTGGCGGGGCAAGAAGATGCCCCATGCCCGTGGAAAGCCAATGGGGCTCAGTGCTTGGGGATATGAAGAGGACAATGCCCAGGGAAGTTGCCTTTGGGCACCAAAGGACAAGAGAGGAGCTGTGGGGGAGACTCTCCAAGAGAAGGATCCAAGAGGAGAGATCCACAATGCAGGATCAGTGGGAGCTGAGGGATCCCAGAGCTCAGGACCAGCAGGTCCACACACCACCTACCAGGAATCTGTGAGAATGGCAGTGAGTGTGGGGAACAGTGGAGCTGCAGAGCGGGAAGAAGCCACAGTTTTGGCACCGGGACACAGAGAGGCAACCTGAAAGCCAAAGGGGGCGGGAGGTCACCAGCCTAGACCCCTGAAGAGTCCCAGCACAGCATCCAGACCCCGGGGGGAGAGGAACGCTGGAGGCTGAGATCTCGGGACTTGACCACAGGTGAACTCCTGAACCTGCACACCGGCACTGCGCGGCAAAAGAGACTGGGCGGCACCCGTAACAAGCTGCTAATAAGGTAATTAGTGGTAGGGAGCCCACATGTGAGAGAAACAAAGAAAACCCTTCTTCTCCCTTTCTCTGATCATGGGGAGTGGGCAAGGACCTGGATAAGACGGGGAAGCCTGGCAACACCCAACGCAGGGCAAAGGACTCGGAGGGGACCCTGCGGGGACTGATTGTTCTACACAGCTACTAGCAGACAAGACACTCCTCCTCACTTACCATCCCAATTGAGGTGCCAGGGATCCTCTTCAGAAGACGGGGGTGATCCCAGGAACCACTCTGACAAACTGCTGCCTCCCACCTGGTTCCCTGTAAAAGAAAGAATAATAAAAGCACCTCAATTGTAAAATAAACCAAGCGTGGGCCTTCCACGGGTACTAATCATTACAACATCTCTCCCCTCCCTATTTCTTTGATAAGATTGAAGTCATGGCAGGTGAGAACCAGGGGATCAGGCGGTACCCTGCGCGGACACACTAACAAACTGGTGCATTGGCTGGGAACGTGGATTGCATAACGGAAGCCATTAACACGCAGGTTCCCACGGACTGGCAGCAAGCGCATAACCTCACATTAAGACTCCTCCAGGTCCAGCAGGCCCAGCTGGAAGAGATGGTGAGGATGCAGACTGTTTGCATTCAGCAAGGATCCAGCTGTTTTCATGCCAACAAGATCTCTGTGAAAAGATCGAAGCGCAACAGACGTCCCTGGTAAGAGAAGGGGGTGGCCTGGGACTGCCTCCAATGTCAGATGAAGATGATGTAGAAGCTTACCTAGAGGCATTTGAGTGGGCAGCAATGGCCACAAAATGGGACCTGGGAAGCAGGGTGGCCAAGTTGGGGCCTCTCCTTATTGGGCCAGCCCAGGCCACCTACCACGCCCTCAATAGGGTAGAGACACGGCACTATAAGAAGGTGAAGGCAACTATTTTATACTGGCTGGAGATTTCACCAGATGTACCGGCACAAATTCCAGGCCAAGAAGGGACCCAAGGCGGGATGGCCTCAATTACTAGCACAGGCCCTCCGGGACCTAGTTGAGCGATGGTTATGGCCAGAAGCACACACCACTCAAGAGATAGTGGATATGATAGTCTTGGAATAATTTTTGACACACCTCACAGGTAGCTCCCAGAGATGGGTCTGGCACCACCACCAAAAGATGATGGAGGAGGTGCTCCACCTAGGCAAAGATTATGCAGCAGCTGTGGGGGAAGAGGAGGCACCTAAGAAGGACTGAGCCGGTGGCCCTACTCCTGCCCCTTGACAGACCACCACTGCACCTCCTAGATGAGGAGAGGCCATACGGAGGGAGGACATACAGGGGGCTACAGGGAAATGGTCTGTTACTGCTGTGGTGAGAAGAGCCATATATCCCATGTCGCAGAGCACTTAGTTGCCCTACTCCTATAAAGAGGGGAAACTGCTAGGGAAAGAGCCCTAGAAGTGAGTGGAGAGCCCCAGCTGCTAGTTACCAGGGCAACCAGAGGGAGCTAGTGGCCCACACCTGCCAGAGGTCAGGTGACTGGAAGGGGCAGGGCCTGGCCCACATATAAACCCCAGGGCTGAGGCCAGGGTGGCAGTTCCCTGCTGGCAGCCAAGGGGGAAGAAGCTCTGCCTGAGCAAGGAAAGGGGAGAGGCCTGACTTCATGAACAGCTCCTGATACTGATGAGGGATGGAGCACCCCTGGAGTGGCTCAAATGATGTTTAGCTAGGTGGCTTGAGTTTATGTTATAGATTCATAGATGTTAGGGTTGGAAGGGACCTCAATAGATCATCACGTCCGACCCCCTGCATAAGCAGGAAAGAGTGCTGGGTCTAGATGACCCCAGCTAGATGCTCGTCTAACCTCCTTTTGAAGACCCCCAGGGTAGGGGAGAGCACCACCTCCCTTGGGAGCCCGTTCCAGACCTTGGCCCAAGGGCTCATGTTTTGTTTGCTGTTTAAGACTGGTGGCTTGGGTGAGGCTATAAGGGGATGGAGGCAGCCTCATAGGGGATCCACGGTAGCGTGGACCCGGCCCCAGAGAGGGGGGCAGCGGTTGAGAAGCCCCAGTGAGGGGACGGTGATTGGGATGCGCCAACCCAAGCACCAGAGAAGGCGCAGCATTAGGAGTGTGCCAACCCCAAGCGCCCAGTGAGGCGCAACCCCAGTGCCAGAGAGGGCGCAACATTTGCAGGGCACTGAGCCCAGCACCAGAAAGGGTGCAGCACTTTGCAGTGATGGACAGCCCAGGTGCCAGTGAAGGCATAGAGTGAGACAGGGCCGTGGAGAGCCCGAGCGCCAGTGAGGCACAGAGCAAGACAGGGCTGTGGAGAGCCCGAGCACCAGAGAGGACACAGAGTGAGACAGGACCCAGGGAGGACAAGGGGGCCAAATCATAACAGGGCCCAGACCAAACAACGTCGGTTCCATCTGCAAGGCTTGGGGCATGGTAAAGGGGTGGTTGGAGCCACGCATAGCCCATAAGGCTAGGGTGCCCCAAAACACCCATTGTATAATGGGACCCACAAAGGGTTCAAGAATCCACAGGGTCAGTGAGTGCAGCAGAACCATGTCCAAGATGATGTAAAGGCAGCCTCCCTATTATCTTTACCATCAAAAACATGTGGCGGGCAAGAATCAAGAGTGCCCTTAGGGCCAACTTGGCATGGGAAGGGGGCCTTAGGGAGATCACGGCCATCCTACAGGACGCCACACCGTGACATCCCAGTTTTGCCCTAGGCCCCCAGTCCCATGCCTGAGACACACGATGAGAAGATAGATTGCAGCTTTGGGTGCCACCGAGGTCTGGGCCAGAAGAGCAAGCCCGTGGTGGAGGTTTGTATAGGTAACATGATCATACTGGTGGTTGTGGATACAGGCTGCTCCCAATCAATGGTGCGTAGCAACTTGCTGCCCCTGCATCTAGGTAGCACTGGAACCCCTGTCTCCAGGATACGCGTGCATGGTGCGGCCTACACGTATCCACGAAGAAAGGTGGAACTCTTGGTGCTGGGGCAAACAGAAGAGATCCCGGTGGGGCTGGCTGAAATGTTACCCTGTCCTATGCTTTTGGGCATGGATTGGCCACACCTGAAAGAGGTCATTCGCCAGCTAATGGCAGACATGCCTGGGGGAGATGAAAGGAGGCCCCAGACCCTTTGCTTCAGGGACCCAGAAGAAAGTCTTGATATCGATCAGATGATAAGAGAAGGAGACTTCTGCCAAGAACAATGCCAGGAACCCTTGTTTAAGAACCTATGGAGATCCCAGCTCAGGGAACATAAGAAAGCAACTGGAGCAGCCCTGAGACCCCCCATCCCCCAAACCCCATGCTATGAGGTAAGGAGGGGCCTGCTTTACAGGGTAGAAGACCTAGAGGAGGGAGGAGAGAGAGTCCAGATCCTGGTTCCCCAGAGATATTGGGAGGACTTACTACAGGTTGCCCATACCCTGCCCATGGGAGGGCACCTTAGGAGAGATAAAACAGAGGCCAGACTTAACACAAGATCTTCTGGTCTGGCATATACAAGATGACAAAGAAATTCTGTGCGGAGTGTCCGGAATGCCAGAAGACCGGGGGAGTAAAACTGGCTAGGGCTCCCTTAATACCCATGCCCCCGATTGAACGGCCATTTGACCGTATTGCCTTGGACATAGCCGGACCTTTCCCATGTAGTAGGGCAGGGTACCAGTTCATCCTTGTGATCATTGATTATGCCACTCGGTTCCCCAAAGTAGTACCATTGAGGTCCATGACAGCACTAGCTATAGTGACGGCATTACTACAGTGGATCACCTGGGTGGGGATACCCCAGGAAATCCTGACAGACCAGGGGAAAAATTTTGTGTCTAAGATTTTAAAGGGGGTCTGTCAGGTGTTGAAAATTAAACAACTGCGCACCTCGGTGTATAATCCCCAGACTGACAGCCTGGTGGAACGATTCAACTGCACCCTTAAAGGAATGATTAGCACATGCATACAGGCGGATCCTTGGGAATGGGATACCATGCTACCCCTATTACTTTTCGCTATAAGGAAGGCCCCCCAAGCCTTAACCGGGTACGCCCCATTCTAATTGATTTATGGGCATAGCGCTCAAGGGTTATTAGACCTAAGATGTGAAGAGTGGATGCAAGCTGGGACTGACCCATCCCAACCCCGGGTGGTGGGGGAGTTCTGAAAGTGACTGCAGGAAGCCCAAGAAATAGCACAGAGGAACCTTAGTCAATACCAAGAGAAGCAGAAACAATGGTACACCTCCCAATCTGCTGAAAGAGAACTTCAGGTACGGGACTGGGTGGTGGTATTGCTCCCCAACAATACCCACAATCTCATGGCCCAGTGGCAAGGGCCCTTTTGCGTGACAATGCACAGGGCCCACAAATTATGAGGCCTTATGAACAACACCGACATGGAGAAGGCAAATATACCACATCAATCTACTGCAGAAATGATGTCGGGGGATGGGTGGCTGGTAAAGCTGGTGGACGAGATTGAAGAAGAGAATGGAATCACCATACAAGACTTGACAGAAGCCCGAGAGGAGCCCAGAGTAGATAGCCAGTTAGACCCGAACTGGCAGGCCGAGATGAAAACCCTGATTACCGAATTTCAGGACGTTTTCAGGGAAATTCCTGGGGAAGCTAGAAGAGTCCACCACCATATTGTGACCCCCCCTCCTCCCCCCCCCAGACACATAATTAGGGATCACTGAAGGAAGCTACTGTGCCACCTATGGCCAGCCGTCCGGCAAGAAATTGAACAAATGAGGAGACGAGGGATTATCGAAGTATCCAAAAATCCATGAAGGAGCCCCATAGTAGTGGTGCCAAAACAGGACTGGTCAATCCGCTTATGTATCGATTACTGGAAGCTAAATGAAATTGTCATATTTGACGCGTTCCCAATGCCCCAGATTGACGACATGCTAGAGAAGGTAGGACAGGTCCAATTTATATCCATGCTAGATCTCACCAAGGGGTACTGGCAGATCCCGATGGCAGAAGAAGATAAAGAAAAAATAGCTTTTGGGACCCCATGGGGGCTCTTCCAATTTAAGAGAGTGCCTTTTGGGCTACACGGGGCAGCTGCCTCCTTCCAACGGTTAATGGAGCGCATGCTTGCCCCACATCAAGACTACGCGGCGGTCTACATAGATGACATTGTCATCTTTTCTCCCAATTGGGAGAGGGAGTGCCTAGCAACATGATGGGGCATAGGACTCTTCCAGTATTACCTGTTGGACAGGGAGTTCATGCTCATCACAGACCACGCGCCCTTGCGATGGTTAAGAACAGTTAGATTGACTAACGCCAGGCTCATGAGATGGTCCCTGGCTTTACAACCCTTCTGTTTTTCTGTGGAACACTGAGCAGGCCGGAGGAACAGAAATGTAGATTTTTTTATCGCACCCCAAAGACAACCCTAGCAAGGAAACAATACCTGTCGAAGAAGACACGCCAGAAGGTCAGGTACCAAGCTAGGACCTTCTAACTCAAGCAAGAGTTGTCAAGGAGAGATTCTTGTCTCCTTTCCTTTTGTTTTCTGGTCAGTTCCTTTCCCCCTTTTTATTTTTTCCTCTCTTTTCTCCTCTTGCTCTCACCCTTTCCTGGGAGACAGAACCCCACAGCTTGGCTCCACACCAAACTGTCCAACACCTCACAAAGGGGAGGGGAACCAAGTGACTGGAGGGGGAGGTGTGTAACAGGGTTACAAACTGAAACCCTGTTACTTGCGAGATCTCGCAGCTGGTAGTGATTATGACCTGGCGAGGAGACACCCCACGCCCATGGAGAGCCAATGGGGCTCGGCGCCCGGGGATATGAAGAGGACGATGCCCAGGGAAGTTGCCTTTGGGCACCACAAGACAAGAGAGAAGCTGTGGGGGAGACTCTTGGAGAAGAAGATCCAAGAGGAGATCCATAACGCAGGATCAGCGGGAGCCAAGGGATCCCAGAGCTCAGGACCAGCAGGCCCACACACCACCTACCAGGAATCTGTGGGAACGGTAGTGAGTGCAGGGAAGAGCGGAGCTGCTGCATGGGAAGAAGCCACAGTTTTGGCACCAGGACGCAGAGAGGCAACCCAAAAGCCAAAGGAGGCAAGGGGTGACCAGCCTAGACCCCTGAAGAGTCCCAGCATAGCATCCAGACCCCGAGGGGAGAGGGACACTGGGGGCCGAGATCTCAGGACCTGGCCGTGGGTGAACTCCTGAACCCGCACGCCAGCACTGCGCAGCAAAAGAGACTGGGCGGTGCCTGTAACAAGCCACTAATGAGGTAATTAGCAGTGGGAAGCCCAGATGTGAGAGAAACAAAGAAAACCCTTCTTCTCCCAGTTAGATGTGGGAACGGCGAGACACACGCGGGTGAAAGCCTGCTGCGCCCCTGCTCCCCCAAAGCCCCCCAGAGACCCTCCAGCAGCCGCGGAGCACCCCGCCAACCCCCAGCACAGCCGGAGGTAAGCGGGGCCCATAGAGAGAGGGGGCTAACCCCTTAGTGTGTGTGTGGGAGGAGGCGGCTGAGTGGAGCTGGGTCGGGTCAAGCCCCGCCCAGGCCCCTACTTCACCCAGCCCCCCAGGGAGCCACGCGACCGGAGCCACACGAACAGGCTGCGCAAACAGGCGTGCTTCTCTGCCGGCATGTGAGTTAGCGCGGAGTTCACGTGGGAGGGCACACAAGAGGGCCCAAGACCCTGCCTGAGTGCCCCCCAGGGTAGACAGTCCCAGCCATAGTCAACCTACCAGAGGCATGCCACGAATGGGCACGCACTGCACCCCGAGGGTCCCCTCGTGCTCCACGGCCCCCCCCCCGACACCTCGGAGACAGCCACCCAGACGGAGCCCTTGGTTCCGGCCTCCATGCAGACGGAGCCCCTGGCTCTCGGCTGCGGGGGCTGCCTGTCCGTTTTTCAGGCTCTGGGGCCTGGGAGCATGGTGACCTCCCCTTGTGGGGTTTCCTCCCTTTTGGGGTCTCTGGCACGCCAGCTGAAGGAGCTCCAGGCCACAGTCCAGAGACTGCGTGCCATCAGGGACTGTGAGCAGGAGATAGACTCCTACTGCCAGGCCCTTCTCCCCCTGGAGGCGGAGGGTAGACCACAGTCTCCCTCCAGGCCAAAGGAGGACTCCAGGACCTCCCGCTCTGTCCAGCCAGGGGCATGGACCATGGTGGTCAAGGGCCCTAAGGCCCACCGCACCAAGGCCCCTGCCCCGCCGGAGCTGAGCAACAGGTATGCACCTCTTGCCGCTCCAGCAGAGCCTACTGAGTTGCCGGCTCCCGCAGGCAACATGGGCCCAACTGCAGCTCCCATCCCTGCTCTCCCCAAGACAAAACGTAAGGTGTTTGTTGTGGGAGACTCCCTTCTGAGGGGGACTGAGGGGGCAATCTGCCGCCCCGAGCCCTTAGCTCAGGAAGTCTGCTGCTTCCCGGGGGCCCGCATCTGGGACATTGCGGAGAGGATCCCAGAGCTCCTCAATCCCACAGACCACTATCCCATGCTCCTAATTCATGTGGGCACCAATGACATGGCTCGGAGCACTCCCAGCCGGGTCATGAGGTGCTACAGAGATTTGGGAGCGGGGCTAAAGGGTCTGGGGGCACAGGTGGTGTTCTCATCGATCCTCCCAGTCTCAGGCTATGGGCCAAGGAGGGAGAGGAGGATCCACGTGGTCAACCAAAGACTGCTGCACTGGTGTCATCAGGAAGACTTTGGCTTCCATGGCCACAGCCCACTCTTTGGCGAGAGAGGCAGCAAGCTGCTGGGAAGAGATGGCCTCCACCTCTCTCCCCTAGGGAGGAGGCTATTCTGAGCCACACTGGTTGACCTGCTTCACCGGGCTTTAAACTAAGCCCGCTGGGGGACAGGGGGACTACCGCCACTGCTGGCTCACTGAGAAATCCTTGCAAAGCCAGCAGGTCAAGGCACTTAAGGGAGCCCACCCCTGCCCCAGCCCTAGTAAAATCTGTGGGCAAGGAAGGAGCCCCCCAGGGGACACTAGCTTGCCTGTACACAAATGCCAGGAGCTTGGGGAATAAGCAGCTCATCCTCCTGCTCAGTGCAAATAATTATGATGTCATAGGGATAATGGAGACCTGGTGGGACTCCACCCATGACTGGACCATGGGTATAGATGGCTATACCCTGTACAGGAGGGATCATGTAGAGAAAAGGGGCGGGGGTGTAGCTCTCTATGTTAAGGAAAGCTACACGTCCCTGCAAACCGATACTGGTGACTAGGGTGGACGACTGGAGATCCTCTGGGTTAAAATCCGTGGGGAACACAGCACAGGGGACACAATGGTGGGAGTCTACTACAGACCTCCCAACCGAAGTCCTGAGCTTGACCAGGAGTTTGCCCAGGAACTGGCTAAGGCAGCTTGCTCCAGGACCATGGTTGTCATGGGTGACTTCAATTACCCGGACATCTCGTGGAAGGATCACTCAGCAAAATCTGAGTGGTCGCAAAGCTTCCTCTCATGCGTGGATGACCTCTACCTGACTCAAGAAGTCTATGGGCCAACGAGAGGCAAAGCATTGCTCGACCTGGTATTGGCTACTGGGGATGACCTAGTTGGCGACCTAGTGATCGATGGGAAGCTGGGTGACAGCGACCATGAGCTGATCACCTTCACCATCCACAGAAAAGCTGGCAAGTCAGTCAGCAACACGCAAGTCCTTGACTTCAGGAAAGCCGACTTTGACAAGCTCAGGAGGCTTGTCAGTGAGGCCCTAAGGGACCATGACCACAGGGAGAGGGGAGTTCAAGAAGAGTGGTTGCTCCTCAAGGGAGCGATCCTCAAAGCACAACCTAAGTCTATTCCATCTCAGAGGAAAGGCAGCAAGAGGGCACAGCATCCACCCCTGGCTCTCCAGGGACCTAGCAGACCTCCTGAGGCTAAAAAGAAAGGCCTACAAAGGATGGAGGATGGGAGTCACCTCCAAGGAGGATTATTCTGCACTGGTCCAGTCCTGTAGGGAGCAGACCAGGAAAGCCAAGGCTGCAACTGAACTCCAGCTTTTTTGAGCATCAAGGACAATAAAAAGTCCTTTTTCAGATATGTGGGGAGCCGGAGGAAAAGCAGGGGCAACGTTGGACCCCTGCTGAACCAGATGGGGCAACTGACAGCTGATGCCCAGGAAAAAGCCAACCTATTAAATAGGTACTTTGCGTTGGTCTTTCATCAGTCCCATGGGATGCCCATGCCTGCTACGGGACAGGAAAGTCCGGGTGAGGGTGATCCCCTGCCCGCCATTGATGCTGACTTTGTGAAGGAACATCTTGAGAAGCTGGATACCTTCAAGTCAGCCAGCCCTGACAATCTTCACCCCAGGATACTCAAGGAGCTGGCGAGCATCATAGCCCAGCCTCTAGCATGGATCTTTGAAAACTCTTGGCACTTTGGTGTAGTGTCCGAAGACTGGAAGAAGGCCAATGTGGTGCCTATCTTCAAGAAAGGGAGGAAAGTGGATCTGGCTAACTATAGGCCCATTAGCCTGACTTCTATCCTGGGGAAGATCTTAGAAAAGTTTATTAAAGAGGCCATCCTTAATGGACTGGCGGACGCCAACATCTTAAGGCATAACCAGCATGGGTTTGTTGCGGGTAGGTCTTGCTTGACCAATCTCATTTCCTTCTACGACCATGTGACCTATCACCTGAACAAGGGAGAAGAGATTGAGGTCATATATCTTGACTTCAAAAAAGCCTTCAATCTGGTTTCCCATGATCGCCTCTTGGAGAAACTAGCCAATTGTTGCCTTGGGTCCTCCACGATCCACTGGCTGGAAAATTGTCTCCGGGGTCAGACCCAGAGGGTAGTAATTGATGGAAGTCACTCATCGTGGTGTCCTGTGACCAGTGGGGTCCCCCAAGGCTCTGTCCTTGGACCCATACTGTTCAACATCTTCACTAATGATGTGATCACTGGAGTCAGAAGCGGACTGGCCAAGTTCGCCGATGACACCAAACTTTGGGGCAAAGCATCCACACCAGAAGACAGGTGGGTTATTCAGGCTGACCTGGACAGGCTCAGCAAGTGGGTGGACGAGAATCTGATGGTGTTCAAAGCCGATAAATGCAAGGTTCTCCACCTTGGGAAGAAAAACCCGCAGCATCCTTATAGGCTCAGCAGTGCTACGCTGGCTAGCGCTATGGAAGAAAGAGACTTGGGGGCCTTCATTGACCACAAGATGAACATGAGCCTGCAATGCGATGCTGCGGCTAGTAAAGCGACCAAAACGCTGGCTTGCATCCATAGATGCTTCTCAAGCAAATCCCAGGACGTCATTCTCCCTTTGTACTTGGCCTTAGTGAGGCCGCAGCTGGAGTACTGCGTCCAGTTTTGGGCTCCACAATTCAAAAAGGATGTGGAGAAGCTTGAGAGAGTCCAGAGAAGAGCCACGCACTTGATCAGAGGTCAGGGAAGCAGACCCTATGATGACAGGCTGAGAGCCATGGGGCTCTTTAGCCTGGAAAAGCGCAGGCTCAGGTGTGATCTGATGGCCACCTATAAGTTTATCAGGGGTGACCACCAGTATCTGGGGGAACGTTTGTTCACCAGAGCACCCCAAGGGATGACAACTAGGTCGAATGGTCATAAACTACTTCAAGACCGTTTCAGGCTGGACATAAAGAAAAATTTCTTTACTGTCCGAGCCCCCAAGGTCTGGAACAGCCTCACTTACTGTCCCAATTGAGGTGCCAGGGATCCTCTTCATAAGACGGGGGTGATCCCAGGAACCACTCTGACAAGCTGCTGCCTTCCACCTGGTTCCCTGTAAAAGGAAGAATAACAAAGCACCTAGAATGTAAAATAGACCAAGCGTGGTCCTTCCATGGGTATTAATCATTGCAACATCTCTCCCCTCCCTATTTCTTTGATAAGATCGAAGTCGTGGCAGGAGAGAACCAAGGGATCAGGCGGTACCCTGCGCGGACACACTAACATTCACCATTTCATTTTTTTTCTTTCGTCTTCCAATATATGTAATAAACCTTTATACTTTTTGTTAGACCCCGACTCCTTGCTGTGCCCAACAACTAGGGAAACAATGGTCCAATTGCCCATGGATCCTGTCGCTCATTAGCCAGAGAAGAGCAGGGAGCAAACACCAGCACACATTGCTCAGAACAGCTTTATTCAGAATGGAGGCAGCTTCAGGTGAGCTCGCTCACTGACAGAGTATGGGGAGCAGCCCTGAACAACAGTTCTTTCCTATATTTATACACCTTGGTTCATACATATTAACATTTATCCTGCTTCATCCCACCTTTGATTCCACCCATTTTTCTTCCCATCTCAAGCTCCACCTCTGTTTGCTTCCTTAGCATGATATTGCCATGCACTTTATTCATTTACATGCCTCTCCCCTAAGACAGCATGCATAAGACTTTGACCCCTATCTTCTTTTGGTCACTTGTGTTTCTCACTGGTTCTTGCTGACTTCCCATCTCCAAGGCTGTATCTCTGCTTTTGTCTCCTGACACTAGTTGCTTAACACATCGTGTACTTCACAGCTGATCCTTTTGTTAAGAATCCACTTAATCATTAGCTAAGTTAGTTGCTTTTAATATATCTGCTAGCCTTGTGACTAAAAGCTTTTGCTGAGGTTACCTTTTAATACATCATCCAGCCTTGTGACCAGCAGCTTTTTGCTGAGACACAGGAAAAATCTTTCATTCAGCTGTACACTCAGTACTCCCCAAATTTCATATCGTTACCCCAATATCCAAAATCCATATTGTTACCCTAACACTTTTATCAATTTTCTTGTGGTAAGGATGATCCCAGGGCTGCTGAATACTAGACATTCAATTTCTACAGAGATGAGTCCCTTGTATTTTGAAAACTGGGTAATTACCAGTAAGCTTGCAAAGTTTCCTCCACTGAAGCTGCAAAGACTGGGGGCAGGACATTGAGATTTCCTAGAAACAAAGGCTCACCCCAGGTGCAAAATTTTGTATCCATATAGCAGGACAGTGGAGAAAATCTTAGGGAACTGAAGTCACCCTGAGAGCTTGTGAAAGGACCCAAGTTAAAAAAACTCCTACTTTTCTTTGATTAGCTATAGGGCCTGGAAGCCATGTTTTCCATATCACAGGCTAATGGGATTCTGCCCATGGTTTCTACATGCCAAATAACTATGTGCATAACACTCTTGCCACAGAAGTTACTTGACTTAACAATTAAACATCTTCTGACCAAAATTTTAAGTGAAACATTCCCTTTGGAACTGGACTGTCAGATGATGCCAAAAGCAACAGCTTTGTTGGTTCCTCCACTTCACTATGGTGGACTTCTGGAGCTATGTAATCCTATTGTTACTGTTTGTGGGAGGATCAGAAGCAGAATAAAGGAGTGTTTTGTGATGGTGATGTCTCTTCGCATGTCATGATAGCACAGAACATTTCTGAGACCAGACAGCCATCACTGAGAAGCAGCCAGCCCTGAGATCAGAGTCAGTACTGCTAAAGGGGTTGACTGTTATTATTAATAATATTATTTAAAATTGTAGAGGACACTTATCTACTGAATGGAGCTGTGGTTTAGGACACTAGTTTTCTCAGTTCTCTTATCTTCTATTTTCATATCTGCCAACAGCCTTCTGAATGCTCTAGGGTAGTAATAAACTATACTAGTTGACACCTAAATTTCTTCTTGATGCCTTTCCAATGCCACAAATAGATGATGTTGGAGAAAGTCGGCCAAGCACAGTATACATCCACCTTAGATCTGACTAAAGGTTATTGGCAAATTCCTATGGCAGCAGTGGACAAAGAAAAGACAGCTTTTGGCAGTCTGTGGGGCCTGTTCCAATTTAAAAGGATGCCATTTGGGCTCCATGAGACAGCAGCCTCATTTCAGTGATTGATGGAAAAGATATTAGCACCCCACCAGGAGTATGCTGCAGTGTATACTGACGATATTATCATCTTCTTGCCAGACTGGGAGACACCATCAGCATCTATATTGAGTACTAGAGGAACTGAAGCAAGCAGGACTCACAGCCAATCCTAGGAAGTGTGCACTAGGAAAGAGAGAGACTCAGTACCTGGGTTTCCTTGTGGGCCGTGGCACCGTAAAACCAGTAACGGACAAAGTGGCAGCCACATGACAGCATCCTTTGCCAAAATCCCTTAAACAACTGTGGTCGTTCCTAGGCTTCCCTAATTATTACCAGCAATTCATCCGGGGTTCTCAGAGAAGGTGGCTCCTTTAACAGAATTGACCAAGGGTTGCTGTAACCCGGTCCAGTGGAACACAAAAGCACTCCATGCTTTTAAGCAACTAAACAAAGCTTTGTGCCATCACCCACTATTATACTCCGGATTTTCAAAAGACATTCTTTCTACAGACAGATGGTTCAGGGGTGGTACTCAGAGCAATACTTTTTCAAGAAGATGAGGGCAAAGAGAGACCCATAGCTTTTGCCAGTAAAAAGTTGAACCCAGCACAAACCCACTACTCTACAATAGAATGAGAGTGTTTAGCCATACATTGGGGAACAGAATTGTTCCAGTACTACCTCCTAGGCAGGAAATTTGTGTTGATCACAGACCATGCTCCCTTGAGATGGCTGCAGATGGCTAGGCTGATGAGGTGGTCCCTAGCCTACAACCTTTTTATTTTTCAGTGAAACACTGGGCAGAAAGACGGAGTGGAAACGTTGACTTCCTATTCTGCCCAGATGACAACTGAGACGATAACTAGACTTACCTAATGGAAGTTGCACAAAGACACTCAGACAAGCTCTTCTATTTTCTTGTCTGTTTTGTTTGGATTCCTCTTTCTGTTTTTGCTTTTTTCTTTACTTTCCCTCATGTTGTATTTTGGGGAATTGATTTCTTAGGATTCCTAGGAGATTGCTACTTGGCAGGGGAACTGCTGGACTTAGGGGGGAGGTGTGTAACAGGGACTCAAGCAGGAGCCCTGTTACTTGGGGCTAATTCTGGGAGGAGTGACCTCCAAATGCACCCTGTCAGGTGGAGAGGATTTCTCACCTGAAAAGGGACCAGATGATTAGCCCACAAAAACCAGGGATAAAACCAGCAGTGGGACATTTACAAATTGCCTTCGAGCACCAGAAGAGAAACAAGGGGGTGATTGAGACCCCAAGGAGAGATAAACAGGGAGAAGCCTTACCTGTGGCTGGGAAGGATGTTGGTAGCTCCTGACTACCTGAAGACTCCACAGGTCAGACCCAACAAACATGGCTACAATGGATCGCACTTCTGTGGTGAGTCTGAAGGATCACCGAGGCAGTGGGAACAGGCTCTGCAGAGAGCCGATTAAAAAGCAGAGCCTTTGAGACAATGTGCAGGGAAATAAGGTTCCAGATATGTCCCTGACCTGAGGGGACCACAACAGTTGAGAAAATAACCAGAAGAGCTGTGTGGGAGCTGCAGGGAATGCTCCCAGCACAAATTGCGGATGAGGAGTAAAAGATGCGGGGATTGAATGCTAACGAGGCAATTAGCGATGCAGATTAGTTTAAACAAAGTATCTGTAGAAGTTTTAGCTCAGGGGTTTTCTCACTTTCAAATCAACTGCCTTCACCCGTGAAGTCATGGGCAAGGCTACTGTTGTTATATCTTCTACTTCAAAGAAATAAATCTATAATTTGAACGTGTATCATCTGGGTGCTATTCCTTGGTCATGGACTTATTCAGTAAGTAAACAACTTACTGATCTCCTTCCTTTTCTTATTAAATCCAAGTTGTGGCAGGCGAGTATAAGAAGACAAGAGGATATTACTCAGCATGCTCACAAATAGCAACATGTAAATGAGAATTTTCTTTGCAGGTATCTGCATAAAAGCAGATAAGGAAACATAGACAGAGAAGAAGGCACCATAGAAAGTCAACCTAAAATGTCTTTTCTAGTGTTGTCACTACTTGTGTTCTGCAATGGGAAAAGGAGTGCACAGTTTCTTCTTGTGGTCTATGAATATCGGGGAAGAACATGTCACTGGACAACTGTACAGGGAGGATGTTAATAGTCTGCCTGAGCCATTGTAGCTTGAGAATTTACTGGCTTTTTGTACTTATGAGCTAAGCAGTGCAAGTAACTTTGAAGTCTCTCAGACAATGACTAACATTTAAGTAAAGATTTAGAGGCCTCTTTTTTTTCTTGAGTTCATCTAGTGCTTAGCAGACTAAATCTCATTCAAGAAGTTATTTTGCTGTTGTTTGTTTTTGATACATCTGAATGTAAACTGGTGGGCAAGTCAATGAATCACTCACCTCACACATTCAGGTTCTTATAAACAGAGAGGACTTTCAATTTCTCTTGAGTTAGACATTAAATCATGGCATTTGCTTCCCAAATCAAATCATCATGGTGGTTCATCTATTTTCTATGTTAATCTCCAGTTTTTTTGCTCTATTTTTTATAAATATAATTTAATGATTGTACAAACAGACTGAGAGGCGTTCCAAAAATTCCCTCTAACTTCTTGGCTAGGTTCGTCTCTGACTCAGCATTTGGTTTTAGGATGATGATTGTTTTCTGAGGTGGGAACAAATGTGAGGAGGAGAATTTCAAAAGAAAAGCCTCTAAGGAAATATGACAGGTTAGCAATATTTTGAGAACACAAATTTAAAATAACTTTGTTCTCATTCAGTGTTCTTCCTACAGGTCTACTTTAAGAACACAAAATGAATCAGGAGAATCTCACTAACACAGTGAAATAATTGGTCTTTGTGGGTGTCTCTTAGAATCCTGAACTGCTGTGCTTCCTCTTCCTGGTCTCTCTCATAGTATACATTGCTACCTGGCTTGGTAACCTCACTATCATCACTACAGTCATTTCTGACCACCACCTCCATGTGCCCATGTACTTCTTGCTCATCAAGTTGGCCTTCCTGGACCTCTTCAAGTCCTCAGTGACTGTCCCCAAGATGCTGAGGGACCTCCTGTCCCCACACAAAACCATCTCATTTCACAGGTGCTTGATACAGATATATTTTTCTTTCACTTCTCGGGGGGCACCTCCGTCTTCCTTTTCATAGTGATGGCAGCTGACCAATATGTGGCCATCTATAAACCATTACAGTAGTTGATCATCATGAACTGGGGTGCTTGCATAGGGCTAGTGACTGGGGCATGGTTGGGTGGCTTTGTCCAGTCTGTTGTCCAAATTGCACTGCTCATTCAGTTGCCCTTTTGTGGACCTAATGTACTGGATAATTTATACTGTGATGGCCCACAGGTTGTGAAATTTGCTTGCACAGAAACCTGTGATAGACTTGCTGATGGTCTCCAACAATGAGTTTGTAATCACTGGGGTCTTCTTTGCATTACTCATTTCCTATACTATCATCTTGACCAAGATAAGAATGCATGTTATGGAAGAGAAGCACTAAGCTCTTTCCAGTTGTACTACATGGATTACATTGGAGTGCTTGCATTTTGGACCTGCCATGTTCATTTATGACAGACTCTTGCAGAAATTCACAGTGGATAAAGCAATCTCTGTGCTCTACACAGTGGGCATCCCCATGCTAAACCCAGTGATCTACACACTGAGGAATGCTGAAATGAAAATTGCCATTCAGAGGTTACTGTGGAAACTCCTGTTCTCAGGAAAGAAATCAGAACCTTAATTTGTTAAATAGTCTCAGTGTTTTCCACTTTGCAAAACCTTTCAGCTAAGATACAATAATAACAATGATAATATTGATATCTCTAACCATAACAATTATATATGACATCAGTCATATATGATTTGTATACATCTAGTATAATGTTCTAGTCTTTTCCAGCCATCCAAATGGCTATTTCTTCACTCAGTCACACACCCTCCACCTTTCTCCAGGTCCTACATATTTCTTACAAGCCTTCCACTATTAGCTGTTCAGAGACCAACCTCAAGAAAGTGCTAGAGAAGCACCTGGATGGCTACTGCCCTGTGACATGCTGGTTCAACTATTTGGGATGGGCAGTCAGTGAGACCTAGCTTTCAACCAACTCTGGGCAAGGGGGCCTAGAACTTGGATCTTCCCACTTTGCAGGTGACTGCTTAGCTACTGAGGGCAAAATATAAGAGGCTTTCCTCTCCCACACATCCCTCCTTTGTTTCTGAATACAGGTTCCAGTAGTCATGGTATATAGCAAACATTCAGACTTCTAAGGCCACTTCGAATCCACAAGGGGATCAAGTGCCTTCCCTGGCTTTTTACCCAGCCAATGCATAGCCTTCTGGCTGTGCCTAGTCTGCACATGTAGGCAATTGGTGATGCAGCCAGGAATGCAGTTCTTTACCTATATGGAATTGTGAAAGGTAAAAGTCTTCATTGGCTTCACTGGAGGGAAATGTCCCTCCAAGAAAACTGAAGAGCTGCCTTTGAAAGTAATCAAGAGCTGCCCTTGGAAACGAATAGGAGATCTTTGTGCTCCTATAAGCAGAAGTAGAATGTGAGATGTCCTTCCTAAAATACTAAATATTATATTTATAACCTGATCTGTCTTTCCTTGCAGCTGGATCTCTGAAAGTCTATCTCCTCCTGAATAAACTAGCATAGCTCAAGATTATACTGTATGATTAATGCATCGCATCAATAGTCCCGGCCTTTTCAAGTCTGCTATGTCTGTGATTGAACAACCAGACGCCTCTAAGCATTAAAAATATTACAACAAGGTCAAATCTCAGCAATATCTGTTGATTTCCTATCTGACAGGAAAATTAGATCTAGTTCTCAAAATCGGACAGACCCCCAAATTTTCCACTTACATAATTTCTAACTCCTAAAGTAGCATAAGTACTAAAATTAAAGTTTCTCTAAAATCCCTCTGAGGTTTTCCTGCCAGGATCAAAAATGTTGCCACTTTGGAGTTTTTAAGAATTCTGTCTGAAGCAACTAAATTAGGAAGTTTAATAATATCTTCCTCCTCCTCCTCCAATCCAAAGAGACAGAGCCAAATGTGTTTTGGTAAGGAGCTGCCTCATATTACAAGATGGGATAAACGAAACACAAGAAAAGTAGTCCCCATTTTAAAGGTCCCTCTAGAAGTAACACAGAACTCTTGGGTTGTTACAGACAGTGGAAGAGAAATCTGACTATGGGATAACAGCAGGAAAGAAAAGCAGTTAGGACTTCTGGGTTCTGTATGGCAGTTGCGGATAAGGAATAGCGTACCTTGTCTCGGGGTGATGGCAGTTGTTAAACCAATTGGCCACACACAGACAGTCAATTTTTCAACCATTTAACATGGAAAATGAATAGAACATAAAAATATATTACATCAGAGAGAGATGAGGAGCAGACACCTGAGTTAGAATATGTCTGTTCCTAATCTTACCAAAAAGCCCAGAAATAACAGTGATGGGATCATCTTTAGTACTTTGAATGAACTAGAATAAATGTTCAAACCTTAATGGACATGGCACCTGGGGGGAAAAGGTATCTTGACTCTAGAACTAGGTTACATTTGGTTAGAAATGATTTGTAGCTATTGACTTAATTGGCATAACCAGCCATACTATATTGTCTGGTCTTTGCATTTGTCTGTCTGTTTGGCTGTCTATTCATCCCAGAGTCAAATCTCTTATCGAAACATTTATCTATCTGACTGATCACCAGTAATATAGAAGATGGTGGAGTGATTTTTTTTTTTTTTTATACAATGTGGATGCTAGATGATCGAGTCCCACTGAGAACTGAAAGAACTCACCTTTCTAATTCTCTTAGTTACTTCTGAACATTCCATTTGGAGAGACTGCTTTAAAGATTGTTCGACAGGCAAGGATTTCTTAGGTTGGTATCTTTGATTGGTTCAACTATGTAGTTGGAATAAAGTTAGATGAGTTTCAAATGCAAGGCATTCAATACTTACCTGACTAGATAACCTATCACTTAACTCTGAGGCCTCTTTTGAAATCCTGCCTGAAGTACCAGGACAGTTTCTGAGGTCTATATTAAGTCCTTTAAATGTGATAGATGAAAATATTGTTAGCCTCTTTAAGCCCAAACCCAGAGAGTGAGTTAAGAGTGAGATCCAAGAGAGCCATGTCTCCTCTTTTTCATTATTGCCAGTGACAAAGTTTTCTGCTTATAGACTCATGGGGCACATCCACACATGCAAGCATGTGCACTTGCAGGAGCTCAAACAGAAGCGGCACAAATTTGAGCCAGGGCTTTTTGCCTCAGCAGCTGTGCCTGGACATGCACAGCTTCGTCTCAGGAGTTCTGGGGGAGAAGATGGCCTGGCCCTTTCCTGCCTCTGGCTACTGCTAGCTGATGGCTTGCTTCTCAGAGCTTTTGGGGGTAAATTGGCTGCACTCCTTTCTGCCATGGGCTGCTGCTACCCCCCCACAGGGTGGGGTCCTCTGCTGCATGCCACTGCCCCCTCTCAGAAAGGGTTCCACCACACTGCACCACACCTCAGCTTCTGCACCCTGTTCTGGCCTGCTGCCAAACCTACCACCAAGCCGTAGTTGAGGGACAGCCTGGGGAGGGAGCCTGCACTGCCTGTGGGGTGCCCTTCCACAACATCACTGCCTGAGCCTAAAGGTGCCTTGCCTGCCACAGCTGCCTTGGCAGGCCACCCCCTGCCTTCACCTCCACTTCCACCTGAAGCACAACCCAAGTGGCTGAACTGGATGACTACTACCACCACTGCTGCTGTTGCTGCCATCTGTTCTGCTGCTGCTCCCTCTCAGGAGAGAGGGAGATTCCCTGATGCACCACTCAACACCATGCCTGCAATGGATTACTCCCTAATTGACTGATTGCTCCTGCGCTCCCCCACAGCTGCCTCACTGCATCTGATCCTGCTTTGTTTTCTTGCCTATTGCTCTGCTGCTGAGTGCCTGATTGGAGGCCAGTGGAGCCTCCCTGCCTGTGCCTGACACCCCAGCCCCTGGAAAGAACAAATGGGTGATCCCCATGGAGGAGGTTTTGGGGCTACTGGACAGTCCCAAACAGGAGCCCATGGAGGAATCCCCTCACTGTGCTGGCCAGGGCTTACCTCCTGAGATCACGAGTGCTAAAGTTGAGGGCTCGACTGACCCAAAGGAAGGTCCAGCAGTGGAAATCACCACCCCCCCCCCAACTGTCTGGGGGAGACAGGGGCCCTGGGGCTAACCCTAGTGAGTCCTGGGTAGGGAGGTCCCCTTTCTCAGGACTCTGAGGCAGACACCGAAGCCACCCCAGTGCCTGACAGGTCTCTTCCCTCCCCCTCCCAGAAAAACCTCACTTCCAGCCTACCACATACTCCCGCACCAGAGGGGGTCAGGGTGGGGTTCCCTAACCAACAAGCTGATCTTGTTGAGGACCCTGTACAGACTCCCCCCGGGGCTTCAGCTCTACCCTACCATCTTGTGAAGGAGCCCCACCTCCACCCGCTCACATAGGTTCCTAGCTGAGATACAGGACCTCCATGGTGAGATGCCTTGTTGGATCTGGTGCTGGCCACGGGCAACGACCTGGTGAGGAGACTGCAGGTGCTCGACTAACTGGGCAACAGAAATCATTGCCTGCTGGAATTCACCATCCAGTGCAAGGTGGCAAAGGGCTGCAGCAAGGTGGCAGCCCTGGACTTCAAGAGGGCAGACTTCAATGGAGGTAAGAAGAATAGTCAGTGAGGCACTGAGGTCCCAGAGGGGGGAGGAATCAGGTGTCCAAGAAGAGTGGTCATTCCTTAAGGAGACGATCCTCCAAGCCCAAAGGAAGGTAATCCCAACACGGATCAAAGGGGGCAAGAGGGCGCAAAAGCCCCCATGGCTCACCAAAAGCATATGGGAACCTCTCCTAGCTAAAAAGGAGGTGTACACCCAATGGAAGGGAGAGGCCATCACCAGGGAAGACTATACCTCGGTTGCTCGTGGCTGTAGGGGGGTGGTCAGGAAGGCCAAGGTGGAGATGGAACTGTGACTAGCTACCCAGATCCAGGACAACAAGAAGTCCTTTTTTAAATATGTAGGGGGCAAAAAGAAGGTACCGGGTAATGTGGGGCCTCTGCAAGGCACGACCAGATTTCCTAGCGTCGCTCCAGATGACAAAGCTAACCTATTTTACAATTTCTTTGCCTCCATTTTTCTGAGCAGGTACCAAGTCACACCCCCCCCACCAGGACCACTGTCGGCCCCAGGGGAGGCACACGTAGGCCTAGGGTCAGTGAGGATCTAGTCAGGGAATTTCTGGAGGAATTGGATGTATTTAAATCAGCTGGTCCTGACAATTTTCTCAACCCCAGAGTGCTGAGGGAATTAGCAGAGGTCATTGCAGGACCCCTGGCATGGCTTTATGAGCACTCATGGTGCTCTGGTGTGGTGCCAGAGGACTGGAAAAGGGCCATTGTGGTTCCCATTTTCAAAAAAGGGAAAAAGGAGGACCCAGGAAGCTATAGGCCAGTTAGTCTTACCTCAATCCTAGGTAAGCTTTTTGAGAGAATTATCCTGGCACATGTCCATGAGGGACCAGCAGGGGAAATTATGATTAGGGGCAACCAACATGGGATCATTAGAGGCAGGTCCTGTCAGGCCAGCCTGGTGGCCTTCTATGACCAGGTCACAAAGTCCTTAGACGCAGGGGTAGCAGTGGACGTAGTCTTTCTGGACTTTAGGAAGGCCTTCGACACTGTCTCTCACCCCATTCTCATTAAAAACTAGGGGACTGTGGCCTACACAGTCAATTGGGTCACTAACTGGCTGGAGGGTCAAACCCAGAGAATGGTGGTGGATGGTTCTTATTTGACCTGGAGGGATGTGGGCACTGGGGTTCCCCAAGCCTCAGTCCTCGGGCCTGCGCTGTTCAACATCTTCATCAGTGACTTGGACGATGGGTGAAAAGCACCCTGTTCAGATTTGCAGATGACACTAAGATGTGGGGGGGAAGTGGACACACTAGAAGGGAGGAATAGGCTGCAATTGGACCTAGATGGGTTACAGGGGTCGGCAGATGAGAACAGGATGGGTTTCAACACTGACAAGTGCAAGGTGTTGCACCTGGGGAGGAAGAACCAGCAGCATACCTACAGGCTGGGGAACTCCCTTCTCATCAGTGCAGAGACAGAAAAGGATCTTGGGGTCATTATTGAGGCCAACATGAACATGGGCCAACAGTGTGGGGACGCTGTCAGGAAGGCCAACCATACCTTGTCATGCATCCACAGATGTATCTCAAGCAGGTCCAAGGAGGTGATCCTCCCCCTCTATATGACACTGGTCAGGCCACAGTTGGAGTACTGCATCCAGTTCTGGGCACCGCACTTCAGGAGAGATGTGGACAGCATTGAAATGTTTAAGAGGAGGGCCACCCGCATGATCAGGGCAGGGCAGGCCCTACGAGGAGAGGCTAAGGGACCTGAACCTGTTCAGCCTCCACAAGGGAAGGCTGAGGGGGGAAATCTAGTGGCCATTTACAAACTAGTCAGAGGGGACCAGCAGGCATTGGGGGAGTCCCTGTTCCCCCGAGCACTGCCAGGAGTGACTAGAAATAATGGTCACAAGCTGGCAGACGGTAGATTCAGACTAGACATCAGGAGGCGCTACTTCACTGTCAGGGTGACTAGGATCTGGAACCAACTTCTGAGAGAAGTGGTGCTGGCTCCTACCTTGGGTGGTTTTAAGAAGAGGCTAGATGAACACCTTGTCAAGGTCGTTTGACCCCAGTACTCTTTCCTGCCATGACAGGGGGTTGGACTTGATCTACTCAGGTCCCTTCTGACCCTACAAACTATGAAACTCCTGTCACAAGGGGCTGCAGAGCTCTCCCAGTTCCAACCAGAGCCCAGGGTCTTAGCAGACTGGAGGGTTCAGACGGTGCCTAAGGAGCTGGCTGAGCCCCAGGACCAGGAGGAAAATGCCTGAGAGCTAACAGGCTCCATCAAGCCTGCGGACCTCTCTATCCCAGCCATCCCCAGCTACTTGCATTTCTTGACTGTGACTACACACGGTGGTCTTCCAGCAAGGTACAGCTTGTCTTGGACCACTGGTGAGATTTTGACAGTGTCCTCACCACTGTGAGGCCCTGGTGAATCATCCACTCCACCTCTTCAGCCATGAGGTCATTTAAGATTGTGACCCTCAATGCCCACAGCTGCAGGAAGGGTATCTGGAGATGCCAGATGCTCTCCTTCCTTCAGGGCAGGGTGTACCCCATGATATTCTTGCATGAGACCCTGACAACTCTGAGGGTGGGGGAGGAGCAAACATGACATTCCTGGTTGGACTGAGGTTTATATCTCTTTGCTGCACTTTGCCTAGGAACACTTTACTGGCATCCGTCCAACCCCTTTCAGAGATCACCACCTTGTCTGGGCCCAGGCCATGCTAGGCTCACTGCTCTACTTAGGGTTCTACCTGTCCCCCACAGACCCCTCCCTGCCAGACAACTGGAACCAGCAGGAGGCAAGGGTGGTGGAACAGCTCTGGGCATAGGCAGGACTCCTGAGATGTCTCTCCCTGCATGGAAGAGGACTGACCAGCTCTGGCATCACTTACACACCCTGCCTGTGCCCTCTGAGGTCCTGACAGGGCATTGGAGTTTTTCTGGTCAGGATGGCACTGGGTCGCTGGGGAGGTCCTGAGCATCCCCTTGTGGGAGGGCGGCCATGGCCTGGTTTGCCTGTGCAGGCAGGTCCTGATGTTCTGCCTTCAGTCCCCTCAGTGACTGCTATAAAGGTGTCAGTAGCCACACGGCATGGGGCCACCTGGGCCGTGCCTTCCTCCACCACTTCTGGGGGCTCTGATATGACTGGCAGCTCCTCAGCCTGCAGGGGTTCTCCCTGCAGGACCTGTAAGGGCTGCCAAAGTTCTACTAGGATCTCCTTCAGGCTGGTCTCCAACTCCAGGGTGTCGACCTGCTCATCAAGCTCCTCCTCTGGAACCACCAACTGGAGGTGTAGACAGCAGAGGTGCCCTGATTTGTGAGGTGTGGACAGCAGAGACACCTCAGTTATGACATAGGATGATCCTGGCTGGTGTCACTCATATTGGAGACCTTCTGGACTATGAAAGGCTGGAGTGGGTGGACCCTACTGTGCTGGCCAACTGCATGGGTCTACCTACAATACGTGCAACCTGCCATCTGGTCCAGAAGGTGAAATCTACCCTAACTCCCAATGCCTTTGCCCTTGTCTACTAGGTCCTGTGCAGTGGCAGTCCCCGCCCCCTCTCCCCCGTGTCGTGAAGCTGGTGCCTCGTGGCACTCCTCTATCCATCACCTAAGCCAGCTGGAGGACACCAGACTGGTTGGTTTTTCCACCATCCATTGCAGCCACATCTACATGCTCATGTGCCACATAATCCACCATGTCGCCCTCGCATCCCGCCCAGACACCACGTGGCAGGACCTGCTCAGCAATGGCATGGCTGGGGCATCCTAGTGGCTGAGTCTGTGCTCCACCCTCATCCCATGAGCCACTGGGGACCTCAGCTGGCAGCTCCTCCATGGAGCCATCACCACAGTGTGTATGTGCCAAGCTTCACAGACACCCTTGTCTTCTGCCCCTTCTGTGGGTAGAGGGAGACCCTGGCACACATGACCCTCGAGTGCACCAGGCTGCATCCCCTCTACCTCCACAACCTCTTCCTAAGGTTCTGGATGAATTTCACCACCCACTTTTTTATTTTCAGGCACCCCATCCATGGCCCAACCAAGTCCCAGGACCTCCTGGTCAACCTCTTCCTGGCCCTGGCCAAGTGGGCCATATACATGACCAGGAAGGGGGCTCTGGCCAGGAAGGTATCCAGGGACTTTGGGGCCGCATTCCTCTCGCTCATCTGTGCACATCTCCAGGCAGAGTACAAGTGGGTGGTGTCCACCAGCTCCTTGAATGCCTTTGATGACTGGTGGGCACAGCCCAAGGGACTCTGCTCAGTGTTCCCCTCAGGCACACTTATTTTCATGTTTTGAACCTTTGACCCACACGACACTCTATCCTGTTTTTGCTTTAGTCGTCCCAAAAACTTAGTTGCACTGCTCATTCATTAGCCCCACAAGGGACTACTAGTTAGCCAGGTGGGCCTTAAGACCCACTCTAATTGACTGTAGAAATAGACAGGAGCTTCTGAGGCCCAGCCACTTGGTATCTGGGGACACTATCCCTTCTGCCAGATGGACTGCCAAAGCAGCACCCCCAAAATCACTTTTTAGAATACCCCAAAATGCGCGCGCGCACGTGCGCACACACACACACACACACACACACACATCCCCCCTTCATTTTCTACTGTGGCGATTCCGGGGCAGGAATTTACATGGCCATCTCTGCCCTCAGTGACCCCTATACAGACTTATCTACTTCCCACTGTAGCCCCAGTGATCGTCATGCAAAATATTTAGACCGGTATGTGACTGGAAGTTAATGAACAATTATTTTCATTGCATATATGCATACATGTCAAATGGAATAATACCATCTCCTATTCCTGCATACTTAAATGGAAAAAAAAACATTCAGTGTAGAAATTTTTTTTTAAAAATCACACTCTTATTACATGGAGAATGGATAAACTGAGCAAGAAGCTATCTTTTTAAACAAAGAGGTTGGAATTAATTAAAATGCTTAGCTGTATTTGCAAGTAGAAAAAAGGTTTTGAAAATATCTAACAGATGTGTGAGTGCTGGCTGCCTGTTTACAATACTAGTGAAAAGTTAGAGAGAGCACAGAAAAGCAGCTATAAGAATTATCTGGAAATTTGCATTGGAGAGACAAATCAGTTTCAATTAAAAAAAACAAAAAAACAAAAAAAAAACAACCTGACAAGATACTTGATACCAGAATTTGAACACCAGAGAGACAGAATGTTAACATAGTGAGAAAATCCAATCTAGACCTATGGCTGAAAATTGAAATGAAATTCAGACAAATTCAAATTAGAGATAAGGCATACATGTTTTAAGAGGATGATTGAGCAGTGAAATATATTGTCAAGGCAAGTGGTAGATTCCCAGCAACTGCTGTCTTTCGATTTTCTTCTGGAAAGGCTGCTAGATCTTTTAGTCTTATCTGTACATCAAAGGTCATTACATTTCACAGATTTTCCTTCAGCAAACACTTCCTCCTGAAATCCTTTAGTGAGCTTTTATGTCGTCTTCCAGCACATTTTCCAAGACTCTCCAACCCTCTCTTTGGAGACATCGAGGGAGAGGCAGAATTCACTGCTTCCCTTGGTAATATGGCCCTATGATTACGTCTAATTTTGAAAGTGTCTTTTTCCATCTGAAGTTGCCTAAAGATAGTTGTATATTTTAAAATCACATTTGATGCATTCATGTGTCCTTTGTGCTCTATATACATAATGGGGTACATTGAAAGTAGTGTAGCCATATCCTTGAGTATTGCAGGTGTGCTAAGAGGCTGGGTCACTTAGCCTTTTCACAGCAACACATAAGCAAAGCCATGCTGCCTCTAGTTCGGAACATAGCATTTACTGAACAATTTAGCAGGCCCCTGTGTGGCACAGTATGTCTGTGATATATACATCCTGTTAGTTCAATAGTTCTGTAAACTGAATGTACCGAGAGGAAGTGGCTGAACTGAAATATGACCTCTTTTAATGACTTCTGTCCCATCTTCACTTTTGGGGTCTTACTTTGGAAGCAGCCAATAAACATAGCGTGCAAAACAAAATGGAGCCTAAAGGAATTTGATGCCTATAGTCACAAAATTCAGTTTATTTATAAAATTATATAAATAAAATATAAGTTTATATATAAATAAAATTCTCAATAGACTTCTGTGAGTAAACAGAGCTCTACTATTTTACATGTGTCGTAGAAATGGCACCTTGAATCCTATTCCAGTTCAGAAAAGCTTCACATTTTATATTATGTGAAGGAAAAAAAAAGAAAAAAAAATCAAATAAAGGGAAATAGTATAAGCCATGAAATTATCATATAAATTACATATGGATAGTGTTACACATGTACTGGATGAAAATGATGTTTGACCTTTACTGAGACTGGTTGATGGAAGATTTAAGACTGAAAAAACCCAGGTGTATAGATATAGATATCTGTAAGAAGGGGAAAAGGAGGAACTATGACATATCCTTCCCATATTAAAATATTAGGATACTCTGTAAATGGACTATCCAACTAGGAGCCCACAGGCTGCATAAATCACACAAAGGTTTAATTTGCAGCCCGTAGGCTCCTATCCAGCCAGCAATCCCTCTATTGCTCTGGCTGCAAAAACAGCCAGTCAGCCAGCTTTCCTCTCGCTTCACTTTCCGCATAGTGTGCTTGTCCAAGGGGATAGTGCAGCATGGCCTATCATAAAGTGTGATGCTCAAGTTGAGGCTAGGGTCTTGAGGTGCAGATTGCGGTGTTGCGGGGATTGCCATTAGGTGCACACTGCTGCAGTGGGAGAGCATCCATGCAGGGATGTTGCAGTGGTTGAGGATGACTGTGTGGTTACATGTTGAGAGGTAGGGATCAATAAGGCATGTAGGCTCAGGGCCTGTGACCCTCCACTGGTGTAGCCTAAGGCCATGCAGCTCTCACTAGTATGGCCTGTGGCGAATGTGGCTTCTGGCCACTTAGGCAATATTTTAGAGCAGGGTTGTCTACCTTCTATCTGCAACTCGGGTATGTAGGAATACCTACCAAGATCTTTCATATGCTTCTTCATTTTGAGGTGCTGAATACAAGATACCTTAAAAGGGTCCAGTTTTTGGAAGAGGAATTCTTAGCATTTTTGAAATTCAGACCTTTTACCTGATTCTCATTAACATTGATATAAACAATAGTGGAATCAGGACGTTGATTCATGGCTAGGAAGTGAACTTGCTGTCTCTTTTTGTATTAGAAAAATCAATTGAAAATCCAATCATGAATATATTCCAGTCCTCTTGTTAGAGTAATCTCATAAATCGAACTGCAGCTTAATGGGACATTGAGCTTTTCCTACAATTCTGTTCCTTGGACAAGTTGCACGATCCAGTCAAGCTTCAGGTAACAAATTTAAGGCATCCTAGTTTTGGCAGCCAATATTACATAAGGGAATGATTTGGGAACATCATTGTAACTGCATTTCACATTCTAATCTAAATGTCTAGGTACTTCTTTGATCAACAAGGGAAGGTTTTTGGCATAGATTTGAGCTTTGCTCTGAAGTTATTACTTTGGATCCATAACAAGCCACTTTAACAACTCTGTCACTGCAGCCCTTAAAGGGTAAGTGTTGCAGAGCACTGGGGTGCCCTGCTCCTAGAGGGCAGAAACTGCCAGAGAAAGAGCCCTAGCAGGGACTAGGAGCACACCTGTGGGTTGCCAGGGCAACTGGAGGGAGCAAATGACCCACACCTGCCAGAGGTCAGCTGCCTGTAGGAGGCAGAGCCTGGCTCTTATAAAGCCCAGGGCTGAGGCTAGGCTGGCAGTTCCCTGCCAGCAACCAGAGGGGCGGGGGCGGGGGCGGGGGCGGGGGCGGGGGCGGGGGCTCAAGCTCAAGCTCAAGCTCAAGCTCCTGGAGTTAGGATGCAAGGAGAAGCCTAATGGCAAGTACAGCTTGACCAGAGTTGAGCAATGTTGTTATAGCCAGAGGGCATGTGTTTGAGTTATAGCCAGAAGGCTCGATTTTGTGGTGTTGTGTATTACACCGGTGGTTTGGGTGAGGCTATAAGGGGTTGGAGGAGGCCTCATAGGGACCCACAGTGGTGTGGGGGCCCCAGCGCCAGTGAGGGCGCAGCATACTTAGGGGGAACCCACAACAGTGTGGGGACCCCAGCACCAGTGAGGGCGCAGTATCCTCAAAGGGGCCTCACAGCAGAGTGTGAGAACCCCAGCGCCCAGGAGGGCACAGCATACGGGGTGTATAGACCCCAGCCCTAGAGAGGGGCACTTTTTGAGAAGCCCTAGCATGGGCGTAGCAAGCCCCAAAGAAGGGGGCGTTATTGAGAAGCCCTAGTGCAGGCCTGGCAAGCCCCAGAAAGGGGGCTGCACTTGAGAAGGCCCCAGAGAGAGGGTCACGGTACAAAGAAGGCCCCAGGAGGGGGCGGCATAACAGAGGAGGCCCGAGAGACGGGCAGTGTATGTAGAGAGACAGACCAACGTCGATTCCATCTGCAAGGCTTGGGGCGTGGTATCAGGGGTGGCTGGAGCCATGCATAGCCCATAAGGTTAGGGTGCCCCAAAGCACCCACTTGTAGGACAAGATCAACAAGGAGTCCGGGAAAACCACGGGGTCCAAATAAACATAGAGACGAGTCCGAGAGGGCGTAAGGCAGCCTCCCAACCAATTCAAACCATCAAAGATGTGGCGGGTGAGAAATAGAGGGTGCCCTTGGGCCAACTTGACACAGAGAGGGGGCCTTAAGGATATCACAGCCCTCCTGTAGGACCCCGCCGTGACAGTAAGATTGCATGGTTAGATATATGGTGTTATAAAACTCATTTGAAATTATTGATAGTAACACTGAATTTCATAAATCATGTATAAAAGCTCTGAGCAAAGCTCCAGAGCAAATCCATGCTGTTTTAAGTATTTTACAATTTTATACATAAAAGCAATTCTTACCATTACAGCAGTTTTGTTGTGAATAACACCACCAATGGTATTAACAATAACAACAAAAATAAATGTAGGGATTAGAAATTAATAACAATTAACCAGTGAATAGATCTGGTCAGGAACTGCTTTTCACTTGAGGATGGTACACACTTAATAACTATTTTTTTTTCTGAAAATACATCAGATTTTCATTAATAAATTTAACTAATAAAAGAATCAGACTGGCAATAACAAACATTCAACAGGAAAATGTGGAAATCCAAGGTCCATACAAAAATCATACTTTAGTGGAAAATTTAAAAAAGGGAATACATTCTTATTTAACTGTTGAGTTCTTCTGTGCTTCGTATACTCACAGACAGTTCCAGACAAAAAACTTATTGTGCTTACTATATTTTATGGAGATTGTAATTTAATTCTTCTTTTCTCTTTATAGACAACAAGAGCAATTTCAGTTAGTCAGCATCTGCTTTTAATTTTACATATCGGAAAAATAAGAAAAGCCTACCAACACAGGAATTACAGCTTAATTTTCCCTGCTGAGATCATCTTGCTGAATAGTCTCTTAATGGCATTTTTCATCTCAGTGTTTCTCAGTGTGTAGATCATGGGGTTCAGCATCGGAGTGATGACTGTGTACAGTGCTGATATTGCTTTATCCATGGTAAACTTTTGGAAGGGCCGAGCATAGATGAAGATGCAGGGTACAAAGTGGATGCTCACCACCATAATCTGAGCTCCGCAAGTAGACAGGGCCTTGTGCTTCCCTTCCATGACATGGGTTCTTATCTTGACTAAGATGATGGTGTATGACACAATCAGGATAATGAAGATAATTATGGTGAGTAGTCCACTGTTGGAGACCATCAGCAATTCAACCAAATAGGTGTTTGTGCAGGCCAGTTTGATTACCTGAGGGACATCACAGTAAAAATTGTCCAATGCGTTGGGACCACAAAAGGGTAGGTTGATTGTCAATACCACCTGAACAATGGAATGAGCAAATCCACCCAGCCACGCTCCTGCCACCAGCCCTTTGCAAGTGCTTTGTTTCATTATGGTCAGGTAGCGCAAAGGTTTGTGGATAGCCACATACCGATCAAGTGCCAACACCATGAGGAAGAAGACAACAGCACCCCCAGTGAAATGGAAGAAAAACATCTGTGTTATGCAACCACCAAATGTGATGGTTTTGTGCTTGGACAACAGATCCCACAGCATCTTGGGCACAGTTACTGAGGACTCACTGAGATCTATGAAGGCCAAGTTTCCCAGTAGGAAGTACATAGGGGTTTGGAGCCGGTGGTCTGTGATCACAGTGATGATGATGGTGAGGTTCCCAATCCAGGTCATTAAATAGATTACAAGGCAGACTGCAAAAAGTAAACATCTCATCACTGAACTCTGGGTGAGGCCCACAAGGAGAAATTCTTTCACAGTGGTGGTAAAGTTCACCTGCTCCATTGATTACACTTCATAAGCACCTGAAATTGGAACACTGTCATGGTTCATAGAGCATGTCTGTTTTGTACCTGAAAACTTCCATGAAAAACACACCATCAGAATATTCTTTCACATTACTCCAAAAACCTCATACCGAAAATGTAATGGAGTTTCTCTTAAAATTGCTTTTAATGCTCACATGATCAAACCTAAGACAGAGACACTGAAAGCAGCACTGAGTGTATTCCAGATACACACCAAACGGAAGTTGCATGATATTTTGGAGTTAGTTGGCATGAATAGAATAGGAGGGAATGGCTAGAGTATGTTTTTACAGGGGTTCTCCCTAGTACAGGCTAGCATGGAGTAGACATGCCTTATGTTGACGGATTAAATCCAAAACAGACCATTTTATGACCTCATATAAAATGGGCTCTGATTCACTCCATTACCCTATATTGAGAAAAATGACTTGCATTTGTTAAGGCATCTTTCAGAAAGGTATCCAAACTGGATTAAAAGATATCTATCTATCTATCTATCATCTAAAAGAGGATCTACCAGTTTCCTTGAATTTGTTCCAATTGTTAATCAAATCAGTGCAAAACATGTTACACCTCTCTTTCATTTGAGGTTTTTTCTGGCTTCAGCTTCCAAAAGTTTATTCTGTGAATGCCCTTCTTTGTTTCACTAATTAGGCCTTTGTACCAGTTGTCTTTTCTCTATGGAGATGCTTTTTCACATGAAGATACACCACTATCAAGTCATGCTTTTTTCAGATGCGAGTTCTAAGTTGCTCAATGGAAGACATTTTTAACCAACTCTCAAAGCATTTTTGTGGCTTTTCTCTATAACATCTTAATTATTTTAAGATTTTTTTTTTTTTTATTAAATGTGGTTTCAAAACTTTATGCATTCCCGTATTACCTACCTAAATCATGTTTACTTCCCTACTTTCTATAAACATTGCCTGGGTCCACACACATACTTTACTGCAGAGTAGACTAATTAGCTGTAGAGTAAAGCATCACCATCTACGTGTCTGATGGTATTAGGCTACAGTAAACTAATTAACACTGCTACAAGTTAGAACTTCCTGCAACAATCCTATTTTATGGCAAGTTAAGAATAATTAACTGTGATTATATGCCCGTGTAGATCCTGACTGCGGGAGTAATTTGTGTCCAGTCAGCCCAGATAGAAGGGGGCCACACTCCTGCCTGCTGCCAAGCCATATGGCTCTGCACTTTCAGCACTCATGTCCCAGCCAGCCCCTCTGACACCTGATGCCACTGTGGAATCAGAAAAAAAAATAAGTGCCTTAAACTTTGATCATACGAGTTATAAGATGACATAACCGCTTTGTGGGGAATTGCTGGCTCTGTATAGTAGAACAGATAAGGGAAAGTGTTTGTTCTTTGTAACTCCTCTGCAACTGCTTCACTCACCACGGCCTTGAAGATAGCAGAAAAAAAAAGTATGTACAACTCTGATTTCCAAGTGCAAGAAGGGGGTGTTAGTTCTCTCTTTGTGTCTCCCCCATAGTTCCCATCCTGATAACAGCAAAGCAGTATGAACTAGTGTTTGTAGCTGCTTTTTTCTAGCAAACTCCACTATATGATCACGTGAGTTGTAGCAACTGTTAAAAAGTATATAAGCCTCCTGATTTTGCTCTTGGGGGGGGGAACCCCCTTCCAAGTGCTTGGGAAACCCATGTCACTTTGGGGTCCCCTCTACAGCTGTAGCTTCTTTTGAATAAAAGCTTCTGCTGACCTGACCCAAAAGTATGCTGCGTGTGTTTCCACGACACCACAACCTGGAGCCCAGGGCAGGAATGGCCCTGGCATAAACTTCTCTGCCCCAGCTCAAATTGCTGCTGTACTGGGCGCATGTGTAGATGCTGTGCCCAAGGGTAGTTTACTCTGCCTCAAACTGCTCTGGAGTTTATTGCTTCGAATCAATTGCACATGTAGATGGACCCATTAAGTCTTTTTCTCCATAGTTTTCCACTCAGAACTTATGTTGTAATCTTTCTGGCATCATCACTTTCCAGAATGCAGAACCATTTCCTATAGGTATGGTCTGCATTGCTTGTGCTTTGATGCATAACGTTGAATTTATCAGTATCAAAATACATATTTTTATTTAAAACACTCATCCAGACAGCTTTCCAGGACTGCCCTATCTTCATCAATGTTTATAGCTCCTCTAAACTTTGTTTTAATGTGCAAATTTTATTATCTGTGACTTCACATTTATTTTCACAGTGGTAATAAAAAAAAATGTATAACATGGGGTGCTGAACTAATCCCTGTGAAACCTTATTAGGAAAGCATCTTCATTTAAAGAGGAGAACTCTAATTTTGAGAACTGTATTTGTTTTCCCATTAAGTTATTTACTTATTCTCACTGTACCTGAAGACACTGCTTTGTTTCTTTGGCTGGTTAAATTTTTCTGCAATTTCCAAATTCCACGCTGTATCCTCAGCCTTAGTGGAAATGATCCCTAATTCAGCCGATACAGGAGTTCCACAAAAGAAGATGTGCAGCCCTAGTCTAAGAGAAGGAAGAAAATGTCCTATTGGTTTGCTGTGCCACAAGCTCCCGCTCAAGTATAATTCTTTCTTACTCTCTGGGTCATCTGGATCAATAAGGTTTCTTTCAGCAAGAGAAGAGTTTACAGGAAGGGGCACAAGTTCGATTTACAGATGATAATAGGGGATCATAATACAAAGAAGGTATTTCACATCCTACTAATTTTGTACTGTGAGGAATGTCTCTCTTGGAAAAATTAGGGAGCCATATAAGTTTTATGAGAGATGACTGAAGTCATTTCCATTTGTAATGGCTTCTGCCCACTGCCACTTCCAACATATTCCAACCAGAAGGACAGAATCCTTTGTAACTTTTTATGATGGGAAATAATTTCTCTGTACCCACTAAAAGCTAAGCATCTTGAATTTGGTAGAACAGAGTACAACATAAGCACCTACCAGCTCAGTTTCTTTTTGTAATGCAATCTATTAAAATCAATACAGTTAAGTAAACACAGGCAATATCATTTTCTTTAAATCAAATTGGGTAAGGCGTCCAGTCACCGTGAGAGAAAGTAGTCAAATCATACTTACTCTGGTGGTTTCCTTGGTACAAAACACTACAGTTTTGTGTCTCCAGCTCTAAACTGCTGCAGAGATGAAACCATGCAGTCATTGAGAACTGAGCCCACACTAATGAGTAGCAAATCTTGCTCAGAAGGAGCTAGTTGTTCCTTTAACCTGTCCCTTTTCCATTGGCATTTAAACTGTTCATAGCCGAGTTTCTATAGCTCCTATTGCATTTTTTTTCCCTTCAGAATCCCCACTCAAACCTATCTCTGCATGTTCAGCTCAAGGAACCTGTCTGCTATATGGACCTACAGGCCTGGCAGAGATATAGAAAGAAAACTGTCCCATAAGAAACCATGGGGTATGAGAAGGGTGGCTGGGATTTTAAAAACAATCTAATGGATTTTAATGCTTACTTCCCTCTGACTTTCAGTAGAGTCACCCACCTGTCTTTGGCTTGTCTTGAAAATAACAACCAATATCAGTAAGCAGTTTAACAAAAAAGAAACAGCCCGAGTGCGTTGTTATTTCACTAGTCAAATCTCCGCTTCCTTACCAACAGGTCACATGCATCAAAAATCAGTATCTTGCACTACTTGCTCTATCTGTGATACCAGAGCGGCTCTCTCTGATGTCTAGAGGATGCCCTAAGCAAGTTACATGTTAGATCTGTTCATTATTCCTTCCAGAGGCAAGGAAATCAGATCAGATGCAAAAAAAGGAAGCAAGTCTTTTTTTCCCCTCTTATTTATACTAGCCCACTGATATAGGCACAAAGCCATTATGAAATCCTCCTGAGGTTTAGTGTGATGAACAAACTTGCTGCTTTGGAAGCAGAGGTATTTGCCTCGAGACAAGTCAATAAAATGTTTGTAGCATCTACAGCCCAGTTTTATTATTAATCAAGTCAGAGACAACTGATTTTGGGAATGTCCATGGGTTCAGGATTGATATATGGAGAGCATTTAAAACACAACAAAGGGACACTGGGTATTTGACTAGCCTTCCAAAGAAAGAATTTTTGTGAGTGGCATTTTTTATTGGACCAATTGCCAAGTTGGGATAGACTTAAACAAGCTTCTTGATATTCCAGGTGGACGGATACTGTGATATCCAAAAGCTTGTCTAATTGTAACCAGGCAGTTGGTCTAATAAAAATTATCACCCACAAAAATTCTTGCCTTTTGCATATTTCCTGGACTATCACAGCTACATCACTTTAGCGCTTCCAAAGCAGTCAATCCATGAACTCCTGGGTTCTGTTCCTAGGGAGATACCTGGTCAAGAACACAGAGCATTGTGGAGGTTGTCAGGACTTGAGAATTCAAGGCTATGTACTCAGTTTGAGAAGGAAATCACAGTCTAACGTTTACAATCATAGAATCATAGAAGTAGGGTCAGAAGGGACCTTGTAGATCTTCAGGTCCGACCCCCTGCCTGGGCAGGAAGAAAACTGGGCTCAAATGACCCCAGCCAGGTAGGCATGAAGCCGTTTCTTAAAGACCCCCAGGGTAGGAGCCAGCACCACTTCCCTTGGAAGTTGGTTCCAGATCCTAGCCACCCTAACTGTGAAGTAGTTCTTACGGATGTCTAATCTAAACCTACTCTCCAACAACTTGTGGCCGTTATTCCTTGTTATCCCGGGAGGCGCTAGAGGAAACAAGGTCCCCCCAAGCCCTTCTGGTCCCCTCTAGTGAGTTTATAGATGGTCACAAGGTCCCCCCTCAGCCTTCTCTTGTGAAGGCTGAACAGGTTCAGGTCCCGTAACTTCTCGTTGTAGGGTCTGCCCTGCTGTCCCAGGGTCATGCAGGTGGCCCGCCTCTGGATCCTCTCAATGTTGTCCACATCCCTCTTGAAGTGGGGTGCCCAGAACTGGACACAGTACTCCAGCTGCGGCCTGACCAATGTCGCATAGAGGGGGAGGATCACCTCCTTGGCCCTACCTGAGATGCACCTGTGGATGCACGATAGGGTCCGGTTAGCCCTGCCGACCGTGACCTCGCATTGTCAGCCCATGTTCATCTTGGAGTCAATAACGACTCCAAGATCCCTTTCTGCCTCCGTGCTCTCAAGAAGAGAGTTTCCCATCTTATAAGTGTGCTGCTGGTTACTACTGCCCAAGTGCAGCACCCTGCATTTGTCAGTATTGAAACGCATCCTGTTTTTGTTAGCCCACCCCTGCAACCTATCCAGGTCTCTCTGCAGTCTCTCCCTCCCTGCTAACGTGCCCACTTCTCCCCAAATTTTTGTATCATCAGCAAATTTGAACAGGTTGCTTATCACCCCGTCGTCCAAATCGCTGATAAAGAAATTGAACAGCGCGGGCCCAAGGACCGAGCCCTGGGGGACTCCGCTGCCCACTTCCCCCCAGGTTGAATATGACCCGTCCACCACCACCCTCTGAGTACGACCCTTCAGCCAATTCACAATCCATCTGACCGTGTAGCCATTGATGCCACAGTCGCCTAGTTTTTTAATGAAGATGGGGTGGTCGACAGTGTCAAAGGCCTTGCTGAAGTCCAGAAAGACTACATCCACGGCGACACCTGCATCCAATGCTTTTGTGACCTGATCGTAAAAGGCAATCAGGTTAGTCTGACAAGACCTGCCCCTAATGAAACTGTGCTGGTTGCCCTTGAGCATCATCCCCGATGCCAGCCCATCACAGATGTGCTCCTTGATGATCTTCTCAAAGAGTTTCCCCAGGATTGAGGTAAGACTGATGGGTCTATAGTTGCCCGGGTCCTCCCTCCTCCCTTTCTTAAAGATGGGGACCACATTGGCTATCTTCTAATCATCTGGCACCTGGCCCAAGCACCACGAGCACTCGTAAAGCCATGCCAAGGACCCTGCAATAACCCCTGCTAGCTCCCTCAACACCCTGGACCTGTTGATTTGAACACGTCCAGCCCCTCCAGTAGCACTCTAACCCGGTCCTCCTCAACCTTAGGCCTGGAGGCATTCCCCTCGAGTCCGTCTTGAATCATGATGGGGAAGTCCTGGTCCCTGCACAAGAAAACGGAGGTGAAGAATTTGTTAAAGAGGTCTGCCTTCTCCTCTGGCGCAACCACCAGATTGCCCAGTGTATCTTGCAGGGGCCCCACATTTCCCGGCGCCTTCTTCATCCTCCCTATATATTTGAAAAAGGACTTTTTATTATCTTTGATCTTGGATGCTAGTCCTAGCTCTACGTCCACCTTAGCTTTCCTAACAGCCCCCCTACAGGCCCGAGCAGTGGAGGTATACTCCTCTTTGGAGATCGCCCCCCCTTTCCACTGGGCATACACCACCTTTTTGGCAACCAGGCATTCCCGGACATCCTTGGTGAGCCAGGGAGGCTTTTGGGCACTCTTGTCCCCCTTGCTTCTTGTTGGAATCGTCACCTCTTGGGCCCTGAGTATCGTCTCCTTAAGGAACGACCAGTCATCTTGGGCACTGAGTTCCCCTGCCCTCGAGAACCCTAGCGCCTCTCCCACCAATCTCCTTAACTGCTTGAAGTTGGCCCTCTTGAAGTCTAGGGCTACCGCCTTGCTGCAGGCCCTTGTCACCCTGCGCTGGATGATGAATTCCAGCAAGCGATGATCGCTATCACCCAGGTGGTCAAGGATCTGGAGCCCCCTTACCAAATCATCACCTGTGGCCAGGACCAGGTCCAACAGGGCATTTCCTCTGGTGGGACTGTGCACCTCCTGGGTTAAGTGGAGATCCTGTATCTTGGCCAGGAACCTCCTGGATCGGTCCGACCTGGCTGACTGCTCCTCCCAGCAGATGTCGGGGTAATTTAGATCACCCATGACAACTGCATCCCTTGCCTTAAGTGCCTCTGCAAGCTGGCCCGAAAAATTCCCGGTCCAGCTCCTCCCCTTGGTTGGGGGGTCTGTAGTAGACCCCCACTGTTAAATCCCTCTCCCCATGACCCCCTTGTATCTTGACCCAAAGCATTTCAGCTTGCCCCTCCTCCAACCTCATTTTGCTGGCAGAGGATATGTATTGCTCTTTGACAGAGTGCCACACCTCCTCCCTTCTTTCCTTCTCTATCCCGCCTGTAGAGCCTATAGCCCCTAATGCTAACTGCCCAGTCATGGGATGAATCCCACCACATTTCTGTAATCCCTACTATTAGAGCTTAAGGCTTGCCAACTCTTGAGTTCCCTTCCCAAGTACGGGAAAGGAACTGAGTCTAATCATTAGCATAGGTGTGATAATGTGTACCAAAATGTGTTCCAGTTCCCATTCAAAAAGAAGAAGATTGTGAGAGATGCCCAGGTAGGATGGGGTCTGGAAGTCAGACCTTCTAGGTTCTGGTCTGACAGATAGAAGAGAAGTGTTTCTACTCACTGAAGCAGACCACTGTAAGTCTAGTTTCTGCGACTCTTAAAACTATGAGGTGAATAGGATATTATAGAGAAGAGATTCCAGAAGAGATTTGGGTATCTAAAATTTTCACTAATGCTAATGCACTAATGCATCTATATCCCTTAGACAGTTTAGAAAAACGACCCCGCTCTGATCACCTAAGCAGTGAGCACAGCCAGTCATGCACAGCAGTCGTGCACCTCCATGCACACCCTATGCGTCACCACTGCTTACGTGGCTTTTAGATTCTATTTTCACCTGTGATGGAATAAGTTTGCCCCGGTACATGGGTATCTGATGGAAGACAGACAGAGAAGGGTGTCTTCTGCCATTATAGGGTTGATGGGGCACTTAGGGAAACCAAGAATTAGGCTCAGGAAGAAATCCTTGCCAAAGCCCAGGATGGAGAGAGGCTGGGTGGTAAGCAAGTGTGGGGGTAGGGGGAGGGTGGCAGTCCTCCAGCCCCAAACCAAAACTAACAGTGCACCAAACCACAGGGTCACATATTAACAGGGTAGGGTTAACCATGAAAACCAGCCTTATCCCAATAGGGTTAGACAGGATTTCTCTGCTCCCATGATTCACAGACAGAGGAGAAACAGCCAGGGGATTGGGTAAGACAGTTCTCTTCTCTCTGCCGGCAACCCTTCTGGACTAGCAAGAAGGAACAGCTTCAGCTGTTAGTAAATACACATCGGCAGGCTTACTTGTGCCTGTATCTGATGTTGAGGCAGATAAAGGCATCAGCCACCTTCTTGTAGGCTACCTGATATACACACCAGTTGGGCCACTCTCTCCCTCACTTTTCCCTTCCTTTAAAAATGAAAATACTAGGCCTGTGGGGAATCCTCCTCCTATGGATCCTCCTACTTAAGGCCAGCCTGAGCTGTAACTTGGACAGTGAAGTAGCATTACATAGGAAAGGCATCAGATGCTGTCTAGAAGTGATCAGCTGTGACAGCAGCTTAAAAGGACATAGAGAAGTCACAGTGGTCATCCTCCCAGCAAAAGGGCTGCTCAGTTCTGGCAGACCCAAAATGGCATTAAGGAAATTTAGTTTGCAGGATCCTTCTAACCTCATCATTTTTCTGAAATCCAGATGTGATCCCCAAGTGGATTGCGTCCACATAGGACTGCATCCCAGCAGAGAAATCCGGGATTACCAGGGCAGCAAAGTCTGGAGGACTGCCAGAATCCCCATCCCAGTAGGGGGATGAGGAGTGTCAGGATGGATGTGGGATGGGCCAGCTGGGTGCACTGGGCATCAACTCAAAAAATGGGACATAGAAAACCAAAAAATGGCCATTTAGATTACCAGGAAGGGAACAGAATGCCACTCTAAGTTACCTTCTGGATTTCAGTTTATGACTTTTGAAGGGACATACATACATACATACATACATACATACATCTCTCTAAGTTGGGTTTTGAATACAATTCAGTTTGTAGAAATGTGCATCTCCAGCTTCCAGTCCCTTTCTGCCTCTATCAGATTGACTTAATGTACTTTTTCTTTGACCTCACAATTTTCCCAGGTCACAACTCCAAGCATAATAGAGAATGGAAAGGCAAAAGGAGAGAGCAACCAGTAGGTTGCATATACAATGACATAAGCAGTTTACATGTGTGGGGGGGCTTTAGATTAGTAAGAGGCCTAAGCAGTCATATAACAAAGTATGGATGACTAGGACAAATATCAGAAATAACCCTGAGAGCAGGGATCACAATCTAGAATTTCCCCTCCCCTCTTTCCATCAGAGTACCAATCTGTAGGCCACAGCTTCTTTGCCTCTTTCTAGTTCCATAATTCCTGTATTCTTATAAGCATGCTGGCTTAATTTAAAGGTGGGAGGGGTATAACGTGCTTCCAACCCAGCCCATACCCTGAGTACTAGGGTCAGAGTGAGTTTGAACCCCAGAGGCTGTCAGGCCTATAACTCAGGTGTTCCTCTTTGGGTATGAGCATTCCAACAACTAGGTAGTTGACAAAAAGTAATTGCCACCTGCTCTTTCCCATTTGTATTTTTTTTAAGTGAAAGTGACTACATTTCAGTTGCTGCTCCTCTACACGTTCAATTCAGTGCTCAATTTAGTGTTCCTGATATGTATTAGGTGTTCCCAGTTCATAACTAATAATCAAGAATCACTATGGACATATGTGGTCTTAGGAAACAAACCATCACCATTGTGGTTTGCAGTGAGTTCCACTTGGGCACCTAGACTGCTGAAGTTTAGGGTATATATGAAAGCCTAAATATGAATGCTGAATAATTTGGACATGTGAGATTGTATGGTTCCTGGAAAGAGGATATTATTTTTTTTACTTACATCAGTAACTTCTGCCCAAGTCCCATGCTGGTACCTAGTTTACCAGATCTGCCCCCTAAATACAATGTACTCCCAGTGTCTACTTCATGATCTGGTGACACAGCTGCTGGGCAGAGCTGTATGAAATTGCCAGCAGTGCTTGGGTGTGCATGCAGTGTGGCACCTTAGTGGTGTTTTCTCTCTGCTGCCAAAATTTCCACTGGGAGAGGCATCAGTATAGACAGCTGAAGAATTAGATCTAGACCTATGTTATTCTTCCTAATTTTGCCACCCAGGAAGAACACCAGCACTGATGACATCCATAGAATAGAATCAGAGGTTAAAGGTAGGACAATTTCAGCCAAAACTCCTTGACTTTGCAACTGCACACCATTTTGTCTAACAAAACCCATCTGTTGAACTTGATCCCTTGAAATCCAACAGACTTTTATTATCCAAACTTTCGGTCTGTCTAGCAATCATTAAGGCAGGTGAGCATGTAAAAAAACGTAAAAGCTTATTAGGAATACAAATTCAAAGAAAAGTCTACCCAACTGGTGCACTTAACATATTTTGATAATCCTGAGTGACTAGAATTGAACAAGGAATCAAGAAGAGTTGGGTATACATAAAAGTCCCCCATATACCTTTAAAAATCCTAGGCTCTGTGCTCAGGAGACAATTCTCATACACAGTGTTTTGACACAAAATGACATTGAGCCACTTTCTGAGGGTGAAGCAGTTTACACCTTTATCAGGTGCATTTCATTTCCTTTTGGAATGACAGCTTTTCAAACTCAACATGAGATCAAATTTCTCTTGTCCCTGATTGGATGAGGAATCAGGTTTGCAGATGACAAGTCATAAGAAAGGAAATTCACCTGGTATTATTTTTTTTTTCCATGTAGGGAAGAGATTCCTTGCACCACTAGAGTTCATAGGGTCTAGATGAGATGCCCATAGTCATGCCCATTGTCAACATCCTCTTTGCAGTATCATATTCAGCATATCAACACCAAATAAAGGGATTTCCAAGTAAAATATGAAAAGAAATAATATTTGTCTGATTCCCAAATAAGCTAAGCTATGTTGTTTTACTAACCCTACAGATGTAAGAACAAAATAAGTAACTACCAGTTGGGAATGTTTGCTCAATGTGATATTTATAATCTAAACCAGGCTAGTAAAAACCAGACACAAATAAAGGAAAATATAATGAAGATGATGGTGATGTTGTTGCTAATTCAAATAATTTTGCTGTAACTATTTGATATAGGGCATCACATATGTATGAGTCATGGGCAGAGAGTCTGTGCAAACAGGTCAGAAGAATGAGGAGTTTCAACAGATACAGGGTACATGGAGAGATAGATTGATTGGCATTTTTCATAAGATTAGATAAGGGGTATGCATTCAGATAGGTTTATATCTTTCTGCTTGCACACCCCATATTTATCTGCTTGCACAACCTTTATTTAAGTGGGATCCTCTGGTTTTAGAAAGTAGTCCCAGTTTTATTTCTAGTTCTGATTTGCTTATTGGATGGGAAGCAAAGTGCAGAAAGAGAGAGAAAGCTATCCACAGAAAAGAATCAGGTAATCATGGCAATTGCAGCTGCTTTGAATTATCTTTTCCTTTTTAGTCCAAACATTACAATCCTATGTAGTTTCCCTAGCCTTAGGTCCTTAGAGAGTAATGGGCTAGCTGAGATAGTGGAGTGGAAGTTCTGATTCCTATGGCATCTGAAGTGTTCATAGAGGAATGCTCTCAGCTCAGACTCCTAAATCTTCTCTGCAGTATCCTCACTTAGACATACTTTTGAATTTTAAACTCTGAGATCAATCCAACACTATTATGCATCTATAGCTCCTTCAGAGACCTGAGAAGCAAGCTTCCTCCACCAGAAGCAATGATTAAAAATCAGGCAGGTGTTGGAGTATGGAGGAAGCCAATTAGGATTTTTGGAACAGCCTAAAAGGACTTGGAGAACAGGTTTGCACCGACTCACAGTGGAGTTGGGCAGCTAGCAGTTCCAGGTTCCTCTGAAAACCACAACCAATACCTGGAAAGCCTTGTAGAGAGAGAATCAGCTTGTAACATTAAGCATAATCCTCTTAACTAAATCTCTCCTGCATTAACAAAAAGATCGTACCATCTCTTTCTCTGCACTTATGAATCAACAGTGCATTTCTAGCAGAACATTGCATAATTTATGCTTTAAAATTCATTACTTCATATCACCAGCCTTATCTGCAACTTCAGAACTCTGATTATTAAGAGTATATCTCTAATCAGTCTTATCTCAGATCTGTTCATGTGCTAAGAAGCAAGAAAAGTGGTCATATTTCAAAGAATAAAGCCTTAGGCATCTTTCCCTATTTTTTATCTTATTTCATACTCTTCCAGTAACACTGATGCTGAAAACCCTCCTCAGGTTTACTAAATAAGATCAATAAACCTGCTGCTTTTGTAATGTGGGCCATTCAATTAAGGGTCCTACACTGCAGTCTAGGTCAGCTCTGCAAAGCTCAGGTAGGCTTTTGCCCTGCAGCCCTTATAAAGTGCAGTTGACCCAGTTACTACTAATCAAGATCAGCTGACCCCCTCTGATTGATTATGGAGCTGCTTTTAAGGAATCCCTCCAGCCCCTAACCTTTCCTATATATTATACTAGTCTTCAGTTTTGGTGCAGCTTCTGTCTTAACAGCATCTATGGCTGTTCTGATTCTGTCTTTGACTTGTTCCTAGGTTTCAACTTTGAATTCTTCCTGCAGGCCTCTTTCCTGACTTCTGACCCTGGTTTGGTTTGCTCTTGGAATCACCTGTGAATTATCCTTCTGACACAATAACTATATTTCTAATTCCTGAATCCTTTCCCTGGGTTGGCATTTGGTTTCTGACTTGTAGTTTTTCACTCTTACCTGTACAAACCCTGGTTCCACATCTGTTTACCTGCTAGGGTAGCTGGCCTAGTGGACCATGATAAATTCAGCCTCAAAAAGAGTCATTTAAAAATTGGTCGTATGCCTGCAATTATGGGTCTTTCTTACTGTTATTATTATTTAGTTAGCTAGTTTTTAAAACCCACAAAAACAACACACCTTGGAAAAATCCTCAGGCTGGGAATTGATGCATGTAGGGTATTTAGTGCATTTGATTGGCCTTCAAGGAGAGTGGAATTGCAAACTCCTGTTTTATGGTTATGAAGAGTTGGAACAAGAGCCCTGAGCAGGAGGGAGATTCTGGTATCCATAGTGAGTTCAAGGAAAGGCATATACTCCATCCCCTAGAAATGGGGGGATTTTTTTACCAAGACTTCTAGCTTCTACTGTGACCTATGGTAGAGGGCTAGGTTCTGAGGGTGAGGGCAAGTTCAAAATTGGAAGTCTTTTCAGTTCCCCCTTCCAAAATGTGACTAGTGCCCAGCTGTTAAATCAGAAGTGATGAGAGCTGTAAGTCAAGACTGCTTGTCTCAGGTATAAGTAGAGGAGTGCATTATACAGCAGGCCTCCTAAACTTCATGCAGATTTTAGAACTGCATACAGATGTTATAGTGAAAGCTGATATTTTTCTGAACTACCTATGAGAGTTGGAAGCCTGTGTACCAGGACAGCTGATGAGAGCTTAGTGTTTACATCCCTTAAACAGCTTGGCAAATCTTAGCCTAGGCAAGAGAAAAGGAGCCTGGCTACCTGCTGTAGGCCCCGCTAGACTATGGATTAATAAAAATATTATTTAGTGCATATACAAATTGTACAAAGGTTCTGCTACAGCACTGATCAAAACAGGCCACACTGGGGCAAGTCTACACATTTATTAATCTATAATCAACTACTAAATAAATGTGCAGTAGCCCAAGTTACTGTGCACTAGTGCTGGTGAACCCCTTTTTTAGTGATGCTACTGTGCAGTACCCTAATAATACTGAGCAGTAGCATATTAGCACTGTCCATACTGTGATGTGCTACTGTGCAATATTATTAGGCTGCTTCACAGTTAACATCTCATGTATAAATGCCCGCTGAAACCAGAATTGGGCATACCTTATATAGCTTACAAAGAAGTGCTGGGAAAGTGATATTGTTAGCCCATATAGGTGCCTCGCATGGCTAGTGGATAGAGTAAATGATTAAGACCAGCCAGAACACCAAAACAAGAATTGAAGTGACCTAGTAAAATGGTTTCTTTATTTAGTAGGAAGGTTGCACAATCTGGTGAAAACTGGGATGCGGCTGGTGTCACCAAAAGTTGTTAGTAATTGTTGAGAACTAGGATGGGCATGCTGTAAATATGAAGTAGTTCTGAGTGACGGTTAAAATGCTATGATGTATTTTAATGACCTGGGGGGTGTTATGTTATGCCCATGTCTTACCTGCAAGGAATCCAGTTAGCACTGCATAACAGTTGGCCATGGATGTTAGTGACTATGCTTATTTGTGGACAATAAAATCAGTTGAGCTTTTGTTACCAAGAATCAAGCCTCTCTAATAATAAGGTTGTCAATGGACAGAGGCTGCATGCAGCAGCAGTCAGCACCACAGATGGCATCGTGACACACTGGATGGACACACAGGCCACCCAAATGAGGGAGCCTGGTAACACCTAACCCCTACAGGCAGGTGACCACCTTGATAACACTGACAGTCTGATGATGGCTCTCAGTGACAGTGTACCAGAAAGCAGTGAGCTCTCTGAAAAACACATTTTGTTTGGCAGCAAAAGTTCTCAGTGAAATGGTTCTATGCTGATATTTTGGTCACAGCAAAAGGCTTCTTGTGTTTAGCTAAACATTTCTAGTGACAAGGTTGATTACAGCACTTTTTGAGGAAGCAGATTCAAAGCCTATCTAGGTAAAGAGGGGGAGGGGCAAGGATCCAGGTCTCCTACACTTAGAGAGATGGTCTAAATGCTAAATTCCTGAATTAAATGGTGAGAGGTCCCTCCTCTTCCTTTTTCCTTCCCACCGCCTGCCCCCCTCATTCCCCTTTCAATCCCTAAGATCTGCCGAGAGGAACTTGCTGGAGGTGCCATCAGTGTGCTAGTTCTGTCTGCATGGAAGGTCACTGTTAGTAGTCACTCATCAGCTATGGAATTTCCTCAGTCTTGTTGCCCACCAAAGCCTGAGCCTTTTGGACTCTGAAACCAGGACTTCTGGTCCCTGTATTCACTGACTGTCTGAGCCTCTGTCCCCCATCAACCCACTCCACCCAGTGAACTACATACTGGCTCAATGCCTGCAGAGAGAGTTTCTTCTTTAAGGGGATGGAGTGCACCTAATGTCATGTGCAATGAAGCAGGAAGCCCTTCTTAAACAAGATGCCATTTATCAGCTAACTGCAATATAACAGGCATTGAGATCCAATGCCTAAGCTAAATATCAGGCAGACAGTGAAAAACCCAGGTTATTTCCTCTTTCTTCTGTTTTCCTCCCCCCTACCCCTTCCCATGGCTTCTGTCCCTGGAAGGGTTTTTTTCACGTCAGTCTCCTGTACTGAGGCTTCTTTGATGCCTCTCCTGGGTGCCAATTATGGAAAGGAGTCTCCGGGGTCTCAGTTGTGCCTCTGCTGGGGCTTCAGTCCAGTTGGGTTCAGGAATGTCTTCATCTTCAAATTTAATCCATAATATTCTTCTAGAAACAGATGGTAATGTTACAGAGATACTGCAACCATGATGATCCAGGAAATATGTAAGTGGCAGGGAATATTTTATTTTTATTTTTGGAGGGGTAGACTAATTGCATTTCAGAAGATGAATACTTTGCATTTGAAAGCTTGTCTGACTTTATTCCACCCATTGATCCAATAAGATATCACCCCCGAAAATGCTTGCTGCTCTAGGAACTGAGACACTTAGGGTAGAGCCCCACCTTCATTTCCAAATCAAATCAAGGCCAATGTTAATTCATTCGTTCCCAGTGTACAAGAGTGTACAAGAACATCCGGGAAAACAAGACATGCAATATTATCATAAAGATTGCAAAAACACACATTTCACTCTGTGATATTGAAACATAATACCATATTCTGTGTTAACAAAAGAAGATGACAGGAAGCACAAAACTAAAGAGATCATCATGAGTATTGGGGGTAGGAGCCCAATCATACTTCCAGTCACCCCCCTACAAATTCAGAGAAAATTGCTGCTGCAGCTCAAGTGAGGGGAATATTCCTCAGGCTGATCCCACACTTTAGGGTCCCTAAAAGCAGCTTGTGTACCTAGAAGTGACTGCCAAATAGTGGTCTCCCTGCAGGAGCCTAAAGGCTTATGCGCTTCGGGATAGTGACAATACTAACTTATCACTCATAAATAAGTTTTCCCTTCAGGAAATATGTACTTGATACCAAGGAGCTCTGACTACTGTGGACTCTTTTTCTATGCTGAGCTGCATTTTTACATGTTTTGCAAGTTTTCACAGCATCTTCAATACTTATATTCATACTGTCTCAGTATAGAGCATCCCTTGCTTTGCCTTTCTCAATGCCAAAATGCCCCTCATGGATGCATCTACATAAGATGTGTACTGTGGAGATGCCTAATCAGCTCTGCAGTAAAGTGTCTACATCTTCACATGTAGCTGTATTAGGTCACAGGAAACTAATAAAGTCTGCTGTAGATTAGTACTTGCAAACACAAGTACTGCCCTACAGTGGAGTTCGTTAGTGTGCAGCAATGCAAGTGTAGATGGGGCTGGCTAGTGTATGAGGGTGCTCTGGTGCAGGGGCTGCCTCCTGGCTAGCCCCACATTGGAGCACCTTCATGCCCCAGCTAGCCCCTCTACAGCATGTTGAGCCAGGTTAGAGCAGCTGCAGGCTGGCAGGCTGACCCCCTGGACCTTCTGCCAGCTGGGGCTGCTCCAACCCAGCTCAATGTGCTGCAGTTCTGGACACACGTTTAAAAGTGGTGCCCAGGAGCAATAAGCTGTGGCACAATATATGCTGGTGTTTGTTGCATCACATTAATTTCATGCATAGACAAGCCTGTGTATTCTATGTATAACATCTTGCTATAACACCCTTGAAACATTAAGCCTTGAGCCCTTAAACAAAATGCCATCTAGTACTGAAAATGCTCCCCTAACTGATAATAAGGGCTGGGTATCTCTTTCACAAGCCACCCAGCACAGATAGCTAGCACCACTTCTTGTAATATGTCATCCTGAGCAGTAACTTCTGTAGTGAGTGCCTACATTTTACCTGACATACAACTTGGTGTTTTAGCAGACTTACATATACTATGCCAGATTCAGCTAGAGCTCTCATCCAATGGGGGAAACTTGGGGGAGGGGGAGTCAGCAAAGACTTGACCATGCCAGTGCTGTCAGCCCAGCATCCCATGCATTCATTTCCTGCAGGCCCCAGCTGGAGAGAAGGAGGACCACTCCTGGAACTTCCCCTGGCTCCAGTTCAACTGCAGATAGCAGCAGCACTGAGCTCCTAGATAGTCCTTGCTCCTACCAGTCCTCTGGAGAGCCCCTTCAGTTCAGAAGTAATGCTGAAATGGGAGACCTGCCTGCCACCATCACCGCTATTCCCAGCCAAGCCCTGAATTCTGCAATGCTACTTTCCAAACCTGACAGCCAGAGCGGGTCAGGAGCAGCCCTGGGGTTCCCTCAACCCCCAGGTCAGCTGGGGAGAATGGCAGCAGTTGATAGGTTCCCCCCTTCTTGCACCCAGAGGGACCTCTACTGGAGAAGGATGTGGGAAATGGGAGGGGAAGGGACGTGCCTGCGCTCGAGGAGAGGGGCTACTGAGAGCAGTGGGGGGTCTTAATTTTGAGGACTCCAAAAAGCCCCCAGGAGTGCTGTGATGTGGTCTGACCATGGCGGGGTGGAAGGAGTGGGGTGGTGCAACCGCCCTGTAGCTCTAGTGGAATCTCCTGTACCTGTACCTACATCTTTGGTAAGAATGTGCACATAGACCTTCAGCAGAGAGCAGTGATAATGTAATAAAGCCGCACTCCCTGTACTTATGGTAAACTGTAATTATACATAAGTGTAATTATGTATTATAATTATATATAATTAAGACTAAATAAGAATTTTACAACAATAAAGATTCATAAATAAGCAAGGATATATTTAATTCCTTCACTGATAGCAGGATTCTGCCCATCAGTCTCCTGATGGCCTTTTTCATCTCAGCATTTCTCAATGTGTAAATCATTGGGATCAGCATGGGGATAATTGTCAAGTAAACAACGAAGGCCAACTTGTCCATGGAGAATTGCTTGAACGGGCAACCATAAATGCTGGGGATGAATATTAAACACATCACTGTGACATGGGCTCCGCAAGTAGATATGGCTTTGCACTTCCCATCCATAACATGAGCTCTTATGTTGACTAAAATGACAGTGTATGAAATAAGTAAGACTATGGTGGTTACTGGAACAAGCATCCCACCATTTGAGACCATCAGTAAATCCATCAAATAGGTTGTCAGTGCAGGCCAGTTTGATGATTTGAGGGATATCACAATAGAAATTCTCCAGGACATTAGGTCCACAAAATGGTAACTGGAGGATCAGGTCAATCTGAATAAGGGAGTGAGTCAATCCACCTATCCATGCCTCAGCCACTAGCCCCAGACACATTTCCCAGCTCATGATATTCGAGTATCACAGTGGTTTGTTGATGGCCACATACCGATCAATTGCCATCATCACCAGGAATAATGCCATTGTCCCCCCAGTGAAGTGAAAGAAGAACATTTGGAAGATGCATTCATTGAACAAGATGATTTTGCGCCAGAAGGGGAAACAGGAGAGTAATTTGGGTGCATTGACTGAGGAGTCACTGACATCTAGGAAAGCTAAATTGGCCAGCAGAAAGTGCATAGGGCTGTGGAACCGGTGGTCTGAAATTACTGTGATGATGGTGGTGAAGTTTCCCAGCCAAGTTGTCACATAGAGTATAAAGAAGACTACAAAGAGAAAATACTGTAGCTCATGATTCTGAGTAAGGTCCAAGAGGATGAATTCTTTCACAATTGTGGAGATGGGATTCTGTTGTTCAATTTATTCTCTTCAGTTCATGCCCAAAAAGGAAATGGAAATTATAAGGGTTAAGATGGAAGCACAGTTAATTCCTGCTAATACATCAATTTTGACTCCACATGTACGAAGACAGATTTCAGTTTCCTGCGTTTGCTGAATTCAGCAATTGTCCTCAGTCCCAGTGGTAAGTAACACTGCTTCAGCAGACTTGGAAAGATAGCTGGCCAAACTGGCATCAAACTCAAGGGACTCTTAACATCCCTGCCTGTGGGCAGACCCAGCAGCCAAGGGCAGTGAACCTGTAAGCTCCAGCTTCCCAGGTCCAGTTCTCATCCTCCAAAAAGTCTAGGCATAGGCAATCTTCCTTCAACACATGGCCTTGGGTTCAGTGAAAGGAAACATTTCATGCTTGAGCAGACCAGCATTTTTTTAATGAAATTTGGTTTCGTCAGAAATTTTCCAATCAGTCCTATCTCTGATGATTTCTAGGGTCACCTCTGGCCCTGGGAAGTAAAGAGGAATAATTGATACAGAAAACAATTACCAGCTCACCACTGTCTCCATTCTATTCCTTACCTCTCTCACTGTTTTCCAGTGGGTCTACATATTGATTGTAGAGCCCAAAGATCTGCAACTGGGATTGGAAGGATGGGCGATCTAGCGCCGGGGATGGGAAAGCAGCCCAGCTGGGCTGCCTTGCTGCCCCTGGCACAATCTAGCTTAGCTAAGGAGTTGATTTTAATTTCTGCCTTGCTACAGACCTTCTTTGTGACCATAAATAACTAAAGTTTTACAAGGACAATAAAGTCATATATCTGGTCCTCAGTAAACTAAAGCAAATGTTGTAGTTCCTGAACCACCTGGGGAACTTTGATAAGCCCAAACACTGTGTCCCAGTTCCACATTTCTAACATGGGGTCATGATCCTGAGTTTCTGGTTAAGAGAAGGTAAAAACCCTACACGTTTATACTAGGGTTAGAGTGATCCTATTGTTACAGGTCACGCTCTCCTATTATGTGAACATACAGGCACTGCCCTGCCTTCCTTCTACTTTTCCCTTTCTGGCTATAGCCCATCTCAGGTTATAACATCCAGGAAGCCAGGCTTGGATGCAGTGTGGCACAGGAAATTTTTAGATGGTTATGTTTAGGAAAGGGTCTTAAAGCTGTTCTTCTCCTTATTCCCCCAGGCTCCTTTGGTAATGTCACCCAGTACTTGTAAAGACCTTCAGAGAAGAGACCCTTCCCTCTCATAAGTACCTACTCTAATTTTCCCCACCATATCTCTCTTCCCTTATCAGAGATGCCCCTGAGCATGCCCCTGCAATAAGTATGCCTAACCAGAGTGTTTCATTGTGCTGTAGATGAATGTAGTACCTCACACAACCTGCTGGGCCAGTGTTCTCAGAGATGCTGCTACCCAAAGACAAAGGATGCCTAGAGAAAGTCAAATGTCAGGGCTGTTCATTGTCCTGCCAGGCACAGGGAGGTGGTCCTGGATCCAAAGAGGACATGGGCCCAGAAATCCTCCCTTTATTCATTCTGTGACCACTGTACGAAGGCAGGCACTATTACCATTTTTCTTTCCCCCCCTAAAAGTCCCCTGAGATTTACTGACAGGATGCAAGAAGTCTCTGCTTTGGAGGTTTAGCGATTCTGTCACAAGAGAATTAATTAAAAAGTGTATGAAGATTTTCCTTTTGTTTATGATTATCATGAACCACAAAACTCTTCTTGTACCAAGTTGACCTCTTGGACTGTTTCGGGCACAAAGGAAGAAACAGCCATCTGACTGGCCTCTAAAAAACAGAGAGACTCTCAGGACTCCTGGGTTCTGTCTCTACCTCTGGGAAAGAACTCAAAACTGGGACTGGGGTTTCCTCCAAGGACCTGTCCAGTCCTACCACAAGGCAATTCAAATAAACACAGAGCAGCTCTTCAGTGAGTACAAAGTCAGTATTATCTTTAGTCATACTCTCTGCTAGGTGATTAGACAGGCTGAGAGCAGGCATAGTTCAAGATTCATCATAAATCCAGAGCATGTTTTTATTTCACTCTTTTTATACAACAGAAGTGTTTATATCAAGCACACATCATTGCACCTTACAACGTACTGGTTAATGCTCTTTAAAATTGCACAGCTTCCCAAGTTCCATAACTTCATGAGTCATTGTTTCAACAGTTTGTGAGAAGGTAAGCCTGACCACCATCAAGGGAAGCCAATTGTCCCTGTATCGGGATAGAATTTGGGTGCCTTTTGGGAATTTCAGGCTATAATTCCCAGTCTCTCACAGGTGCCTAAATCAGGACTGTAAGTAGGTGTCTAAATCTGGAAAAGAGGCAGGACATCAGATGCACACCGCTCCTCAGCACTGGCTACTGATTACCCAAAGCACCCACCCATTTTGTGTACTGAGTGTTTGAATGCCAGTCTTATACCCTATTTAAAGTATAGAGAACATCTGCATGCTAAATTTTCCCTGCCTGGCAGCAGCATCTTCATGCACAATATGCTGTTCCCAGTGGCCTGCCTTCTTACTTGAAATCAGCATAACCACTTCTATGCAGTATTAGCTAAGTTAATTATCTCTGATGGGCATTTGGGCCAGTTACCCAATACTGACCATCACACCTATAGTGCAATTTAGATGTGGCTGTGCTTCTTCTTGTTTGTGGGGCAGTCCACACAGAAGCACAACATGCTTAGCATCACCATTTTCAGGCAAACTAAATTTACCATGTAGATGTAGTCTAAGAACCAAACATAGATTTGTGCATCCTGAGTAGGAGGCCAGGCACCTAGAAGGTAAGCAAAAGAAGGCTTAGGGCTAAATTCAATTTTTCTTTTTACTCACCTAAATGGCATATCAATAGCTGTATAATTATAGCTTATGGCACTTACAGTTTCAAATTTTTATTCTGTTTTGCATCAGGGAGAAATAACCGTGCACAGCTATCTACTTGTAGTGGTTTTGAATCTCCTCCCACTATTTTAACCCATTAGGCTCTTGGTGAGGACAGGTGCCTAGGAAGTAAGAAACCCAGGTTCTAGGTTCTCTTAGCCAAAAGACAACTGAACCTCTATTTTCCAGGAAAGTACACCAGGTCATGTGTTATCCATTACCAAGGCCCTTCTCCCACTCTACTCCTGACACTGAATCACATTACCTTACATTTACCATTCACTGAATAAACATCACTGGGGAGATTCGTGCTGAACTGGGGAAGGTGGCAGCCCGGATACCAGAGACTCCTACCACACAAGATAATATCCGTCTCAATAAGCCATACAACTTCCACCTGTCTTTCTCCTGCAACTGCATATCTTCCATTCTTGGCTAGCCAATGGGCCAGCTTCAAAAGGAAAACTAGAGAGAAGCCTGGTTAATACCTTACTGTGACTTGGTGACTTTTTGGAAAATAGGAGATGTATGTTAAAATTCCCTCTGGTGAGGGGGGTTAGAACCTGAATTTCCCTCTCCTTGGGCAAATGCTCTGCACAACAGGCAAGTGGATTAAAACCTCAGAAGAGCTGCCCTGCTACTCTTACTCTCCCATTTAACATCCTCTACTCATGATTTTGTGCCCATATACAATAAGAGAGCTAACTCAGCTTTATGTGCATACCTGGGAAACCCTAATTCACTGTGTATCTACTTGGCCAGACAGAGCACAATGAAGCCCTACAGAGCATACTTAGTGTCAGCTGTATGCTTGCACATGCAGAATTAAATCACAGTCTCTCTATAAGTGCCAACAATTGTTACTCCCTTTTAAACAGAAAGAATTTAACCCTTAGAGTTACATTAGTACCTTTTAGGATGTGGTACTTATATACTCTTCAAAGCCCCTGTAGGTGCTTGTGTGCCCCTTTGGATGCTTAAATTCTTTGAAAATTTTCCTGATAAAATAGGTTCCCGGGTTTCCTTGTTAAAGAATGATTTGTTTATTTTATCCAGTGCCTGTTTAATGTAAAAAGAATAAACATTTGGGGGGCAGAGGCCATAGAGTCCCCACCCAGAATATTATATTGATGGCTGTTCCAGGGCATCTCTTGGGAAAAGGGGAGTGGGAGGTGTGTGTTTGAACCCCTTCAAGCTGAGGAAGGAGTTGGGTGAAGGACTCCCAACAACCTGAGAGTTAGGTTTGGGATAAGAACACCTTCCCAAATGAGGACCACAGGGAAAATAGGCAAGGATCCAATCTCGTCCATTTTGGACATCAAGGTGAAATCCTCTACTCCCTCCAGTACTGCTAGTCCTCTGTTTTTATATCCAAGGATGCAAGATGTGTAGTAGAGCTTGCTAAACAGGATAGTCTTCAGTTTACTAACATTACTTTTTTTTTTTTTTTAAATGAAAAACATTATTTTTTTGCTTGGACCAGTCCCAGAATTTTGAAAATTGTTGCACAAAATGAGAAAAAAAAACTATTATGCAATATCAGAATTGTTTTCAACAGTGATGAAATGAAATACTCTGATGTTCTCCAATCTGGAACAGTATACCATTTTTACTTCCGATTTCATGTCATTTGCAGGGAATGGAGGGTACAGGGAGAGAAAACCTGGAGACAGTACACTTTACTCTTTCATAAACACAAAACAGTAAGCAAACAATCAAAGATGAAAGTGGAGATGACAGAAGAGACGGTCAGTGAAATGAAGGGAGAGGAGGCACCCTGTACCACTTCAGGTTGACCAACAGGTTGGTCACAGGGTAGGCAGATCTGGATACTCGCCATCACGGTGACAGTAGCTCCAAGGTGGCCAGTGCAAAGAGGACCAGTATCTCCCTTATAGACTGAGTTGATACTGCCTTGAGGCCTGGGGTGTTGTTGTGAAGAGCTTAGTTGACTAGTCACCAACTGCACAAAGCTGGGCTTTGTTACTGGCTCACTGCATGTGGTACATGAGTACATAATAAGGTTGAAGAAAAAATACAGGGAACATAACTAGAAAATCTTTAAGCGCTATTTGGTGACTGGTTAAACCAGCTGGTAAAGGGGGAATATACAGGGACCTGACCCCTACCCCAGAGCCAGATAGAGCTAGTAGCACCAGTGCAGCTTGCAGAAAGCCTGGCTATAAGGGGCAGCAGCAAGTAGCAGAGTTAAATAGGCTGCAGGACCCAGAATGCTGGGCTGCTGAGGAGGAAGTCAGCATCACTTGGACCCTATTAATAGTGAGCTGGGTCAGAGGACTGGAAGAGGGTGGGGTAAGGGGTCATATAAGCCTGAGCCTGGAGCTAGAGGTTCAGACTGGCTGAGATCCACAGAAGGGAAGGGGTACTGCTGGGAGCCTCCCAAAGATAGTGCGCCTAAATCTGCAAGCATCAAGGAGAGGATCTGCAGGCAGAGCCAGCTGCCGGGAGGGAAGTGAACTACCTAGAACATTGCTGGAACCAGCCAGGTCCATGGGCTAGGAGTTTAAGAGTGCTGCAATAGTTAGTGGCCCAAGGGGGAGTTTGTATCTGAGTCATGATTTGGGCAGCTTGTGTTTTGGAGTTTGTCCTCTGACTGGAGGACTGAGTTGTGGCTACAGTGGTGGTTTGGAGACCCTAGGGAGTGCTTGGATGGTACCTATTGCTTTGAGCCCTACAAGGGACAGTGATATGAGGGGCTAAGACCAAGAAGCAGAGGTCCAAAAACAGTGAGTTAGGGTTGAGGCTCTCAAGCAGAAAAAATAGACCAAAGGTAGGGAGGATGAAGCCTGAATTACGACTAAGTGATACCTCTGAGTCATGGGTGTGCTATGAGGGTGGCTGAAGGCCATGATTAAAGCCCTGAAGGCACAACTATAGCCAGGGATCAACAGTTAGGGTCTGGAGGTACCCAATGGTGTGATGAGGCAGAGAAGTCCTTTTGGCTGAGTTAAAGGGGAAGCATACTCTAATGAAGCTGGATTAATGACAAACCCCGAGGAATGAGTTTAGGGGTGGAGAAGCCCTGAGAAGTGAGCCAGAAGGGAGGGTGCTAAATAAGCTACTCTAGCCCCTAGAGAGAGCCTCCCCTAGGTCATTACAGTAACACCAAGGCGTGATAAATGAGAAGCAGGATGCTAGAGGCAGCTGGGGAGCAAAACCAGATAAATGAAGCTGCTAGGGGCTGGCCTTGAAGCTCAGGTCCTATCACGGGGGTTACACATTAGAAGTGTTATAGTTGCATCTTTTATATGTCTGTTGTATACTGAATAGTTACAAAAAACAATTAGGCTTCAATAAATAAGAAAAACACTTAGCAGTTTAGCAGTCATCACATAGATAATCATACAAATGTACTATATTTTACTACTTCATTATCCATAACTATTACTTGTCTCCTTATTGTTGAACTCCCCTTCAAGCTACCCTGTTTTCCTGGCATGTGTGTTCTTGATTGTCTTCCAGGAGTGATCTGCAAGGGCCCTAACTTTCTGTTTATTATATTTTTGGCAGGCCAACCAAGTCTTCCAGGAAGGTATTGCCACCTTCCAGGAAGGGAGAGGAAAGGCAGGAAATGTGGTTAAATGTTGAAACTTGGTTGAACTCAGGAGAAGAGTTGTTGGGGGATTGTAGGGGAGGGAAGCTAGATAGAAGCTGAGGCTCGGTGGCACCACAGTTCTGCTGAAGTCTTCATTGAAGAGTATCAGGCCTATGGGGCCTTTAGCTTATACACAGTACCATAACAAGGGAGGGGCGAGCAGAGCAACTGCCCCAGGTGCCAGAGCAAAGGGGCACCAACAGATGCTGCCCAGCCAGGGCAGAGCTGCGAGCGGCTTGTCTGGGGAGGCGTGGGAGAGCAGGGGTGGGGCGGAGCAGGTCCCACCACTGTGTACACCCCCAGGCAAGCATGGGGGAGGGGGGTGTCCCCTGGATCTGTGTATGGAGCGAGGGTGGGCTGCCACTTTAGGCTTGCCCCAGGCACCAAACTTCCTTGCTACAGCACCATTGATACAACAGGGAGAATCACCTAGATAACCTTTGAAAGTGCTTTCCATTCCTATTTTTTGAACATGAGTTCTCTTGTGGAGAAGAGAAGACTGAAGGGGATTTGATAACAACCTTCAAATACCTGAAGAATGACCACAAAGTGGTTGGAGATGGGGATCAGGACTAAAAGTAATAACCTCAAGCTGCAGCAGAGGGAATCTAGGTTGGAAATTAGGAGGAAGTTTGACTGTGAGGATGGTCGAGCATTGAAACAAGGTACCTAGAGAAACTGTAGATTCTCCGTCCTTGGTAGTTTTCAAGAACAGGTTAGAAAGAAGCTTGGCTGGCGTGGCTTGGTCAGATATGATTTTTGCCTGAGCATTGGGCTGGATTAGATCACCTTGTAAAGTCCCTTTCAGCCCTACTTTCCGATGATCCTTTATCATTCTAGGGTTTTGTACTAAATACTTAAAATAGATTTTGGTGACTGGAAGGTGGGGACAAAGTGTATTTCTTCCACAGGCACCTCCTCTTTCCCACATCACCCATATAAGCAGTAAATAAACACACATGACACTCCAGGTGATGAAAGAATAAAAAACAGTTGTTCTGTTTGCATTATTTTAAATGAAGCAGTTTTAAGAAGATCTAGGAAAGATGCTTCACCTATTAACTGTTCTCAAATAAATTCTCAAATAAAATATTTGCCCTTTGACTACAGAAACGTATCAGAAAGGTAAAAAAAAGCAACCATGTCATTCATGGTCAAAAGCTGCCAACAAAACCAATTAGGGTGGCATATTCTTTTTCCGGATGCCTAGACAACCAGTCCCCAGAATGCTACTGACACACCAATTGGCACACTACTCCTGTGTTTGTAGCCCTGCACACCTGAATGGCTTGTATATGCTCAGAGATAGTGTTAACCTGTGTCACCTAGGTGCCTAGAAAAGACTAGAATGCCCTTGGTGAGTGAGAGAAAGTCATCTTGAATGGACTTTGGTAACTAACAGTAAGAAGCAATGCTACAACAGAAGGTGTGTACCACTCCAGAAAAGGTTGAAAGAGGGAGAAAAAGGTCATTTTATCTTTGCTTTCACATGTAGCAAGAAAAGGGGAGGAGTTGCGCTCTATGTCAGGGAGCAATATACATCAACCCTCATCAAGACGGAATCCAAGGATGAGGAAGTAGAAGGATTGTGGGTTAGGCTACATGGGGGGCAAGGAGAAAGGGATTTGGTGGTAGGGGTCTGCTACAGACCCCCACATCAAGGGGAAGAAAGAGATTCAGGGCTCCTGAGGCAAATCTCAGAGACCATAAAAGCTAAAGAGGCGGTAGTCATGGGGGACCTAAACTACCCGGACATCTGCTGGGAGTCACAGACAGCAAAGTCCCACTGCTCACGCAGGTTTCTAACCTGTGTACAGGACCTCCACCTGACTCAGGAGGTACACGGTCCCACTAGGGGGAATGCCATACTGGATCTGGTATTGGCAATGGGAGATGACATGGTAGCGGACCTCCAGATTGGTAGCCATCTGGGGGACAGTGATCACCTAATAATAGAATTCACCATAAGACGGTGAGTGGATAAGGTAACTAGCAGGTTGAAAGTGCTAGACTTTAGGAAAGCTGATTTCAATTAACTCAGGCGATTAGTCAAGGACGCACTGCAGAATAGGAGAAGGGTGGCTGTGACTTAAGGAAACGATCCTTCGGGCACAAAGCAAGACGATCCCCAAGCGAGGCAAAAGAGGGAAAGGGGCCAGGAGGCTTCCCTGGCTGACCAGAGAAATCCAGAGCAGCCTAAGGGACAAAAGGGGAGCACATAAAAAGTGGAAACAGGGAGAGATCACCAAAGACGAATATACCTCCTCTGCTCGTGCTTGTAGGGAGGCAGTTAGACGGGCCAAAGCTACCATGGAGCTGAGGATGGCAACCCAAGTAAAAGACAACAAGAAATTGTTTTTTAGATATATAGGGAGTAAAAGGAAGGCCCAGGGAGGAATAGGACCGCTGCTAAATGGGCAGAAACAATTGGTGACGGACAGGGGGGACAAGGCTGAACTCCTCAATGAGTTCTTTGCCTCAGTGTTCCTAAGAGAGGGGCAAGACAAGTCTCTCACTGGGGTTGTAGAGAGGCAGCAGCAAGGCGCCAGACTTCCATGCGTAGACCCTGAAATGGTGCAGAGTCATTTGGAAGAACTGGATGCCTTTAAGTCGGCAGGCCCGGATGAGCTCCATCCAAGGGTGCTAAAGGCACTGGCCGACATCATTGCAGAGCCACTGGCGGGAATATTTGAAAGCTTGTGGCACACGGGCCAAGTCCCGGAGGACTGGAAAAGGGCAAACATGATCCCCATTTTCAAAAAGGGGAGGAAGGAGGACCCGGGCAACTATACACCTGTCAGTCTCACCTCCATCCTTGGCAAAGTCTTTGAAAAAATTATCAAGGCTCACATTTGTGAGAGCCCGGCAGGACAAATTATGCTGAGGGGAAATCAGCACGGGTTCATGGCAGGCAGATCGTGCCTGACCAATCTAGTTTCTTTTTATGACCAGGTTACGAAACGCCTGGACACAGGAGGAGGGGTGGATGTCGTATACTTAGACTTCAGGAAGGCCTTCGATACGGTATCCCACCCCATACTGGTGAACAAGTTAAGAGGCTGTGACTTGGATGACTACACAGTCCGGTGGGTGGCAAATTGGCTGGAGGGTCCCACCCAGAGAGTCATGGTGGATGGATCGGTTTCGACCTGGAAGTGTGTGGGCAGTGGGGTCCCGCAGGGCTCGGTCCTTGGACCGATACTCTTCAATGTCTTCATCAGCGACTTGGACGAGGGAGTGAAATGTACTCTGTCCAAGTTTGCAGATGACACAAACCTATGGGGAGATGTGGACACACCAGAGGGCAGGGAACAGCTGCAAGCAGATCTGGACATCTTGGAGTGGACTCCAAGATGAACATGAGTCGGCAGTGTGACGAAGCCATCAGAAAAGCCAATGGCACTTTATCGTGCATCAGCAGATGCATGACGAATAGGTCCAAGGAGGTGATACTTCCCCTCTATCGGGCGCTGGCCAGACCGCAGTTGGAGTACTGTGTGCAATTCTGGGCGCCGCAATTCAAGAGGGATGCGGATAACCTGGAGAGGGTCCAGAGAAGGGCCACTCGTATGGTTAAGGGCCTGCAGACCAAGCCCTACGAAGAGAGACTAGAGAACTGGATCTTTTCAGCCTCCACAAGAGAAGGTTGAGAGGCGACCTTGTGGCTGCCTATAAGTTCATCACGGGGGCACAAAAGGGAATTGGTGAGTATTTATTCACCAAGGCGCCCCCAGGGGTTACAAGAAATAATGGCCACAAGCTAGCAGAAAGCAGATTTAGATTGGACATTAGGAGGAACTTCTTCACAGTTCGAGTGGCCAAGGTGTGGAACGGGCTCCCAAGGGAGGTGGTGCTCTCCCTTACCCTGGGGGTCTTCAAGAGGAGGTTAGATGAGCATCTAGCTGGGGTCATCTAGACCCAGCACTCTTTCCTGCTTATGCAGAGGGTCGGACTCGATGATCTATTGAGGTCCCTTCCGACCCTAACATCTATGAATCTATGAATCTATGTAGGTTTATGAATCAGTCTGCACCATTTTCTACAATTGGTTAAAAGAAATGACACCTGTTTTTACACACATGAACCTCTTTTTCTTTTTTTTTAAATGGAGAGGTCACAGTAGATTCCTTTATCTTTCTTTTCTCCTCTCTCCTCACTCCCCCCCCCCCCTTGTTTTCTTTGGATTTGTTTTTCTTCAGTTTGGAAGCTTAACAGGGAAGATACTTAAATATCGTTAACATTTCTCAAACAAGAAGTGAAACATTTTATAACCATTTTAATAATATCCATAAATATTTGGAGGAAGGAAATATCCCAAACAAAAATGTTAAGACAAATTACGAACTTTAAGCAGTGTGCTTTTTATAAGGTAATACATAACTAAAAATCTTTATTCACAAGAGTTTAACCAGGTCCAGAGTTCTTTGTTCAGTACATAAATGGAATCCAATTCATTCTCAGAGTTGGTGCAAATTTTTTGGACAGCTGAGCTGTACACTGTGCTCTTCATTATTCCAATTAAAGTTTCAATTTCATTACTTCCTTCTGGAGAACAAAATTCTCCTCATTAACCTCCAGATAGCATTTTTCATCTCAGCATTTCTTAGGGTGTATATGATTGGGTTCAACATTGGAGTGATGAGAGCGTAAGTGACAGAAACTATCTTGTCCACTGATAATTTCTTGAAGGGTCGGTCATAGATGAAGATTTCTGGGATAAATATTAAGTTCTTGCCTATGATCTGGACAGCACAGGTAGACAGTGCTTTGTGCTTTCCATCTGTGACATGTTTCCTGATTTTGACTAGGATGATACTATAAGATATGAGCAAAATCAAGAAGATGAAGGCAAGGAGCAGTCCACTATTGGAGACCATCAGCAGCTCAACTAGGTAGGTATTAACACAGGCCAGTTTGATGACCTGTGGGACATCACAGTAAAAATTATCCAGGATATTGGGTCCACAGAATGGAAGCTGGATGATCAGTGCAGTCTGAACAATAGAGTGAGCAAATCCTCCCAGCCATGATCCTATCACCAGTCCTGTGCACACGCCCTGATTCATGATTGTCAAGTAATGCAGTGGTTTATGAATGACCACATACCGATCAACTGCCATCACCACAAGAAGAAAGACACCCGCACCTCCAGTGAAATGAAATAAGAATATCTGGATGATGCACCAGGTGAAGGATATGGTTTTGGTCTGAGAAGCAAGGTCCCACAACAATTTGACGGCTGTAACTGAAGAGTCGTTAATATCTATGAAGGCCAAGTTGGCCAGAAAGAAGTACATTGGAATGTGGAGATGGCTGTTGGTGATCACCACAATGATGATGGTGAGGTTGCTGAGCCAGGTCATGAGGTAGACTAAGAAGAAGACCAGGAAAAGGAGATATTTCAGCTCTGGACTCTGGGTGAGACCCAAGAGGACAAATTCTGTTACTGTGGTCGTGAGGTTCTCCACTTCCATTGATTATCCTTAGTGTATATTTGCAAAGGAAACATTAGTGATAAACACAATAGACTGGAGTTTTAAAAAACAATTTCCATGGGAATTGAATCAGTTTTGTTCTACTTAGATAAGAATCTAATGGCCATGAATGATCATAAGACAGTGTCAAGCTGGAAATTTGTAATAGTGGCACTGGAAGTAAGATGTTCTTTCTGCATAGTTTCTAGTATTTCTGTTAACACTGAAAGTTAAATCCTATTTCACTATGCAGCAGTAACCTGGCTGTATAAATGCCTTTTTGGTTCTAATGCACAGTTTGTAATTCTATTTAAGACTCTGGCAAAATAATATTGCATGCACATATTCATGCATGAAACAAATGGATGAGATGCTAGAAGCTGGATTTCCTACTTCTTGAGTGAGTACCCTAGCCACTAGGCTACCGGGCAAAAAGACATGGGGACTGTCCTTCTTGACCCTTCCTTCTAACACATGCTAGTTATGGATTCCTTCCCAGCTTCAATTTTGAGCAGATACATGAGGAAGTGAATGTGCCTGCATAGCTGCCTGGACAGAGTACAGACTACTGATTGTTCTCAGTACCCACATGGAGATTTCTGTATAAACATTGCACCACAAATAGAATTGCAAAGTACATGGCAATTACCTACCTAGGTTGTGAAAAAAAAACCCTCCCTCTCTGCCCTGCCTGGGGACATTCCACATACCCATCCTCTTTTACCTGTATGCTATTTGGTTTTAACCTGGTCACCTGGGCAACCAGGCCTGGTCATCTATGTAACTGGACTGGAGAAATTCATAAGGGAGGGGGGAGCTCACTCTTCCTTTGTCCTGCAAGAGGCATTTTGGGAAGAGGACAGGCAATCATTTTTGGAAACACGTTCAAGCATTGGCCTCCAGAGCTCTTTCATTCTCTGGATGGATATGTGAGTATACCAAGGTTATGTATTTTAGATGCGTATTCAAAGGGTCCTCAAAACCATTCTGTTTTGCTCAAAGCTTTTTCCTCTAAAATCTCTTTGCTCCATAACCTTTCTAGTCTCATCCTCGCTAATCAGTAAATGCTATCTGTTACAGCATACCTAGATGTGGATTCTTGAGAGAAGGGTCCAGTCTTTTTGCCCTCTTTGCTCAGCCGAGCTGAGTGGGGTTTAGCTGTGTATTAATTAACACAGTCCCTCCTGAGTTTATCCTGGGTGGCTCCAGGTTATAAGGAGCATCCAAAGATATTACCAGGGGGCAAAGCACCCTCAAGGTCTCCTGGGTCTGTGTACTCTGGGCTGCACAAAGTCCTAACAGAGACCAGAGCCCGGGTGGTGCCAGAAATTACCCCAGGCATGCAGGTGTGCTCCAGGAAGGGGGTCAGCTGGCCATAGGCACCACAGGGGAGATACCCGAAGCATGGTCATGCACAGTGAGGCAGGTGGCTCAGTATAGTAGTTCCCCCTACTGTCCCACCACATAAGTCACTGCCTTTTAGATGTGTAAACTTAACTATAATCCAGCCCTTGAAAGTCCCTTTTACATTAGCAGTATATTTGCCATACATATCTCTCCCCGACACACTTTTTCTCTCACATGCTCACTTTTTCAAGGGGAAAAAGAAACCTTTGTTAAGATGGAATTAAGTTTGGAAGTGCCTAAATAAGATAAATGTAGGAACAGAAGATTATTCTGTATTCTACCTAGTAAATTTACTAATATGCCAAAGAGTTGATAGTATAAGAACATTTTAAGGTATTTGTGCTTACTGCATACCTACATATTATATCATTTTAAAACTTTTCGATTTTTAGATTTTCACAAAATTAAAAAACTGTGAAAAGGTTTGAAAACATTAAGAAATTAGTTAAAAAAAACAGAGGCCATAGAAAAAGCATTACACAGAACAGAATATGTGCACATGCCTCCTACAAGCTCTTATGGAAGATGGCAGAAAGTTGTGTCGCTTTAGTCCACTGAGAGACTTAATGCAAAGGAAATCTCAGCTTGATATCAACTGACATGCTTACACCACCTATTTAGAACAATGTTTGTGTGTGTGACTTTTAAAAAATTAATTGCATTTTTTTTTGTTTTCCTGTCTATATTTCTTTGCATTTTAATAATTTAGGCTATAACTGCTTAAGTTACTATATTTTTATTTCTTACCTATAAATAACTGCATAAGTTATGTATGAGCATTCTAAAATACATACTCTCTTTTATTCCTGCTGAATACAGGTAAAAGGTTGGAACAGAAAACAAAAAACAGAAATCTGCCAGTAGGACATCCAGCATCAGCAGATGACAAATGCTGGCAGGTTATTGTGAAAGTTAGCAAAACAGGCAGGCTGCCTCTGAAAATTATAAAAAAGAAAAATTATTTGATGCGTGATGATGATGAATTATATTAGACAAACAGGAGAAGATGAACAGAAGAAAGACAGGTAAGATGTGAGGATGCTCTTCACATACGTTTGGAGGATATAGCAATTGCACAATTAAATTCAGTTCAGAGATCACCTTTTTTTTTTAGATTTGCACCTTAGCCTGCATTGAAAGTCACTATATTTGACATCAGTGGTACATCAAATACCGGTGGTGGTTGTTCGTTTGCCAGCACTATGGAGGAAGACACTTTGTTAGCAAGAAAATTAGCAACTGCTTCAAAGGATGTTGCCACAATGGCAAAGTAAATCTGCCAGAGACACATACAACAGCTTTCTTTGAGACACCGTTTACCTCATGTAGTGAGTTTGCAAAGTGGTACTTTAACATGATCCACAGGTATAACAGTCAAATGGCATTTGCATCATCTGAAACAAACATATATACTCTAATAAATACAAGGCAAAACTGCTTCAAAATTCATGGACTTAGGTAATTCAGTATTGGAGTGCTATATCCTCAAGATGATGAAAGGCTGAGTTATGGTTAGTTTTTGTAGTGATACTAAAGCAACACTCAGTGACAGAATGTCAAGACTTCAAAAATGAAGACCTAAAGCTCCAGGACTGGAAGGAATGCTTGAAAGCTGTGATCCATACCTTACAGCTTACAAAAAACTGAAAGAAGCTGAGCAGGAATAAAATGCCAGAGGAACTGCTGAAAACAGAAACAAGTATTTTTGTTGTTGGTTCATTTTAATGACAGCGCTTCCAATAAATGATGTTATAAACTAGCAAAGGAATATGAAGCTGCCATAATTTTTAAGTATTCTGTGGAATTATTTGAAACCAAAAAACCTGAAATCTCTTCTTCATCTTCGTAAGTTTGAAAAGAGTTGAAATGTTGCTACAGACTGGGCCAAATTTTTAAACTGGACCAATAGGTTCACCTTTACAGAAGATTTTCAGGTTTTTTACACAAACTTTACACACATCTGACACAGAATTGTGAATATCAACAGAAAAATCAACAAGGAATCAAGTGTTTAAAAAAACAAAACAAAACCCTGCAGTGCACTGGAAGGAAGAGGAGAAGTTGCAAGAACAAATGAAATGAGCTTAAGTTGATCAATGATGTGATGCATTTGATCATGTTTTGTAGCCTGAAGCCTTGGCTTTAAGCATTTAGTGAGCTCTCAGTTGGCAAAAAAGTCAGTGTTATATGTTATTCAATGAAGACTCTTACGTCTAAAGCAAATGTAAAGCCACAATAATTCCATGGTGCATCCTCACCTTGAATTTTGGGCCCAGTTCTGGTTTCTGAACCTCAAAAAGGATATAGAAGAACTAGAGAAGGTGCAGAAAAAGGCAAGAAAGATGTCTAGTGGTATGAATAGACTTTCATATGATGAGAAATTAAAGAGGCTAGGCCTATTCAGTTTAGAAAAGAGATGCTTGAGGTGGACCAGAATAAAGAGTTACAAAATACTACATGGTAAAGAGAAATTAAGAACTAGGTGTCATAAAATTAAACTAGTACATAGTAAGTTTAAAACTAATAAAGGAAGTTCTTTTTTTCATGAAGTGTGTAATTAAGGTATAGAAAGGTATAGAACTCGTTGCCACTACATGTTGTGGCAGCTGACAGTTCAACCAGATTCAAAAAAGGGATTAAATAAATTATTCGCAGAAAGGTAGATTGGTAGCTGTTGAGCATTTGGAGTTAAAGGTATGGCCTCTGAATCAGGACTTCTTGGACCTTAAATGGCTGAAGGCTGCAAGTGAGAAAGGAACAATGCAAAAAACCCTGGCCATACCCTGTTCACTCTCCCTTTCAGCATGTAGTCACTGCTGTTGTGTGACATAGGATACGGGGCAAGATGGATTTATGGCAGTTCTTATGTATATTCACAATAAACATGTTTAGAGAAAATCTGTTGGGTGTACATGCGTGTGGTGTGTGTGTAAATAATATATATTTAGAAGGATCACATTACTTGAACTATTTTTCCCATGGAAAAAAACTTTAATTGTTTTTTTCGTGGATGGTTTGTTTTGAAATGATCAAAATAAGTCATTTTCAGATTTCAAAGAAATAAGTTATAAACACGATGTTAAAAGAAGGGGCTTAAGTACCTAAATGTGGAGGTGCCTTAGACCTTTTAAAGTCAAAATGCAAAATTTACGACCAAAACAAAGGCAAAAAGATTATGTAGGCATCCTGAACCTATGCAGATGAATGATCACCTAAAAGAGGATATTAGGAATAAGCAGAGAACCTACAGGGAAAAAATAAAAGGGACTGATTATCCAGAAAATCTATTGAAGTTCAGAAGTTGTAGGGATAAAAGTGAAAATCCTGAGTTAGAGTATCCAGTGCAACTTTAAAACAAATTGTGCAAGGTCATTCAACCATGTAAATGAAAGGGATAACCAAGAAAGAATAAATAGGGATGGTATGGAGTAAGATTGTAGTAGGGATTAAAGACAACCTAGTTACGAAACAAAAACTAAAGAAATACTTTGCCTCAGATTTTGTCGAGTCAGATGATGGGGAACAAAGGCAGGATGGAAATAAGGATACAGAAATGGGAAATACCACCTTGAAGAAGAAGTAAAATGTGTTTATGTAGGAGATAGGTTTGGGTATTTGACTGATCAAATAAAGTTTGGTCAATTGGCCAGTCAACAATTCATCAACAATTGTAGAAAATTGCCTATACAGTCAAATAATACACATAAAAAGCACAAATTTGCCATTAAGAAGTGTATCAAAAAAGTGTGTGTGTGTGTGTGTGTGTGTGTGTGTGTGTGTGTGTAAATTGCTCCCTATAAAATTGCCTATAATCTTTGAGTGGTCAAAAATTGTGTTGTCCATTGACCAGGCATTTAACAATATTTGACCTGTCAATTGACTGATTTGCCAACCCTAGTAGGAGAAACTGTATATGAACAACTTAGAATTTTGAAAGTATTAATATATGAAGTAATAGGTCCCAGGATTCTTAATCAAACATTTAAGTCTGAGTTGGTATCCTAAAATTAAAGAATAGCATCTCTAGTATCCATATTTAAGACAGAAAGCAACCACAGTCCTATTAGTATAACCTCATTGATATGTAAGTCTCTAAAACAAATTTTGAACAAAATAATTAAAGACATGGGGGAAAATTAAAAAGGCACAATAAATAAATGTAACATGAGCTTTCAAAGGTAGATTGTATGAGACTGACCTGTGATAGGAAAACTGATTTTCTAGGTAAAGAAAATATAGTTCTGACCTGACTGTATTTCTGCAAGTTATCTAATAAAGTGAGAAATAGAACATTATTAATTAAACTGGAATATAGCTGGATTGGAAAAAGAATTATAAACTGGGTGAGGAAACGACTAAAGGGCAGGTGGTAACTGTTATCCTGAAAGAAAAGACAAAAAGGAAGCTAGACTGGAGTTCCTCAGGGGAAATGTTGGGACCTGTGTTATTCTCTATTTTCGTCCATGATGTTGGCAGCAACACCCCCCTCCAAAAAAAAACAAAACAAAACAAAACCAAACAAACTAGAAGTGCACTGACTAAATTTGCTATTGACACAGAGTAGTCAGGCATCATCACTAGAGAGGAGGACTGTAAGACCACACTGGAGGGATTGGATAATCTTAAAGACCAAAATCACAGAAATGTAAAAAAGTTTCATACTACAAAGTGCAATGTCAGCTACTTGAGGGCTACTACTAAAAAATTCCCCTATAAACTGGTAGATCAAATGTGTGAATGTTGTATTCACAGGATGACTATGAATCACCAATGTGATCTGGCCATCAAGACAACTCCAGTAGAGGGAGGGAAGTATTTAAAAAAAGAAAGAAATGGTGAAACATCTGGAATTCTACATGCAACTTTTGTCATCCATGCTCAAGTGAGATGTATTGAAACTGGAGATAGAATGGCTATAGGAATGATCAAGAGAATGATGATGTGGAAACTGCATATCTTACAAGAGGATACTTGAAGAGTTTGGTTTCCTTACACTAGAAAAACAAAGGCTTAAAATGTTTTTTATTGCTCCATTTAAATATACTGTGGTGGGGTGGATAGAAAGATTAATTGAAGCTAAAGGGCAATACCATCACAAGAATAAATAGATACAAAACTGCCTATAAATGTAGGTTGGTAACTGGAAGGTCTGTAATTAGCAGTGGAGGGACTGTCAAAAACCTTTCCAATGGGAGTAATAGGAACAAAAAAAATGAATTACTTTTAAAGATGGATCTTAATTAGTTTATGAGACTTGTTATACTTTATGCTTGCCTGTGATATCTGGAGACTCTATTTGATGACCTAGGAGGTCCCTAGGCTAGTAGGGACCTAGGAGGTCCATGCTGAATGAGGAAATGTCTAAAGGACAGGTGGTATCTGTTGTGCTGATAGAAAAGACAAAAGGGAAAGATGACCTAAAAGGTTCAGTCTTCGCACACACACACACCCGCACACGCACGCACGCACACACGCACACACACACGCACACACAAACAAACACTCTCCCTCCCTTTCTCTCTCAAGTTCTCAAAATTGATTAATGCATCTACTATTATAACACATTGTTATCGTACCCTTATGACTGAGGCATAGGAAAACTGTGAGGAGGACCCTACCCACCATTTTTTGCATTTGCTATTTTTCAGGGAGTCAAACAACAAGCAATAGAAACACATGTATGCATCTAACTCTACTTACCTAATAGGTGGAATAGAATCTGGCGCTTGATGTTAGAAGGAAGCAACAAAAATAGTGACAATGCACAATAAGAAGAGCAGCAGCAATGGGGTTGGTGGCTGGGGGGGGCACAACAATAATACATGACAAAAAGATCAAAAGAACAATGCAAATAGCTAGCTCTTCTACACAACTTTTTATCTATACTTCAACATGCTTTACAAGAGAACTAAATAACATTATCCTCATTTAAAAGATAGGGAAACTGAGGTAAAAAGAGATTAAATGACTTGCCCAAGGTCACAAAACTATCTCATAGGAGAGCTGGGATTGAAGCTAAGTCTCCTGTTCCCCAGGCCACCAGCCAAAAAGTAACCCCATTCTAGCAGTGAGAACAGGCTAGCAGCCAAAATATGAGGACTGTTCTTGGTGCTCAGAGCAGAGGACATGGGATTTCTGGCATCAGTTTATCTTCACTTCTATCCTGAGCATTTTTATTCTTTAGCCAGATTTCTGATGTCCAATCAACAAAGAATATAACAATTTCCTTGCAACAGTAGAATCCACTCCCTAGTGTTACAGTAACACTTGATTCATTAGGAGTGAGTACCTCACACAAATTGCTGTTTCTAGGATCACAATGCCAGCTACCAACCAAGTGACTCAAGAGGTGCTGAGAGTGCCATTATCTCAGAGGTTTTCTTTTTTCTCCTGGCAGGCAGAAAACAGCCCTAGTTTTAAAGAGGCACCTCCATCAGTTTCCTTGTATATCACCTGAGGCAGTCATACTAGCAATGGCTTTAGGAATTATGGTATTATGAAATCTTCTGAGATTTCCTTGGAGGAGTAGAAAAAAAGTTGCTGCCTTGAAGTTCCAGAGTGTAAGCATTTGGGGATCTTGTCACAAGGGAAATCACTGAAAAATTCCAGAAGTTTTTCAATTAATATTTATTTCTTTCCAATCATATAACCTCTATAGATTTAAGCTAGAAGGGGCATGAGTTAACAGGACAGAATATACACATTTACTATTCCTAAACCTTTTAAGACAGATGATTCTTAATCCTTTTCTTCAGAAAAGTAGAATAAATGAGTTTCTACAACTTCCGTAAACCAGTCATACAAGTAAGAAGCGGGAAGGGGCAGTGGGGCACTAGCCCTGATGCAGTGGGAGTTAGGTGCCTACCCTTCTTAGATACGTTGAAACATTCTTTGGAAAGCTTATGATACAACTGTGTACCCAGTGAATTTTCACTAAAAATATGTATTATGGTTGCATGTTTGCTTTATACATCATGTTATTTCTTAAACGACGCTTTACACCAAATTTCTTTGCCACCTGAAGCCTTAAGGCAACACTTCAGTTAGCAACACATGATCTAATACATTGTGCCATTGATCAACTTGAGCTCTTTTTATTTTATGAAAAGGCTGCATAAAAATGAAGATTCCCAGAATGAACATTAAGCTCACAACTGTAACTTGGGCTCCATAGGTTCTCTTCTGTGATGTGTGTCCTTGTCTTGACCAAGATGACAATGTATGAAATGAGCAAGGTGATCAAAATAATGAAGAGAAACCTACTGTTGGCCATTAGCAGCAGAACCATGCAGGGTCCTGTGCAGGCCAATTTGCTGACTTGTGAGACATTACAGTGGAGCACAAAAAGGTAACTCGATAATTAATAGAATCCATGCCCCAGCCATTAATACTACAAACACTTCATAACTGTCAAGTGCCTCAGAGGTTTATTCATAGCCACATATTAATCAACTGCCATCATTACAAGGAAAAAGGCCTCAGCACCCACAATAACATGGAAGAACCTCAGGGAAATGTATCTGTTAAACTGAGATGGTTTTGTATTGGTAGAGGAGATCCAACATCATTAGAGTTACTGACATCAAAGAAAACCAATTTGGCCAGCAGGAAGGATGTACAAGTGTGGAGATGGTCATCAGTGATCACTTGTAGCAATGACAGTGAAGTTTCCCAAACAGGTCATGACGTAGATTAGAAGGAATAACTGAAGTTTAGGTCTCTGGGTGAGGCCCAAGAGGATGAATTCTGTCACTGTCCTGTTCCATTTATTAACTTTGAACTATTTGGTGAGTCTAAAGGAATAATGGATTACAATCTCAATGAATAAAAAGTAATTTGCATAAATTTGTTATACTATCAGACTCTAGTTTCTAATAACTTTTAATTATATGAACTTAAACTGGTGAGGTTGCTTAGACATTTGATATAATCTTGTCTCTTTACAAGGACTGCACAGAGTCTTGTTTCCCCCGAACACAGGAGAAATCAAACAGCAGGAAATGTCACATGCATCTTTGCATCCAAAATTGCCTTTCCAAATTTAGTGAATGTGTCTAAAGTAGGGAAGCTGATTTTTCTGCCCATACTAGCAGCAGTGACATTTCTATTCAGGAAGCATAGAGTCAACTGACTTCATGGTTCATTAGAATCTACTTGATTCCTCCTAATTGGGCTTTATGCAACAGGTGTTAACAACCTACTCTCCTTTTTAATGGTCTTGATGTTCCACTAATCAAGCTAGCAAGATCTTTTTTTCTTTCATTCTGTCTTCCCAAAAACAAGGTGGTTGTTTTATTTTGAGGTGGGTGATATGCAAGAAAATATGGTACTCCATTTCAAATCCCTACCCTCAACTTCTGCTGGAGCAATACACAAAAAACACTTTTTTACTCTGAAGTTTCTTTCAGAATTATAGAAGAAATGTTTTAGCTATCCTTCGCTTTCTGTGGTGCTTCTGCTTTCATGCACATTCACTAAGAAAGGTTGGTAATTGTGCACTTGGCAGGGTTGCAGGGACTTGAGACTAACGTTAAATGTCCAATCAGCTACATCAAAGGAAAATTAAAGAAATTGTGCACTGGAAAATTTTAGAACCTATTCTGCATTAAGTCTCTTCATAGCCACTGTAAATTAGTCATTGTTTTATTATATGAGGGATTAAAGAACTTTGAATTTTGGCGGTTTACTCCGTTTTAAGATCCAAATGAGCTTCTTGCTCCAGTGCTATTTTATGACTATGAGTTCCACAGACCAATTGCCAGTAGAAGGTGATCTTTTAATAAGAACATCTGTCAGGAGACCCCCATGTATAGATATAAAGGTTTCCTACTTTTTAATAGTGTTGGAGTGCTGTTGTCACCATAATGGGAAATATACAAGAAGCAAGGTTTTTTCTTATGACAAGACTTTTTGTGTCTGAAAGCTGGTCAAATCTTGCTCCCAACTATACAATTGGCCTAATAAAAGATTTCACAAGAATAACACTTGCCTCTCTATTTCATAAATCTATTTCATTTCTAAATCACTTGTAATAAAATTTATTTTTTTGTGGCATCAGACTCATTCACTCTTAGTTGAAGCCCACCTAGAATTTCATCTAAACTATATCCCTGATTTACAGCAGGTGAGGGGTGGATCAGTCTTATTGACTTCTATGGCATTCGTTTCAGACTGAGGAGAAGGAACCTCTGTCTGCTTCTTCATGGGTGAGTGCTTGGGGTAAATACCACCAAGGTATTGTATTAAGGGGGTATTTAAAGAAAAAGCAAAAGCTGCTACTGCATTTCACGTGAAACTAGTCAGTGTTTGTGTGCCTGAGGTGAGCTTTCAGGATTACTACAGGATTTAATGCTTCAAGGCACTCTCACAAAGGACCACAATTTTTCTGGATCCTAACCAACCTTAAGAGGGAGTTTGGTGCCAAGCTGATCAGAACCGTCAAGACTGAGGTGATTCAGCACTGTGCAAAAATAGAGCTTGGGGATTTCATTGTCACAAAATCTTGTGCTTATGGAGCTTAACCCCATTCTCTATCCCTCCCCCTTCCCCACCCCTTAGTTTAGCTAGGAATTGGGGGATTGCACTTTTGGGCTTAACCCAAATTCCATTTAAATATCTCTTTTGGCTTAATTTTTGACAGAATCTCTCCTTATCTAAGAAGATGCATATTCATCTTTTTAGGACATTTTTATTAGGGGTGTGCAAAACAGGCTGTATTTGATTTGGACTTGGTCCAAATTGGGGACAGTGATTGATCCGAATCAATTAATCGAATCACTGTCCCCCATTTGATTCGGCTGAATCTGAATCTGAAGATTCAATGCTGATTCATAGAACCAGCGATTCAGACGTAGACACACCTTTAAATGTTTTTTCTACATACCTAGAGGTACCAGGTGCAGTTTGTGAACGCTTCAATGCTGGGGCAGATGGAGCGTCCAACAGGAGCATGGGGGGGCCCCTGCATGATCGGTGATGAACCCAGAAGTGGACCAGAAGCACTTCCAGTCCACTTTCAAGTCCACCACTGAGCACACTGGAGGGCCCCCCCCCACACACACCCCTGCAGCTCAGCTATTGGCTGGGGAGGACCCCAGGTGCCTCCCCAGACCCAGGAAGCACCAGTAGCTGAGCCTGGGAGGGTGTGGGGGGGACCCCCTGCACGCTCCCCAGCAGACCCTGAAGTGCTTCTGGTCCACTTCCGGGTCTCCTGCCAAGCACACAGGGGGACCCCCCCCCCACCCCGCACTCCTGTGGGACGCTCCATCCACCCCAGCATCGCAGCATTCACAAGCTGCCTGCCACCTTGAGGTACGCAGAGAAAACATTTAAAGTTGTGTCTATGTCCGAATCACCAACAGTCTCCAATTCAATTCGGAGATTAAAGGGTGTCCTAATTTGATTCAGATTCAGAGATTTGGCCAACAAATAAGGCTGAATCTCTGCTGAATTGAACCAGGGATTGAAGCTTTGCACAGCCCTAATTTTTATCAGAGCCAATAGAATAGCAATTTATACAAGCACAGTTGATGTCTTTTCTCAGTCAGGACCTGGTCAATTTTGGCTGAGCCAGGTTAGTTGCTTCTCAGTTATGGGAAAATTAAAAAAGATTGCTGAAATAAATTTTCCCTCTCCCTTTCTCAGTCTCATCAATATGTTTATTTTGCTCTGTAAGCCTCACCTACTACCAAAGTATCTGACTTCCTTGTGTTATGGTAGTTTCATTCCATAAATACTAAAAGATTTCTTGATCTCTTTCCATTTTTTTTATTCATATTGAACACACCTTAATATCATCAGAAAGCTTTGCCTGAGCAAAACTTCAAGATTTGGCCCAAATGCATTGCTGCTGAAGGCAACGATGACATTTTTCTTCTGTTAACAGACAAATAATACATTTTTCCTATGTAGGCTTATAATACTGGATCGCTTACCACTTTTAAGAATGTTAATGTTCTTTCAATTTTAAATACTATTTTATATCCTTTTATTTAATAATCTGAATTTCAGTAACAATAAAAAGGGATTATCTAGGCGGATAGTGATGAAAAATGTATACTGAACATGTTGAAATATATGAAATCTGTCTCTCTTCCCTTCTTTTCTCTCCTTCCATCTTCCTTCCTCTCTATTTTGTCTTTCTTTCTTTCTGTCTGTTGGCTGTTAACTCTGTTACTGGAATAAGAGAAAACTCTAAAATAAAATACAAGCCTTTGCAAAACTCCTGGCTATGAGCTAAACTCTGAGTGTGTCTCAGGTATGATTAATACATTTTTCTCCTTCTAGACTGATTTTTAAAATCAACTTTTTTTTAATGTATTTTCTTAATGTGTTTGCTTTCCTTAAAAATCATGACTCATTGAAAAACCAAAGAACTGCCGGAAAAACAAGTTTTATTGTGATTTTACTTTTGGAAGTTTGAAGCCCAGAATTTTCAGTTCCCCACAAAATGAAAAATTCCTATTAGGCTTTGTAAGAGGGGTCCGTACTCAACGTGGCTCCCTGCTCATATGATGGATAGCTTTGGGCTCTCTGGAGCTTGCATATTTAGGGTATTGCAGCCAATGTTTATGGTAGGGTTCTTTTTCCTCTAGCTTATCCACCCAATCTCACCTGCCATGACTTGGTGTAATAAAGAAAAAAAGACAGAGGGAGGCTGCTTGGCTGCTATCCTTTCTTCTACCTAGGGTTTTTCTGGATTCTTCTACTGCAGCTCCTTTCTAGTAGGCTCAGTAAGCTGGATACTACTGACAGGTCACTCCTTACTCAGCATAAATTTGTGTCTCAGAGGGCTGCGGGCTGTCTCTCTCAAAGCACCCACTGGATCTTGTCTTTGGGGACCAAATCTGCTCTGACTGGTGTCTGAGAACAGCCAGTATCTAGTGTGGCTTGAATGGGTTTTCCTTCAATCCATACTGTGATCATGGGCAGTCCCATACTGGGACCCCATCCCCGCAGTCAAAGCTGCAATCCATGGCTTCAACCCCTTCTGTCTCTGGGGTTCTTTCCTTCTGGATAATGGGAAACCCCCCTAACTTCCATCGCTCTTTGCAAGTTTGGGAATACTCCTTAGAGAGATGTCCCATATGATTGCACAAATAGCAAAGCACATTCTCGGCAGCCCACCATCCTGTGTCTCTGTCGTTCTTCCTCTCAGTGGCCTCCACCCCCACTATTCCTAAAGCTCCTGTTCCTTGTGTACTGTCCTTCTGATACCTCAAAGGCTTCTGCTAACCATAATGCTTCCTCTGAATTTTTGCGTGAATGCCACCTAACCCATCTCTGGTTTTCTTCTTCTAAGTCTGTCAAAAATTGTTCCAATAAGACTTGATCTGCTACACCTTCTCAGTTATAGTTTTGGTGGGGTACCCACTTCTGGAGCAGGTCCTTAAGGAGCTGCAATAAGCTCCTAGGCCAGGGGTCAGTAACCCCTGGCATGTGTGCCAAGCATGGTCTGTGAGGCCATTTTCCTCAGCATGCCACTGCCGGCCTGGGCTGTAGGCAGCTACTGCCAGCCACAAAGCCTGGGCTGCTGCCAGCAGGTGGCTGCAAGCCCTGATGCAAGCAGACCGGGCTCTGTGTTTGGCAGCAGCTACCCAGAGCCTGGGCTGGCTGCAGCCAGGAGGCTACAAACATCTGTTCCAGGGTTCCGCATTAGCTCCATACCAGCGGGTGCACGCGCGCTTTGGAACGGACAGTAGGGGAGGGGCCTGAGGCAGTGCAACCCCGGCCTCTCCCCTCCTGCCAGCACAGAGCTAATGACTGGGCTCTGGAGCCCAGTGCAGCTGTTTGTAGTCAGCCTGGGCTCTGGGCAGCTGCAGCAGGCAGCGGGCAGGCTGCAAACAGCTGCACCAGGCTCCACAGCCCTGGCATCAGCTCCATGCTGGTGGGGACTGCACATGCACCTTAGAGTGGACAGCAGGAAGGCTGTGCTGCCTCAGGCCCTATCCCCACCATCTGCTCTGAAGCACACATGTACCCACTGGTATGGAGCTGATGCCAGAGCTCGGAGCAGCTCTTTGCATCCTCCCAGCTGCCACCAGCCCAGGCTTTGGTAGCTGCTGCCAACCACGAAGCCCAGTCTGCTTGCAGCAGGGCTTGCAGCTGAGCCCACCTGACTCCCACCTGCTCTGACCCCAGCCCTGGCCCAGCCCCCCCACCAGGATAAGTCTGACACTGCCCCTTGCCAGGAGCACTGCACCTTTTGCAGGCTTAGCTGTGTAGGGTGGGTGGGTGGTTGAGTTGATGGGCAGGCTCCAGGCTGGGACCTCAGCCAGCTGTGCTGCAGTCTGGGGGCTGGCTCCCTGGGGAAGCACAGGGGCTCTGGCAGGACCAGGGCATTGTTGGGTCACTTTGTCCAGTGGCCCAGGAGTCTGGCTCCATGCACCCATGCAGCTAGTTCTCTGTGTTTGTCTGCCTCTGTCTTGTTCTGCATGTCTGTGTGTGCACACGTCTGGTTCTGGATGTGTGTGCGCATGTGTCTGTTCTGGGTGTGTTCTGGTTCTCTGTGTTTGTGCACGTGATTCTCTGTGTGCATGTGCATGTGTCTGGTTCTCTCTCTGCTCTCCTTTTTCTTTCTCTTTCTCCTCATTCTCTTATTTGTCTCTTTTTTTCTCTCTCTCATTGCAACATGCTCAACAAAAAAGGAATACACAACAACAAAGGCAACATTTATGATTATTAAATATAGTGATATGCAGTGCATCCTGCCATGTACACTCCTCCCACCCCTCCACCCTCGTTTTGTTTTTCTGGCATGCTGGCACTCCAGAACCTTCCAAGGTAGACATTGTGTTTTTTTCGGAACTCTGACCAAAAAAGGTTGCCTACCCCTGTCCTCGGCCATTTCTCTTTTCTATTTTTCTTTGCCCAAAACTATTTTCTATAATATTCTGGTGTCATTTCTAGTCTGTAGAGAATGGCTGATTTTACTTTGTTGTAATTATATTCTTTGTCTCTTGGCAATGCCCTGTAAGCAGGTTGTGCTTTCCCGATCAGTAAGGCCCCTAACTGACTGGCCCATTGGGCCCTATCCAGGCCTACTTGAACAGCTGTTCTGTCATACACTTAGATGTAGGCTTCTATATCATCTTCCTTAGTCATTTTTGGCATTTTAAACATTACCCAGTTTTGTCTTAACCATTGTTGTCATTGTACTGCTTGCTGTTGTTGTACTTTTAATATTTCCATGACCGCTTGCAGGGTTTGGCCTATCATGTCTCCTTGAGACATCATGTTTGTGGAGTTGAGTCTACACTAAATCATCGAACCAAATGCACCAGTTGTAAGAGGGATCACTACTCAACTTGACTCCCTACTCATGTGATGGATAGCTTTGCGCTCTCTGGAGCTTGCGTATTTAGGGTATTACAGCTGATGTTTATAGTAGGGTTCTTTTTCCTCTAGTTTATCCACCCAGTGTCACCTGCCATGACTTGGTGTAATAAAGAGAAAAGAAGAAGGGAGGCTAGCTATCTTACTCGGCTGCTATCCTTTCTTCTAGCTAGGGTTTTTCCGGATTCTCCTACTGCAGCTCCTTTCTAGTAGACCCAAATAAACTGGATACTACTGGCTGGGTACAGTCAGGTCACTCCTTAGCATACATGATTGTCTCAGAGGGCTGCAGGGCTCTAAGCCTCCATTTGAACAAGCCCTCTTGCCTGGTTTTAATGTTGTCTTCTGATCACAGGCTCAGCATTGTGATGGTCGGTCGTTTCTGCATCTTGTTGGTCACCTCTTTCAACTCCTTTGCTTCAGGTAAGTATGGAAACTCCTCTGATTCTCAAAGGGAGAAAGCTCCTTGCTCTCATCCTTTTACCCCTCTTGAGGCAGTCTTTCCTATTCTCCTTTTAGTATAAAGGCTTTTTTCCACAGAGTTCCCTCCATGTCTGTCTGTCTGTCTGTCTGTCTGTCTGTCTGTCTGTCTGTCTGTCTGTCTCTTCTCCTCCACTTCCAGTTGCTGCGGGGTGTGGTTTTTAAGTATTCCCTGTCCTGCACCCAGCCAACCAGAACCAGAAGGAACTAATAAACTGGGGCGTTCCTGCTCTCCACACATCCTGTTCCTTTACTCCTGTTGGGTTCTTCAGTAAGTATTCGTGCTTGGGGCACCCACCCCAGCACTTATTATTCTCTTCAGAGGTTTTTCTTACTTCCTCCTCCAGGCTGGCAGCGCGATCTTCACTGCCACAGGCTTCTAGCATATTCAGAAACTAGAAGATACCACTTGCTAACCAGCATTAATTCCTGATGGTAAATATTTATCAAACTTTATCCATGAAGAATGAGAAGTGAAGACCAATATTTAGCATGTTTAACAATTTGTTTGGAACCAATACTGGATTATCTACTGGAGAGAAACTGAGTAAAGCATTCATATGTCTAGATTTTATGATATTTTAAATACAGCAATTAATGCTAGCTCTGGTACTAACTTTTTATTCTTTCTGGGCCAGGGACAGACATTATACTTTTACTGGTATAAGTGATAAGTAACAGAAGTTCAGCACACAAAAGCAAATTATTCCTGTAACAGAACAGAATTTTGGCATACATAGACTGATTTAAAAGTGGCAGAACCTGGTCTAAGGTTTACACTCTCCACCCTCGCACCAAAGGGTAAGTGTGTGTTCTGTTCCTTACCAGTCTAAACTATGCTGCTTACTGAAAACCATGCAACTTAAATTGATTCTGCCTCAGGATGTCTGTACCTAACCCTGAAGTGAGAGGTCTGTTGGGCAAGGACGTTACTTGGGTGAATCAAGAGAGAAGAGAAGAGCCTAAAGGGTCAACCCTGCAAAGATCTTTGTACTTCTCTGATTTCTCATTATCTGAATTGTCCTGTACATGTTCAAGAGTATGTTTGCAGGATCACAGTAAAATTCTTAAAAGTCAAAATTATCTGCTTGTCAACTAAAGTTTGCACCGTGCCTAGTGCAATGGGGCTAAGGATCTATAAATGGGATCCCTGTGCTAGCATAATAAAATAATGAAGGAAAGAAAAGAAGGGGGATTTGTAAGATAGAAAGAGTGATGAGGGTAAGAGTCTTTGAAACAGAGAAAACTTTTGAGTCCTGACCTCTGTGGGTGCGTCCAGGCGAGCATGCATATGCCTCTTGCAGCGTCTCAAACCAGTTTGAGATGCTGCAAGAGGTACACTGAGAATGAAAAATGGTTGAGGCATGCTGAGAACAAAAAAAATGGATTTCCAGGTATCAAAAAAAAAAAAAAAAAAACCCAACCCAGAAAAGAGTGGCACAGGGCACAAAAAAAGAAATAACAACCCTGAGGCAAGCTGGGTCTTGGACCTCCAGAGACACCCTGACATTCGGCCAGAGCATCTCTATGGTGCCCCTGCTTCCCTAGCATGCTGCGTTCGGATGCGGAGGCTGGGGCAAGCAGGAGCACTGCAAGGCTGTGGCGTGACCCAGGCACTGTCCCTGGTAAATAGGGACTGGGGCTGGGAGGAATTGTGGGGGTGGGAAATTGAATTTCCAATTTATCAAATTAAGAGCAAGACCTTATAAAGGGGGATAAGGCAAAGTGTCATGTTTACTGATTACATGAATCAGACATAGAGGTACGGACACACCACTCATATAAACACACACAGTTCATTATGCATATCATTACACACAGATGCACACAAACACAAAACAACCATTCTATTTAGATATTATAGTTACCAGCAGCAGTTGTTCAATAATGGCACTGTCAGCCCTTATTGAAAGAGAAAGATCCTGGAGATAGCAGCTTGGAGTGGAGTGAGCAGATGCATCTGTGCATTGAAGAAAGCAGCAGTTGAGAGAGACTCGCCTACCTTAGCATTTTTAAAGTCCTGTTTTATAGGGGTTGGCATCCTTTGTCTCAGTGCTTCAGTGGTTTTCCATACCCAGTTTCTGTTTTTGCAGTTGTTCTTCATCCATCTTCTGCTTATCTCAGCCCAAGGTTAGTTTAGTCATAAAAATTGGTATCTCAGCCTTGGAGTGTCCTTGCTGCCCATTTGGCAGGATGTATGCATTCTTCCTCCTTGTTATCTCCTTTGTGCCCTAGGCCTCAAAGGAATTCTTCAGCCATTTATTAATTAGTTTACTGACTGGTAACTTATATTTAGCACCTTGTTGCTTACATAAACAGTTAAATCTTCTTTTCCCGTCTGTATGCCATTCTCTCACCATTCACCCTTTCACATATGCTCTTACATAAAGGGCATGCAGAGTTCATTCACTTATGTCAAGCAAAGAATACAAAATGGAGTTTTCAAGTTACTTACAGGACAAGACTAACATGGTTACAGTATATTACTATTACACTCTATGTTAACATCAGCTACATCAGTTCATGCTACAGGGGGGAGGCTGTGGATGTGTGGCAGGACTGTGGGGGGGGGTTGGGGCTGGTTGGGGGGCATGGGTCCCCCACAGGGGCCACAGCCCTGGGCCCTGAAACAGCAGCAGCTGCCATTGGGCACTCAGAGCCTGCTGCTGCCAGAGCCCCCCACAGAGTGGCACCACCCCAGCCATCTCAGACCTGGGGCCACCTGTACAGCTTGTCACGGGGCCACGCACCATCAGGCAGTACTGGGGCTTCTCAGGCTGTCACCTGGGGCCCAGTACCACTCAAAAACCATGCATCATGGCAGGCTGGGTCCTGCCTCCACAGAACTGGCCTGGCCCAATGGTACATGGGGCTCATAGAGGCAGGACCCAGCCCAGTGTGATGCGCAGTCCCTGCAAGCAGTGCTGGGCCCTGAGTGACAGTCCAAGTGGCCCCAGTGCTGTCTGAAGACTCACAGCCCCCTGCCTAGCCGGACAAGATGCATGACAAGCTGCACAGGTGGTGCCGGGTCTGAGACAGCTCGGGCCATGCCACACTGTGTTGCAGAGAGCTCTTGCAACAGTGGGCCCTTGAGTGTCCAATGGCCGCTGCTGCTGGGACAGAGGCTGTGGCCTCTGTAGGGGGAGACGTGGCCCCTGTGTGGGGGCAGTCAATGAGTTGTGTGGGAGGGGCTGTGCCCTGCAGGGGCCAGGGGAACCACCTGACCTGAGCAGCCCCCAAACATGCCCTCCCCACACTGGGCCACAGTCCCCCCACAATCCACCCACAAAACCCAAGCCACACCACAAACCCCTCACCCATATAACCCCAAGCCCCTGCACAAGCCCTATCCCCCCCACAAACCTCACCCTCACAAACCCCACAACCACCCCCACACCTCTTCCCCCCCAAACCCCACATTCCCACCACAAATTTCACACCCTGCATGCCCAGCCAGCCACATGGGATGAGACCTGCTGGCAGGAGCTGCAACTGCAGGACCAACTACCACACTGCAGCCCTGACCCATGCTGGGACATCTGGCCCCACACTACAGGGGCTTCTAGTCCTAGGAGCCATTTGAAGGGTGTGATGGGCTGAAGGAAGGGGTGGAGGTGGCAGCAGGGGTGTGTCAGAGAGAGATGGGGATCAGGGATGTGGGAGTACTCTGGGTAGGAAAGGCTGCCAGAGCCAGGATTAGAGCCCCTCTGCCCCCCTAAAACTGCCTGTGCAGGGGGATGCTGGCCTGGCAGGAAGGGGCCCAGCTCAGTCCCTGCTCCCCAGTTGAGGACTTCCCAGGACGGGGCAGAGAGCAGAACAGCAGGGGCTGGCACTGCTCAGAGACAAAAAGCAGCAAGTGGAACAGCTGCAGCTGGACTCATGCCCTGGTGCTGGGGCAGAACTGTGTCTGGGAGGGAGCTAGTGGGAGCAGGCAGGGACTGCGGGTCAGGAGTGAGGGGGCTGGAGCAAGGGAGTGGTCTGTGGATTGAGAGGCAAGGGCGGTGGCAGATCACTGGCATATCAGTGCTGCTCAGCACCGCACTTCCTCGTGAGTAAAGGGGTTAGGGGCTGTCAAGAAATACCCCCTTTTTGTCTGCCTCCCTGCTCTGAGTCTGGCCAGCCCCCTCTGTTTTCAAACTCTGGCTGCTGGATCCACCTGGCCAAGCTAAGTGACTGGGTTGTAAAAATTCCATAGTGGGGGTGGAGCTTACTCTTCCTTTGTCCTGAGTTTCCCACTGCACAACCTATGCAATCCTGGTCATTCCACCTGGGGATGCTGATGACTTTTAAAAGGATTGGTCTGCCTCAGCTGGGTTCCAATAAGGCTTGCTTCTGGTTGAAGCCAGGTGATGAGGTCAGAAAAGGTATTTTAAGTGTCAAGTCACCCAGTCTAGGAGCATCCTCAGGAAGGCATTTTGGAAACACACACAGAAACTTGGGCCTTGAGAATTCTCTGGATGTATATGTGAGTAACTTACCTGAAATTTAGCCAGTATACTAGGGTTATGTATCTTTAGCCATGTGTTAAAAGGGCCAACAAGCCTATTCTGTTTTGCTCAAGGCACTTTTTTTGTCTAGTACTTTTCTATCTTGTACTCCTCCTCCATTCTCCCTCTCCCTGATTAATAAAAGCAAAAGTTACCTGCATGAAACATGCTGGCTGTGAATTCCAGAGGAGAGAGAGGTCAGACAGCCTTTATAGCTCCCTTTGTTCAGCTAGCTAATGTGCACAAGTTCTTTTTACTTGTTCTCCAGCAGAGGAAGTTACCTTTGAATACTTCAGGTGAACAGAACCACCCTAAGATACCATGGTGGGGCTAAGCACCCCCAAGATTGCAGGATCTGTGTACCCCAGGCTGCACAGAGCCCTAACAGAGACAGGAGCCTGGGTGGTGGCAGCGATTACCCCAGGCTTGTGGGTGTGGTCCAGGAAGGGGGGAAGCCAGAAGTGGGATCCCCAGGGGAGACACCTGAAGTGTGATTTTGGTTGGGCACAGTGAGGCAGGTGACTTAATATAGTAGCACCCCCTATTGTCTCACAACAGGGGCAGGTTTGATTTTTCTATGACAAAAAACCCAAAAGTAAATGCCAAAATGTATAGATATTTAGAATTTATTTTATGATGATGATAGAGGCACTGGTAGGCTTCCAAATTGCTTTAGATCCCCACTGCCCCACACCACATGGGGGGCTCTGCCATGAGCCCTCCAACCCCCACCCACTCTCCCAGCTCCCTGCCCCCCATGGCTGCCCCGCCCACCCCAGCTTCCGTCCCTTAAAAAAAAAAAAAAAAAAAAAGTAAAAACCCGAACTCACAAGCTGCTGCCAGGTGGGGGGCAATTCCCACTGCCCTGTGCTGCATGGGGGACTCTGCCAGGAGTCCCCAGAAGCTTCAATGGCCAATGAAGCAGCTGGTGAGTTAGGACTTTTTTTTTTTTTTTTTTTTTTTTTTTAAGGGCCAGGAGGTGGGGCAGATGGGGCAGCCATGGGGGTAGGCTGGGAGAGCGGGCAAGGGTCAGGGGCTCATGGAAGAGCCCTTCACATGGTGTGGGGCACTGAGGGAAGTGGGTATCACCCCCCCCACCTGGCAGCAGTCAGTGAGTGGGGGTTTTTATTTAAGGAACTGGGAGCTGGGTCTGGGCACGGTAATGGGGGAGGGGAGAGTGGGCAGAGGTCAGGGGGTGCTCAGGGGGGCTGAGGGAACAGGCAGAGGATGGGGCCTGGCAGGGATCCTCCCATGGTCCCCTCCCCCGCCCCCTGCTTACCAGCATGGATTCCAGGTCTAGCTCTCTGCTGCAGCCAGCAGAGGACTGCCTGAATCGCCAAAGATCTCTGAGTCTTTTCTGAATCAATTTGGAGAGCTTCGAATTGATTTGGACCTTTTAATTGGTCTCCTGATTTAATTAGGAGATTCAGCCACCGAATTGGGCCAAATCACCTCTGAATTGAATCAGCTCCTGAAGCTTCCCACAGCCCTATTGACAAGCATGGTAAGTAACAGGAAAAGTATATCTTTCTCTAGCTGCATTACTCAGGCATGCTTCTTCCTGACAGGTTCTACTGAGTTCTTCCTCCTTGCTGTCATGTCTTTTGACCGGTACGTGGCCATATGCAACCCACTGAGATATGCCATAATCATGAGTACTTTCATCTGCTGTCAGCTGGTGGCTGCATCATGGACCTGGGGGTCCCTAGCTTTGATCACACCCACCAACCTAGTAAGTCAGCTACCATATTGTAGCCCCAACGTCATAAACCATTTCTTTTGTGATGTGGCACCATTGGTCAAGTTATCATGTTCTGACACACATATCATCGAGGTGCCATGTCAGCCTTGCTCCAAGTTCACTTCTGGTGACAGTGGTGTCCTACACCTTCATCATTGCAACAGTCCTCAGAATCCCATCTGCCACTGGCTATAAGAAGGTGTCACGGCGGGGTCCTCGCGGAGGGCCGTGATCTCCTTGAGGCCCTCTCGCCGCGCTACTCCGGCCCGAGGGCACCCTCCATTCTCGCCTGCCACGTCTTGATGGAATATATGTAATAGGGAGGCTGCCTTGTGTTTCCTCGGGCCTGTCAGCTCCTGGACCCCTCGTGGGTCTCCCCATACAATGGGCACTACCCAAGCGCCCTAGCCTTATGGGCTATGCGTGGCTCCTACCTCCCCTGATACCACGCCCCAAGCCTCGCAGATGTAAAGGACGTTGTTCGGTCTATACGCCCGCTTCCCGGGCCTCCTCTCTAATATGGCCCACTCTGGGCTCCCTCTCTCGTGCCCAGCCTCTAGCTGGGGCTCCCGTCTAGACCACTCTGGGCCTCCCCTGCTGGTGTGGTTCCGCTCCGGGACTCTCCAGCAGGCCACCGGTCCTATGGGCCAACCGCACGGACACCCTCCCTGACTCTGGCTCCCTGCACTGCTACTCCCTGTCTTCTCAGGGGCAACCGCAGCACCCTGCCTTGGTCTGAGGGGGGGATTGCCGCACTGGCCTGCGGCCGGGCTCGCTATGCCCGTGCGCCCACACTGGGCTTCTCAACCAAGCACAATGGCGTTCCCCCTTTCTGGGGCTCGCCGCGCCCACACTGGGCTACTCAATAAAACACAATGGCGTTCCCCCTCTCTGGGGGCTCGCCGCGCCCATGCTGGGCTACTCAATAAAACACAATGGTGTTCCCCCTCTCTGGGGCTCGCCGCGCCCACGCTGGGCTACTCAATAACGTACAAAGGCGTTCTCCCTCTCTGGGGCTCGCCGTGCCCACACTGGGCTACTCAGTAATACTGCCCCTTTCCTGGGGCCGGGGGGCCATGTTCCCCCCTCACGCAATCCGGGGTCTCGGTCCCCGTCCGCAACCTACGGGTTGCGCCCGCAACCCACTGGCCGCGCTCCTCGCCACCAGCTGCTCGCGCAGTGGCGTGCGAGCTGCGCCTTCGGGGTCTATGTTCCCCCACATGCAATCCGGGGTCTAGGTCCCCATCTGCAACCTACGGGTTGCGCCCGTGACCCACTGGCCGCGCTCCTCGCCGCCAGTTGCTCACGCACTGGCGTGCGAGTGATTGAGGATAATGCGCCCTCTTGGCGCTAGGGCACCCCACACTCTCTGGGGTCCCTATAGTTGAGGCCTCCTCCAACCCCTACAGCCTCACCCAAGCCTCCGGGTGTAATAACACAACGCAAAACCACAAGCCCCTAGGCTGTAACACAAATGCAAGCCTGGCCATAACTCCTCATCATAGCTCAAGCCTCCAGGGCTATCCTGAGTTGTACTTGCAACTTAGGCTCCTTCCCATATCTCGGCCGAGGGAGCTCCTGCCTCTCCGGCTGCTGGCAGAGAACTGCCAGCCTGGCCTCAGCCCTGAGCTTTATAAGGGCCAGGCCCTGCCCCCTACAGGCAGCTGGCTCCCCTTAGTTGCTCCGGCAACCCGCAGCTGCGCTCATTACCTGAGCCAGCCTCAGCTGGGCTCGTCATGTCAGGCCAGGGCGCGCTCACTCGCTCCCTGGCAGTTTCTCCACTCTAGGAGCAGGGGTACCGAGGTGCCCTGCGACAGAAGGCTTTCTCCACCTGCACTTCACACATCGTTGTGGTAGCACTTTTCTATGGACGCTCTAATCTTCATCTGCATTAGACCCAGGAAAAGCCACTCTTTGGACCTCAACAGAGCAGCCAGTATCCTGAACACAGTGATGACTCCATTGTTGAACCCTTTCATCTATAGCCTCCGGAACAAGAAAGTCAAAAAGGCTCTGAGAGACATCCTCAGAAAGAAAATATATTATTTTAAGAAATCCTGGGGTACTTAACTAAGCTTCTTACAGAGGAAAATATTGAAAGAAAAATGGTAAAATCTTCAAAAGTGCTTAAGTGACTCAGAAGTCAAAGTTACATTTTGAAAAAGTTACTTAGGCACTTCAGAGTCAATGAGGCCTAAATTTCTAATACTGAACTAACGCTGAATCTATTATTTTACAAACACAAGCCTTTATTTTCCTGTGACAGGTAAAATTTGACTAGTTCTGAGGCTGTGAATTTTCATTCCTTAAGAGTTGATATACATGATGTATCATTTCTTTGTGAGCTAAATTAATATATTTATGAGATTCTTCACAGTTTGTAATTGCTGTTTTGATAATATTGACAAATTGGTGAGAATTAATTATTTAAACCCAAATTTCAAATGACACTTTTATTCTGTTTCTTGGAAGGACTTGGGATTTAGACATAAAGCTGGTAAATTTCAGCTAGAATTTTCAAAGAAATGTAAGGAATGAATGCACTAAATAAGCATTTAGAACCAATTCCAGGTTTTAACATTGACATAATTCATGTTTTTGTGTAAGTCTTAGTAAGATATATGTTTTCCCTGTACTGTTCATTTTTCTTCAGAGAAAGAAAAAAGAGCCTACTTTGTCTAAAAGGGTTTTGATTATTATTTGAGAAAAATAAATGAGAATTTTCACTGAGAACCATTTCGATATTAGAGAAAATATTAACTGGATTTGTGTGTTTACATTCATTGAAGTTCTTTGAAAATCACAGCAAAGTGACTGAAGTGACTGGGGAACTGATATATACAGATATTGTATAACTTGTTTACACTCATGCCTCCACCAATGGAAGATTTGGGAACAGATTCTAGACCCTTGACCTGGGTAAGTGTTTTGAAGAATTTAGCTCTGAGAATGTAAGAATTTCTGGTACTGGTCTTATGGAGTAAAGGAAGCCTTGTGCTGCCACTCCAAGTCTCTGAGAGAGTCCATGGGATTGGCTGAGGGCCCAGTGCAGGGCCACAATACAGTGGGACATCATGAAATTAAAACAGCCAACTTTCAAGAACCAAAATCTGGAACAGTCTCTCCAATGCTCCACAGTGCTCTGGAACCAGTGCAACTGCCTGATTGTGGCACTAGGCTGAGTCTTGCTTTATCCTCTTAGTGGATCCAGCAGGATGCTACTTGGTGCAAATCCAGGAAGGATTCTTCAAATCTAAGGTTCAAGTTCAATTTCAGGGCATCCCTGGGGACAGTGGGACATAATCCCAAAATCCAAGCCTGTCTTGGGGAATATGAAATGATCCATCACTCTACATTTTAAAGGCCAAATGTTGGAAATTACCTCTTGGCTCTTAGCAGAGCTGCAACTCTTTCTGGCAATGACTGATTTATAAACCTTCCCCACAGGTAATAAACCATCACTCTATCATGCATTTATGTTGTGAGTTTGACTGCCCTCTTTAAGGCAGCACCAGTTTAATTCAGATTATACCTGTGTCCCTCTGGCCTAGTCTTTGTGATCATATCCCCATCTGGTGGCTACACTAAGCAACTACATAGAGCAACTGTAAGTCACAGGTGATGGCAAAGCTAGTATCTCATTTATAGGAAAATTCAGGTGGTTAGGAATTAATTTATCTACTTAATAAGCCCAACAAAAAGTAAAATCAAACAACAGTAATTGCAAGGAGAAGAATTGAGAAAGGTGGTCATGAAAAGGTCAAGATTTCACATGGAAAAGTATAGTTTCAAAATAACAAAAAAACCCTTGCATTTTACTTTTCAGTTCTTATGTTTTCCATGTTTTTAAGAATATACTGACATAAAATAAAGGTGGCTTATAAGACTGTATGCAGCCTCACATGCAACCAGTAGCACAGCATAAATAGTTCAAATTCAACTTTAACACCAAAAAAATCATGTCATTGAAATTGACATCCCTCCCTTGCTCCAAAAAGATGATGAATGAATTCTGAATATTGTCATTTTTCTGGTTAAAAAGCTTTGAAAAGATGTTTTATTTAAGAGCGAAAGGCACTGATATAAAAGAGATTAATCATTACGTGATTGAAGTCTGGATCTAGATCTGGAGGGCTCTGGCACAGACTGGAGCACTCAGAGATTGGGAATACAACCAGAATGACTGCCCTTACCCAGCACCTGCCTACCTGAAGACCCTGAATCAGGGACAGTGCTTTTGGGACCCTCCCTCTCTGTAGTCACTGCTGAGAACTAGTAGATTGTTTCTCCTGAGGTTTTCACCACCCCTGTTCAGGAGCAGTAGAGGGGGCAGGGGGAGGGCAGGTGGCTGGCTCAGCAGCCTCTGGGTCATGCTTCTCTTTACTGGCTACAGAACTTCCAGACTGATTCAACTGACCTTGCCTGGACCACCGCCCCCCTTCCCCTCCCCACCTGCACTGACCTGCTGCTCTATCTCTTTGCATAGAAAGTCACAATTAATAGGATAAGCAATCTCAGTAAGATCCTCCCTAGTCTTTTCTCCCAAGTACTAGGCCATAAAATAATTTATAGCCCTAAGGTCCTGGGGGACAAAGTTGAAGTGGCATGCAAGGATCTGTGAAACTTCCTGAGCCTTCCTGAAGCTGTCTGAACATATTCAGACTCTGTCATCTGCCTTCTCAAACAGAGAGGTCCCTTTAAAACAGTGCTTCTCAACCTTTTAAGACTCAAAACTCCCTGCAGAAAATGCCAGCTCTTAGTTTTCTCCTTTTTTTTTTTACTACAGAAAAATTATAAAATAATTCTTCTGTTGCAAAAAAACTCAGAAGGACCATGAAATGTCCAAATGTTTTTAATACGCTGAATTCCTATTTGAAGTCTCCAGATTTATCTTGTGAACCCCGTTGCACCCTGAAGAGTGCTAATAATGCCCGCACTTCATGGTATCCTTGAAAGGATCACAAGGCACCGTAGATTGCCGCAGAACCCTGGTTGGGAATCATTGCTTTAAAGAAAGCTTAAGACTCAGGCTGAGGCAAGAGCCCCCTGGGATCCAGTTTCTATTCCAAGTATTAGACCTGTAAGTGGACTTAAGTGTCTAAAAGCAATTATATTACATCATGTTCATGTACCTGAAAATCTGTATTGAATCTGGTTTTGTAACACATCAGCATCTAACCTTTAGGACTGAGCCACAAAAAAATGCATTGAGGAGGAAGAGAACCCACCCAACTTAACAGTTTTTCAATTACTCAAGTGGGGGCTGTGGGGAGTGGATAGGATCACTCTTAGCCACCAAGGTCCACTTATATATCTACAAGACAGAACACAATCTTTGAAAGTCTTTGAAAAAATTATCAAGGCTCACAATTGCGAGAGCCCAGCAGGACAAATTATGCTGAGGGGAAACCAGCATGGGTTCGTAGCAGGCAGATCATGTCTGACTAATCTAGTCTCTTTTTATGACCAGGTTACAAAACGCCTGGACACAGGAGTAGGGGTGGCTGTTGTATACTTAGACTTCAGGAAGGCCTTCGATACGGTATCCCACACCATACTGGTGAACAAGTTAAGAGGCTGTGACTTGGATGACTACACAGTCCGGTAGGTGGTGAATTGGCTAGAGGGTCGCACCCAGAGAGTCATAGTGAATGGGTCGGTTTTGACCTGGAAGGGTGTGGGCAGTGGAGTCCCGCAGGGCTCGGTCCTTGGACCGATACTCTTCAATGTCTTCATCAGTGACTTGGACGAGGGAGTGACGTGTACTCTGTCCAAGTTTGTAGATGACACAAAACTGTGGGGAGAAGTGGACATGCCGGAGGGCAGGGAAAGGCTATAAGCAAACCTGGACAGGTTGGACAAATGGGCAGAAAACAACAGAATGCAGTTCAACAAGGAGAAGTGCAAAGTGCTGCACCTAGGGAGGAAAAATGTCCAGCACACCTACTGCCTAGGAAATGACCTGCTGGGTGGCACGGAAGTGGAAAGGGATCTTGGAGTCCTAGTGGACTCCAAGATGAACATGAGTCAGCAGTGTGATGAAGCCATCTGAAAAGCTAATGGCACTTTATCATGCATCAGCAGATGCATGACAAACAGATCCAAGGAGGTGATACTTCCCCTCTATCGGGCGCTGGTCAGACCGCAGTTGGAGTACTGCGTGCAATTTTGGGCGTCATACTTCAAGAGGGATGTGGATAACCTGGAGAGGGTCCAGAGAAGGGCCACTCATATGGTTAAGGGCTTGCAGGCCAAGCCCTATGAGGAGAGACTAGAGAACCTGGACCTTTTTAGCCTCCGCAAGAGAAGGTTGAGAGGCGACCTTGTGGCTGCCTATAAGTTCATCACGGGGGCACAGAAGGGAATTGGTGAGGTTTTATTCACCAAGGCGCCCCCGGGGGTTACAAGAAATAATGGCCACAAGCTAGCAGAGAGCAGATTTAGATTGGACATTAGGAAGAACTTCTTCACAGTTAGAGTGGCCAAGGTCTGGAATGGGCTCCCAAGGGAGGTGGTGCTCTCCCCTACCCTGGGGGTCTTCAAGAGGAGGTTAGATAGGCATCTAGCTGGGGTCATCTAAACCCAGCACTCTTTCCTGCCTATGCAGGGGGTCGGACTCGATGATCTATTGAGGTCTCTTCCAACCCTAACATCTATGAATCTATGAATCCAACTCTGTGTGCTCTTCCTGAGGATATCCAGAACCACCCCAGTTCACTGGTGGGGAGGAAATTCACTCAGCCAAGTGCAGCATGAAAAAAGGTAACTAACTTATGGAAGGTTTGCCTCTGGGCCTCTGCTCCTGATCTGTGTGCAATGTGTCTAGGGAATAAGTCCCACCAGGCGTTAAAAGAACGACATAGATAAACAGCCTTCTTACATCCCTTATTAGTAGAACATTAAGTTCAGCTACAGCCAGGTCATCTTCAGAGAGCAACCAGTTTGATTCTACTTCTGCCAGTTTCATCTCAGAATGAAGAGTAGATGGCTGCTGAGATAACTGTGCCTTTTCTATCCAGTTCTATAAGTGGTAGGAAAATGGTTATTAGATAGGAACACAGGCAATGAGGCAATGAGCCACTGGAGATGGACCATAGTGTAGGCTGAGAAAAAGAAACACACGGCCATGAAGTATGTTTGTTATTTCAATCATTTCTAGTCGGGGATTCACATAAAAGGAAAATTTAAGAACCTAAATATAAATCACAACTCATATTCTTTAAAGAATTTGCTGTCAATTTATTCAAACTATCTATAACTGTATAGATATTCAGTGCTTCCTGCACTTAATTCTGACTTTTCATCAAAGCCCTATCACCAAAATTATTTTAATTTGTAATAGCTAGAATATTTTTGCTATTTCCTACTGAAAACTCCTTATATTAACACCTGAAAAAAATACTATTAGAGTTTTTTTTCTTTTTGAAATAAAGGTAAAAAATGGTGAAGACAAGGACATGTTTTGTAATTCTTGGTTATCTGGAGACACTGTTGAGGAAATCAATAATGTGGAATATTACCAGAATTTCAAATCCATATATTTTATTGCATCTGTGCTTATTTCTGTTCTGTAGGAATACTTAGAAGATGTTTTATCAAGGAACAAGGACCCTGGTTAATAGCCTATACGATGTCTAACAGTGCCTGGAAATTCATAATCAGTGCTGAACCAACTAGTCACAATCTGTCAATCTTGACCTTGCCAGGGGCATATAGGAAGTCAGTAAGGGAGGAGCCCAGGTCTCCTGCTCTCTGCAAACTCCTGCAATGCACATTTGCCCAAACTGCTGCAAGAGACATCCATCTGCTGTAAAGAGGTAAGTATATCATAGATATAGTTAGACACAGACCATGCCCAAGAGACAAGTGATAGAGCTGCATGATGCAAACAAAAAGGGAAGTCTAGTCAGGGTTTGGCAGTCACAAATCACTTGTAATTAGGTGGCAGGCTTTCTACCTGTTGAGCCTGGGTAGGGAGACATTGCATATAAGCTGCCACTTATGATGATGCAGCTCCCAAGTGCCAGGGAACTCCAGGAGGCGGAATTTGATAAATATATATATTGTAAACTAAGCAGTGTAAAACAAAGCTGAAAAATTTCAGGCAAAACCTGTCAATTTTCAATTTTCTTAATGCTGCCTTGTATATATTGTAAATATACAAATTTGGGGTGGAAAAATTCAATAGTTCCAATGGCGATTTTTCTTACAATAAGTGAAAAGTTTCTGTCCTTGCTGAGGTCATTATAAACAGGAGAAACAGGGTCATTACCTATGTTTCTCTGATCCTGACTGTTACCTTCTTCCTTCTCTCCATAGCCATCACACATTACATGGGAAGGAGAATGTCCAACTGGACCACAGTGACTGAATTTCTCCTCCTGGGGTTCTCCAACACTTGGGAGCTGCAGATTTTACACACCATTCTCTTTCTGGTGGCATACATGGCATCCCTGATTGGGAATCTCCTAGTTATCATGGTTATAGTTCTCGACCACCACCTTCATAGCCCTATGTACTTCTTCCTGATGAATCTGTCCATCCTAGACCTCGGAACTATCTCTGTCACCATCCCCAAATCAATAGCCAATTCTCTGCTGAACACCAGGTCAATTTCCTATGCTGGATGTGTCGTCCAAGTCCTTTTCTTCTTCTTCTTCCTTGCAGCTGACTTCTCTTTCCTTACCATCATGGCATAAGATCGATACGTTGCCATCTGCAAACCACTGCACTATGAGACAATCATGAACAGGAGAGCTTGCATCCAAATAACAGCCAGTGCATGGATCTGTGGTTTTCTATATTCTGCTCTGCACACTGGTAACACCTTCAGTGCATCTTTCTGCCAAGCTAATATCATCAACCAGTTCTTCTGTGAAATCCCCCAGCTACTCAAGCTCACTTGCTCTGATTCATACTTTAGACAGCTTGGAATAATTGCTGTTGGTGTGTGTATAACCTTTGTCTGTTTTGTTTTCCTAATTGTATCATACATTCAGATCTTCAGCACAGTTCTCAGAATCCCATCTGAGCAAGGCCAGGACAAAGCCTTCTCTACCTGCCTTCCTCACCTCATTGTGGTCTCCTTGTTTATTAGCACTGGTACCTTTGCCTATATGAAACCTATATCCAGATCCCCATCAGCTCTTGATCTCATAGCAGCCATTCTCTATTCTGTTCTGCCTCCAATAATCAATCCAATAATTTACAGCATGAGGAACAAGGACCTTAAATGTGCCCTGAAGAAAATGATCCAGTGCAGGTAATTCACCAAGAATAAGACATTCCCAGGGATGGAGCCAGAGCGTGGGGTGGTGCTGCAGTGTGGTTTTACCCCTTCCACTGCTGCTGCCACCACTGTCCACCAGCAGTCCCCAGAGCTGCTTCTTCCCTACTCCATCTGCAGGCAGTGGCTACAAAGAGCACCAGGCTCAGCAGGGGGCAGCAGCAGTAACACACAGGTTCCTCCAGCATCTGCTCCAAGTTGGTGTGAGACACCTACAGGGGAGGAGAGTGGGGACATGTCAGTCAGAGACATTCCCCCACTCCATTCTCCTGCTCTCTGCCCAGATCCCCACTGTCCCCCACCAACCACTTTAGGAAATTCTGGATCCATCCATGGGTGTTCCCAGTTCTCTGATGATTTAAATGATATGCTGTGTGCCTTTACTGATATAATCGACTTGTAGCATAATTGATGATAACATGATAACTCCATGCTGTCTCTATGAAAACTGAAGTCACTTACAGAGGTAAAAATCTAGACTGTCTACCACATCTAGTTCTAATTTGCACTCTTTCATCTCACAGCAGCACCTCCAAACCCTAGCTTTCACTGTCTTTGAACAGACTTCTACAGAGTCAATTGAAGGTTCCTCAACCAGGTCAAACACCAGGTGTTCCATGAAAATCTATGCCTTTGGACCTGGGATAAATCTTGACCATTACCTTGATCTGTTTTTCCCTTATTTCTTGTTAACACCTACTAGGAACTGTTTGGTATTCTGCATAAGACAGTCCTATGGGCTTGCCATAGAGTTCTTATTATGGTTTTTGTTAATACTATGTGACTCCTCGACCCTCAGTCCTATGTGTGCCACAGGCACACATGGAGAAACATAAGGCTGACATGGGGAACTGGGGACAGATCTTGATCCCACCAGTTATTTTGAGAAACCAGAACAGTCTGTGGTTTTAACACCAATGACATACTGGTAAGTTGGCACTGGGCTGGGTCCCAGTCACAGAGCCACAGTTGGTAACTCTGACAGTAGGGGGACTCTGTGACTGACTCCATGACTGGAATCCAGTCCAGTGCCAACAACTGGGGACTGGGACTCTGGGGCCAGCTCTCAGGGGCAGTAACCTGACCAATCAGGGAATTTGTTGATACAGAGTGAACCTCTCTAGAGAGGTCAGCCAAGACTCATACTGGGGTGAAGCTATAAGACTATGGGTGAAGACCTGTGTATAAGCTGAAACTGTATGGTAGTTCCAACTAGGGTTCTAAGCTAAATACCCATGTCTGGTTCTGGCTGCGAATGCAGCCGGGCAGCATAGGCAAAAGCAGCCTGCAGATAAGTCTGGGCTGGTTCTGGCTATCCTCAGGAACAGCATACAGAGTTGGATTGTGTTCCATCTTTTAGATATACAAGTGGACCTTAGCGGCTAAGAATGATCCTATCCACTCCCCACAACTCCCACTTGAGTCATTGAAAAACTGTTAATGCAAAAGTTGGGTGGGTCCTCTTCCTCCTCAATGCATTTTTTTGTGGCTCAGTCCTGAAGGTTAGATGCTGAAATGTTACAAAACCAGACTCAATACAAATTTTCAGAACCTCCTGAGGTTCTGGTGTGTTGGTGGCAGGAGCATCAACTTCAAGGAAGGCAGAGTAGCAACCTAGTCTTGGAGAGTGCCTGAGGTCCATGGTTTAAACAACGGTACATGCTGAAGTCCACTTGGCTTAAGTAAGGTAACCTCCTATCACAAGTATGATAGGAAGCCAGGAGCAGAGAGAATTAACCTCTCTGCTGAAGAACTATGTGAAAGAGCCAAGAAAGTTATTGGGACTCCAAGACATTTGTAAGCAAGGTTGCAGAAAGTGCCCGAAGCAGTGTTGTGTGTTTGCTCTGGAGACAATAAAGTGGAAGTTACAGGTGCAAGCCAGAATGTTAACCAGTCAAAGCAGCTTCAAGGAGCTTGGATACAGTTAAAAAAAGAGCAGGAAGGGTCCAGCCCCGGCCCAAGATCAGGGATGGGGGATGTGAAACAGATGCCTTGTGATCCTGTATGCCACTAAAATTTGCTTTTTGGAGGTGGCCAATCATCCTAGGGGACACAGGGGAGACAAGTATGTTAAGGCAGGAAGCGTTTACAAAAACATAGAGTGCAGTTGTGTAAACATAAGGTTTTTTTCTCTGAGAAGTTATTTTGAGCAGAAGGAGATGTGCTGAGCCATGGGGGGAAGTGGGTCTTATTGGAGTTTTGAAGTTCTTTTTTAGGGCTGGAAAAAGTATCCTAAAAGATTGTATGTGGTCTGTTGATGGATCTAGTTGTTATAAGGAAACCCCAGAAGTGGAGTTCGCTGTGGTAATTGTAAAACCAGGCTGCAGGAACAGTTGCTTTGCTGTCAGAAAAAGTCAGTGCTTTGCTGGATTGGTTTGCAGAAAGCAAGGTTAGAAGGGGGCCACTGACAAGCATGGATTATGAAGTCTGCAGCCCAGAAAGGATATGGTTACAGTAGTGCTATTAGAGTTATAAAAGGTCTGTCAAGGGAAAGAAAGGCTGAAAGTTAAGGGAGACTCACACAGTCAAAGTTAAGGCCCAGAAGAAAGTGTGAGGACTTCAGAGAACTGCTGAAAAGAGACAGAGTGAGAGATCTATGGAAGAGCCTGAGAGGACAGACCCACAAGGCATGTCCACACAGGTAGGCACTTGCACTTTCAGCAGCTCAAATAGAAGCGGCAAGCTTCACAGTCACCCCAGTCTCCTGCCCCTTCAGCAGGCAGAGGGAGACCCTGGCTCACCTGATGCTCGAGTATGCCAGGCTGCAGCCCCTCCACCTCCACTTCCACCTCCAGAACCTCCTCTTGAGTTTCTGGATGAATTTAACCTCCCATCTTTTTATTTTTGGGCACCCCATCCATGGCCCCACCGAAGCCCCCCAGAAACCCTCCAGCAGCCACGAAGCCCCCCGCTGACCCCCAGCACAGCTGGGGTAAGCGGGGCCCGTGAAGAGAGGGGGCTAACCCCTTAGTGTGTGTGTGGGAGGCGGCGGCTGAGTGGAGCCGGGCCGGGTCAAGCCCCGCCCAGGCCCCTACTTCGCCCAGCCCCCCAGGGAGCCATGCGACCGGAGCTGCGCAAACAGGCGTGCTTCTCTGCCGGCACGTGAGTTAGCACGGGAGGGTGTGCAGGAGGGCCCCGGACCCTGCCTGCGCACCCCCCAGGGTAGACAGCCCCAGCCAGAGCCAGCCTACCAGAGGCATGACACGGATGGGCACGCGCCGCACCCCGAGGGTCCCCTCGTGCTCCGCGGCCCCCCCCTCTGGCACCTCAGAGACGGCCACCCAGACAGAGCCCCTGCTCCCAGGCTCCACCCAGACGGAGCCCCTGGCTCTCGGCTGCGGGGCTGCCTGTCCCTTTTTCAGGCTCTGGGGCCTGGGAGCATGGCGACCTCCCCTTGCGGGGTCTGCTCCCTTTTGGGGTCTCTGGTGCGCCAGCTGGAGGAGCTCCAGGCCACAGTCCAGAGACTGCATGCCATCAGGGACTGCGAGCAGGAGATAGACTCCTACTGCCAGGCCCTTCTCCCCCGGGAGGCAGAGGGTAGATCACAGTCTCCCTCCACGCCAAAGGAGGACTCTGGGACCTCCTGCTGTGTCCAGCCAGGGGCATGGACCAAGGTGGTCAAGGGCCCTAAGGCCCGCTGCACCAAGCCCCTCCCCCGCCAGAACTGAGCAACAGGTACGCACCTCTTGCTGCCCCAGCAGAGCCTGCTGAGTTGCCGGCCCCCACAGGCAACATGGGCCCAACTGCAGCTCCCGCCCCTGCTCTCCCCAAGACAAAACGTAAGGTGTTTGTTGTGGGAGACTCCCTCCTGAGGGGGACTGAGGGGGCAATCTGCCACCCCGACCCCTTAGCCCGGCAAGTCTGCTGCTTCCTGGGGGCCCGCATCCAGGACATTGCGGAGAGGATCCCCAAGCTCCTCAAACCCACAGACCACTATCCCATGCTCCTTATTCATGTGGGCACCAATGACATGGCTTGGAGCACTCCCAGCCAGATCATGAGGTGCTACAGATATTTGGGAGCGGGGCTTAAGGGTCTGGAGGCACAGGTGGTGTTCTCGTCGATCCTCCCAGTCTCAGGCTATGGGCTGAGAAGGGACAGGAGGATCTATGTGGTCAACCAAAGACTGCGGCGCTGGTGTCGTCAGGAAGGCTTTGGCTTTCATGACCACAGCCCGCTCTTTGGCGAGAGAGGCAGCGAGCTGCTGGGAAGAGATGGTCTCCACCCCTCTCCCCTAGGGAGGAGGCTCTTCTCAGCCAGACTGGCTGACCTGCTCCACCGGGCTTTAAACTAAGCCCGCTGGGGGAGGGGGGGACTACCGCCACTGCTGGCCTGCTGAGCAATCCTTGCAAAGCCAGCGGATCACAGCACTCAAGGGAGCCCACCCCGGCCCCAGCCCTGGTAAAATCTGTGGGCAAGGAAGGAGCCCCCCAGGGGGCACTTGCCTGCCTGTACACAAATGCCAGGAGCTTGGGGAATAAGCAGGAGGAACTCATTCTCCTGCTCAGTGCAAACAATTACGATGTCATAGGGGTAACGGAGACCTGGTGGGACTCCACCCATGACTGGACCACGGGGATAGATGGCTATACCCTGTACAGGAGGAATCATGTAGAGAAAAGGGGCGGGGGTGTAGCTCTCTATGTTAAGGAAAGCTATGCGTCCCTGCAAGCCGATATTGGCGACCAGAGTGGACGGCTGGAGACCCTCTGGGTTAAAATCAGTGGGGAACACAGCACAGGGGACACAATGGTGGGAGTCTATTACAGACCTCCCACCCAAAGTCCTGAGCTTCACCAGGAGTTTGCCCAGAAACTGGCTGAGGCAGCTTGCTCCAGGACCATGGTTGTCATGGGCGACTTCAATTACCCAGACAACTCGTGGGAGGATCGCTCAGCAAAATCTGAGCGGTCGCAGAGCTTCCTCTCATGCGTGGATGACCTCTACCTGACTCAAGAAGTCTATGGGCCAATGAGAGGCAAAGCGCTGCTCGACCTGGTACTGGCTACTGGGGATGACCTAGTCAGCGACCTAGTGATCGATGGGAAGCTGGGTGACAGCGACCACGAGCTGATCACCTTCACCATCCGCCAAAAAGCTGGCAAGTCAGTCAGCAACACGGAAGTCCTTGACTTCAGGAAAGCCGACTTTGAAAAGCTCAGGAGGCTTGTCAGTGAGGCCCTAAGGGACCATGACCACAGGGAGAGGGGAGTTCAAGAAGAGTGGTTGCTCCTCAAGGGAGCGATCCTCAATGCACAAACTAAGTCTATTCCATCTCGGAGGAAAGGCAGCAAGAGGGCACAGCAGCCCCCCTGGCTCTCCAAGGACCTAGCAGACCTCCTGAGGCTAAAAAGAAAGGCCTACAAAGGATGGAGGATGGGAGTCACCTCCAAGGAGGATTATTCTGCACTGGTCTGGTCCTGTAGGGAGCTGACCAGGAAAGCCAAGGCTGCAACTGAACTCCAGCTAGCTTTGAGCATCAAGGACAATAAAAAGTCCTTTTTCAGATACGTGGGGAGCCGGAGGAAAAGCAGGGGCAACGTTGGACCCCTGCTGAACCAGATGGGGCAACTGACAACTGATGCCCAGGAAAAAGCCAACCTATTAAATAGGTACTTTGCGTCGGTCTTTCATCAGCCCCATGGGACGCCCATGCCCACTACAGGGCCGGGAAGTCCGGGTGAGGGTGATCCCCTGCCCTCCATTAATGCTGACTTCGTGAAGGAACATCTTGAGAAGCTGGATACCTTCAAGTCAGCCGGCCCTGACAATCTTCACCCCAGGGTACTCAAGGAGCTGGCGAGCATCATAGCCCAGCCTCTAGCGCGGATCTTTGAAAACTCTTGGCGCTCTGGTGTAGTGCCCGAAGACTGGAAGAAGGCCAATGTGGTGCCTATCTTCAAGAAAGGGAGGAAAGTGGATCCGGCTAACTATAGGCCTACCAGCCTGACTTCTATCCCGGGGAAGATCTTAGAAAAGTTTATTAAAGAGGCCATCCTTAATGGACTGGCCGACGCCAACATCTTAAGGGATAGCCAGCACGGGTTTGTTGCGGGTAGGTCTTGCTTGACCAATCTCATTTCCTTCTACGACCAGGTGACCTATCACCTGGACAATGGAGATGAGATTGATGTCATATATCTTGACTTCAAAAAAAGCCTTCGATCTGGTGTCCCATGATCGTCTCTTGGAGAAACTGGCCAGTTGTCGCCTTGGGTCCTCCACAATCCACTGGCTGGAAAATTGGCTCCGGGGTCGGACCCAGAGGGTAGTAATTGATGGAAGTCACTCATTGTAGTGTCCTGTGACCAGTGGGGTCCTCCAGGGCTCTGTCCTTGGACCCATACTGTTCAACATCTTCATTAACGATGTGGACACTGGAGTCAGAAGCGGACTGGCCAAGTTCGCCGATGACACCAAACTTTGGGGCAAAGCATCCACACCAGAAGACAGGCGGATGATCCAGGCTGACCTGGACAGGCTCAGCAAGTAGGCGGATGAGAATCTGATGGTGTTCAACACCGATAAATGCAAGGTTCTCCACCTTGGGAAAAAAAACCTGCAGCATCCTTATAGGCTCGGCAGTGCTATGTTGGCTAGCACTATGGAAGAAAGAGACTTGGGGGTCATCATTGACCACAAGATGAACATGAGCCTGCTATGTGATGCTGCGGCTAGTAAAGTGACCAAAACGCTGGCTTGCATCCATAGATGTTTCTCAAGCAAATGCCGGGACGTCATTCTCCCCCTGTACTCGGCCTTAGTGAGGCCGCAGCTGGAGTACTGCGTCCAGTTTTGGGCTCCACAATTCAAAAAGGATGTGGAGAAGCTTGAGAGAGTCCAGAGAAGAGCCACGCGCATGATCAGAGGTCAGGGAAGCAGACCCTACGATGACAGGCTTAGAGCCCTGGGGCTCTTTACCTGGAAAAGCGCAGGCTCAGGGGTGATCTGATGGCCACCTACAAGTTTATCAGGGGGGACCACCAGTATCTGGGGGAACGTTTGTTCACCAGAGCACCCCAAGGGATGACGAGGTCGAATGGTCACAAACTACTAGAAGATCGTTTCAGGCTGGACATAAGGAAGAATTTCTTTACTGTCCGAGCCCCCAAGGTCTGGAACAGCCTGCCACCGGTGGTCGTTCAAGCGACTTCATTGAACACCTTCAAGATGAAACTGGATGCTTATCTTGCTGGGATCCTATGACCCCAGCTGACTTCCTGCCCTTTGGGCGGGGGGCTGGACTCGATGATCTTCCGAGGTCCCTTCCAGCCCTAATGTCTATGAAATCTATGAAATCTATGAAAGTCCTGGGACCTCCTGGTCAACCTCCTCCTGGCCCTAGTCAAGTGGGCCCTGCATATGACCAAGAAGGAGGCTCTGGCCCGGAAGTTGCCCAGAGAGTACGGGGCCACATTCCTCTCACTTATCCATGCATCTTTCCAGGCAGAGCACCATTGGGCAGCATCCACTGGCTCCTTGGATGCCTTTGAGGACTGGTGGGTGTGGCCCAGTGGGCTCTGCTCGGTGTCCTTTAACCCCCACATCACTCCTATCCTGCTTTTTCCTTAGCAGTCCCAGAAAAAAAAAAATAGTTGTATCTTTCACCCTTTGGCCCATACAGTGGGGGCTATTAGTTAGACGGGTGAGCCTTAAGGCTCATGTTAACTGGAAGATACAAATAGAAAGGAGCTTCTGGGGCCCAACCACTTGGTATCTGGGGTCACTATCCCTTGTGCCAGGTGGACTGCTGAAGCAGCATCCCAAATTCACTCTTAAAATACCCAGATTCCATGTTCTTCCACAATTACAACAAAAGATTACTTGGAAGAGAGAGGGAGAGATCACTTGGGCAATGTTTTATTGCTATACTAGCAAATTGTCTGTCGAGAATGATGAGCCAGTGGGGACAGAAGTCTGCTTTCCCCCTCCCCACACTGTCCAGCCCATTTCCCCACCACCCCCCTCTTCCCCACCACTGGTTCGGGTCAGGGCCCATTCCCTGCCTTCAGCTCTGGATCCGTTCCCCTCCCCTGCTTCAGCTCCAGGCCAGTTCCCTCCCCTCCGCTTTGGCTCCAGACCATTCCCCTCCCTCCCCCACACTGTGGTCTGCAGGAGGCACTGGGCCCCAAAGGCCCTGTTCACCATGAAGGGGGCACTGGGTGGGCCAAGCCATGGGACCATTGGAGCCTGGTGGCTCCTGCAGAGATGCAGCACCAGGGAGTTGGTGAGGCATGTGGCCCCCAGTCTGTTCGTGGGGAACGGGCGGTGGCACCTGTGGACTACGCTCAGCCTCTGCTCCCTGTCTCACTGCCATAGCTTTGATAGTGGAGCAGTGCAGCACCTTGTGCCTCTGCACGCCCTGCACATCCTGCCATGCACCCCAGAACCTCCACCTCCTCACACTGCGCAACCTGACCATCTGCCCTGCTCCTTGGCCCCCGACCACCCCTGCCCTCTCTCCCTCCCCCTCCCCTTCATCCTGTCTGTCTATATATTGTCTCTAACACTCCAGGCCAATCACCACCCTCCCTGTGAGCAGCACATGTGCAGTTGGCCCAGAGCATTATGGACAGAAAGACACACAGATGGAAGTGCTAGGGCTTTTACTATATTAGAATTTACAATGTTAAAGTAATTTGGAAGCCTATGAGTATCACTATCATCATAATCAAATTCTAAATCTCTATATGTTTTGATGTTTGCTTTTGGTTTTCTTATCACATGATGGGTGTGTGATGTGGGGATGTAGGGTTTGCAGGAGAGGGGTGGGAAGGGGCATGGGGGATGTGGGTCCGTGTGGAGGGATGTGGGGAGATGTGGCTCAGTGTGTCGGTAGGTGTGGAGGGTTTGTGGGTGGGACTGTGTGTGGGGAGCTGCTTAGGAGGTGTGAGTCTCCTACCCCCCACACAGCACATGGACTGCCCCCCAAGTCTTTCCCACAGGGCCCAGAGCCCACCTACAGGGGCTACTGCCTACCCTGCAGGGCTCACATCCCCCCCCCCCCCACCAGCCCTGGCCTCCTCACATGGCCTGCACTCACCACCACCAGCAGCAGCCATCAGGGCTGCTCAGGGCGCAACCTCCCTGCATTGCACAGGGCAGCGGGGGAGCAGCAGGGCTTGGCCCCACCTGACTGGCACCTGCACTGCGCTGCTGCTGCATTGCATGGGTGTGGCATGGCTCAGCAGGGCGCTGTTCAGTACTGTGCACTGTTAGGCAGCTCAGAACCACTCAGGCTGAATAATGACAGCCCCAGCAGCCCCAAGCTGCCTAACAGTGCGTGGTGCCATGCAGTGCCCTACCAAGCTAGGCCACACCTGCGCAATGCAGCAGTGGCAGCGCAGGTGCCAGGCAGCCAGGGCTGAGCCCCACTGCCGCATACCCCACAGAGGGACTGTGCCATGAGGCCCCGAGTACCACTGCTGCTGCCGGTAAACTGCAGGTGGTGTGGGAGGCTTAAGCCAGGTGGGGGAGCGAGCTGGAAGCTGGAAGCTGGTGCTGGTGCTGGTGCTGGTGCTGGTGCTGGTGCTGGTGCTGGTGCTGGGCTGGGGGGAGGGGCAAGCTGGAGGCTGGAGCCAGGTGGGGGAGCAAGTAGGGACCTGGAGCCAGCAAGGAGGGATGGAGTCATGGGGGAAGCAGGTGGGGGCCCCACCCCTCCCAAGCTGCCCCCCCATGATCTCCTGCAACCTCAATAGTCCCCACCTCTCCCCCAGCCCACCCACCACCTACTTACCTGGAATGGAGCCCAGGTCCCAGTCACTGCAGCCTGCAGTGTGCTTCAGCACCAGGGAAAGCGTCAGCCATAGACATGCTCTGGTTGGCTACCAGAGTTTCTCTGTGGAGGACCTGAGCCTCCAGTTACCTCAGGGCATGATCTGGGACTGTGCCCTGCCCTGCTTTTTTCCCGCAGGGTATATTTTGGTACCTGGTACCAACAGAGAGCTTCAAAACAGCCTTGAAATGAAATGAAGCAAGTCGAAACATTTCAAAATTTTTTAGTTTCAAAACTCTAGCTGGGCTTGCCTGCAGGGAAACAGAAACTAAAGTAAGGAGAGGGAGGGGGAAGCAGGGGGAGGAGTGCTCTTGTTATTGACTGTGTAGCTGGCCTGTGACTGTCACCCTTCCCTGAGGTCCTTCCAATCCCAGTGCTCTGTGGGAGGGATGGAAAAACTGCAAAGGCGGCAGCATTGTTTGAACTGCCCTGCTTTCTGCTTTGGCATTGATTGGGTGAAGGGACACCTTAACACACACACACAGTGTCACCCACCCATGTCACAAGTTTTTCCTGTCAGCAGCTAGAGGTCAGAGCCCCAGAATGCAGGCTCCCCCTGCACCGATCTCCTTGACAGCTGGCAGGCTTTGTGGCTGCAGCACAGCCTAGCAGGTCTGCAGTTTTCACCCCACTGTGCCCCAAGACAGATACAGTCCCACAAGCACCCATGTCATGAGTTTTGCCTGTCAGCAGCCAGAGGTGCAGGGCCCCAGAACACAGAAGCCCTTGAACCTATCTCCTTGAAAGCTGCAGTTTTCACCCTGCTGCGCCTTAACACACACAGGGTCACCTATGTCATTAATTTTGCTTGTCTGCAGCTTGAGGTGCAGCTTCCCCCAAACTCCTGCACCTATCTCCTTGAAATCTGGCAAGCTTTGTGGCCTCAGCAAGGGCTACCATCCCTGCAGTTTTGACCCCACTGTGGCTTAACACATACACGTGACATGCATTTTTGCTTTCAAGAATTTGAGGTGCAGTTTCCCTGAAACCCCTGCACATATCTCCATGAAACTTGGCAGGCTTCCTTCCCTCAGAAGGGCCTACCATTCCTGCAAGTTTCATCCAAATCAGGCCCAGAAATAATAAAGTTATAGGCTGTTTCGAGCTTCCCCATTATAGCCTATGGGCAAAACATCGAAACAGCATTGAAACAACTAAACTGTTTCGACAAAACGAAATGGAACAGTGGTTTTGAGTCAAAATTAAATTCAAAATGAAATGCTGTTCCATTGAAATGTCAAAACACAAGTCAAAATGGAACAGTGCTGTTTCGCACAGCCCTAGTACATGTGGTAGTGGAGGTGGTGGGCCATAATTACAGCAGTAATAACACAGAAGTTTCCCACCAGGGCTGCCAAATATGCTGCTAGAAAGGTGACAAAGTGTAAGATTTGCAGCTCCTGAGTGTCAGAGAAGCCCAGGAGGAGGAACTCAGTTACAGTGGTGTAGCCTAAGTGGTACACGGCTGGTACCCCGCTCTCCAAATGAAGGGATGTTAGTGGGTGTGATTGAGCTGTGGAAGCATGATGGTCTAGTTTCAGGCTAGCTCACCTCCCTTCCCTACAGAGCAGAGCACAGACCAGGGACACCCAGTGATACTTAACTATTTACAGATTTAATTTTACAATACAGTATAAAACATGTACGTATATTTATATATGTTATTTACAAATATAAGTTCATAAAGACAGTAACTCTTATTAGCTGTAAACCCAAGCAATCTGCAACCCCATCTTCATCATCCCTTGTCAAAACCACCCAGCGTGCTGGGCATACTGGCTTTTATCCCTTCTGGAGGTTCCACCCCCAGATTGAAAGCAAAGTAATGGGAAAGCCTGAGAGGTTAGTTCCCCTTCAGGTCCTCTTCTTCACCTTGCCCCTGGATCAGGGTGGGGCAAGCCTTCTTCCTGCCTTCTCCTGATTGGTGGGGAAGGAACATGCCCCCACCAGTTGGTCTGAGTCACCCAGCTAAAGTCATCAAGCTAGGCTGCCAGCAGCCAGCCTGCCACATCCTTCCCAGTGCATTGTGCAAGTGCTGTATATGATGGAACAAGGGCAGTCGTAAAGAGGAGAGTAACAAACTCAGTGGCTTTGATATTCCCATCAGGAATTCTCCTGATCTGATTGTGAAATTTCATGGTAAGAAAGTAGACTTTCCATTATTTTTTTCTCTTTGGAAAATGTGGTTATAATAAATTATTTTTCCCTGAGAAGACCTTACCTAAAATATAACATTTTGATATTTCATTAAAAAAACTGAAAAAAATATTTACCCAGCAACCACTCAGGTTGTCTTTTTTTTTAAATCTGAAAGTCTACCATTTTCAATTGGTCTCACCTGGAAATTTTCTGCTAAAAGAAACAAATGTAATTTGTGAGATCAAAAATATTCTATAAAAAGATTAATTCCCTGGAGGTCCCATTCCTCACCCACCTCCCAATAACCTGTAAACTTTAACTGAAATAATAGGAAAAAACCCACGAAAAAAATTGTCATTAATTCTTGTAGCTTAAAATATATTATACATAATATTTAGTATAATATTATACATAATGTTCAGCCAGGTTTTCCAACTTTTATATTCCTAAATCTCCTCTGCAACTTACTGAGACAAGACCTTGCATTGATGTAGCAAACTTACTAAAGTTATCTTTGTGGAAGTTTCCTCATCTTGTGTCATATTTAAATTTCTCTTGCCAAGATTCTTTGCTCATGCCCAGTTGATCTGTCAAATCTCCTTTTCACCAGCCAGTAATCGAGATCCCCCAAAGCACCGATACCTCCAAGGTCTTTCTCTGCTGACTTTGTCATTGAACTGACTGAGCTCATAGCAGGGTCCCTGGCAAAGCTGTTTTAAGAGTCATGGAACTTGGGCGTGGTCCCGAATGACTAGAAGAGGGCTAATGTGGTACCCATCTTTAAGAAAGGGAAGAGGGACAACCCTGCAAACTATAGACCGGTCAGTCTGACCTCATTCCTGGGAAAAAAAAATTGAAAAAATTGTCAATGAGGCCATCAAACACAAGCTTGCAACTGGTGGGTTATTAAGAATCAACCAGCATGGCTTTCTTGAGGGTAGGTCATGCCTAACAAACCCAGTGTTCTTTTATGACCAGGTAACTAACCAGCTAGACATGGGACATGAAGTTGACATCATATACCTAGACTTCAGAAAGGCCTTTGATACTGTTTCCCATGAGATTCTTTCATTTAAGCTGTTGGGTACTGGCCTGGACCAGTCTACAATGAGGTGGGTTGGCAACTGGCTCAGAGGCTGATCCCAGAGGGTTATAATCGATGGAACTTGTGAACTGGCCCGGTCCAATGTTCCCTCTAAGGTGTAGCAATCTGTGAGCGCACCACTTCAGTCTGTGAGTGCGCCACTTCGGTCCGTTCCCAAATTGGTCTTGCCTCCCCCTTTTGACGCATACTGCTTCGGTCCACCCCACAGTATAACACAGAAGCCTACAAGCTTCTATTTTTTCTTTCAAATTACATCTGAAATACTTTCTAAAATGTCTTGGTGTAGAGTGTCAAGATAAGTGCAGAGTGCCACCTGACTTCCAAATGTGGAAATGTTTAAAAAAAGTGTTAGATGTTATTTCTATGAAAATGGTTGAGCTAAAGCTACATTTAGTTTTTAAAAGAGTTCAAGGAGACAAAGGGGGATTACTATACAGACAAACCTCAAGAGAGCTGAAAATATTCCCATGTTTCAAAAGGCATTAAAAGCCATATGAAAAAATCAGTTTAGAAAATGAAATTTTCCATCAAAATTACTTAAAGGACAACTTAAGAAATATAACTCACTAAGCAAAGCTCGCCCAAAGGGGTTCGGGGGTGGAGCAGTTGCCTGGAGCCAGTGGAGCCCATGCTCTGTCCCAGCCCCTACCTTGCCTCGGGGAGAAGCCACTACCTGCCCCACACCACTCTCCTGCCCCACGGGGATGCTGGCGCCATGAGGAGTGGAGTGGAGTGGAGCGGAGCAGAGTGGCCGCCATGCACCCAAGGTAATTTACCGCTGGTAAGTGTCCCGCGCCAGCCTTGGTGCTTCCACCCCAAGCTGCACTCTGGGGGCAGCGCCCAAAGTTTCCAGAAAGCCACAGCCCAGCTCCTCTCCAGGAAGGTGTGTGGCATTAAAAAGTTACTGCATGGCTGCCCACGTGCGCAGCTTAGAGGGAACCTTGGCCAGGTATGCTGCTTGAAGCATGTGTACAGCTCTATCTCTGCATATGATATACAGTACAAACCCACCACAGCACCATGCACAGCATAAAGTGTGTGGGGCCAGTCTGGGGCATATGTGACACAAAGCACACAGTTCCAGTCTGCAGTGCATACGGCATGTGGCATTTACATCAAACTGACTGTGTACATGGGATCTTGCATCTAGAGTGGGTCAGTGGACCCAATCCAGACTATAATCTAGTACACAGGGATGACCTGACACAGATGCCTCATACAGCATACATCCCAGCCCATACTCATGCCATGTACAGTGCAGACAGGCTCCGCAAGGAGCATCAAGGGATCAGAAACTGATATGTAGACCTGATTTCTCTTGATCAAAACAGAATAGGTGCCACAGCCTGATGTGACCAGATGTATCCTTCTTTCATCATCCATACTAACTTCCTTCCCGGGGGGCTCCCACTTGTGCCTGTGGTTGGTTGGGGTTCAGCAGCTAAAAGATTTATGCTGTTTTGAATTTACTTTCTTCATGGATGTTCCCATGACCAGAAACAATGATCCCATAATGGGAGAAATTTACAGATATTAACATTTCCCAATCCCCAAATCAAGAATCTTGTATTTTTCTCACAAAATGAATAGTCCCGATATATTTCATTTTGACCTTATCAGTTTTGTCTGGATTTCCCCACAGCAGTTGACAACCTAAAGCCCACAAAGCCATTGTGCTTTTTATTCTTCCCTAGGTGCAGTATCTTGCAATTATTTCCTTGGACTTCATCTTGTCATTTCTACCCCAGCTTCCCAGTGTTTCCAAATCATCAGAATTCTATTCCTAACCTCATAATTGATTGCAGTTGTCCCAGTTTCACATCGTCTGGATATTTGCCTGTATAGGCTGTCATCCAAATTAAGTAAACTAAATTCTACAATTTTTCATCAACTTGCAATTAGGAAGATTTATTTTAGGTGGTGCAAAGAAGGTAAGATTGTTGCGTGAAATATTACTTTTCCATTTCAAGAGTGTTAACACAAAATGACCCAAGGTAAGTGTCATTGTCCTTACAATGCTACAGAATTTAGCCACCAAACTTCATTTTTATAAGCAGGTTAGATGCTATAGTATGAAAACAATAATTTCATGAGTCAATTATCAAAGAAACATAAAAGTAAAGCAAAGTCATGAAAGAGAGATAAACACATTGTTCTTGGGCTGGATCAGCCTTTGGCGTGGTTACCTCAAGGCCGCTTGGATCTCCTTTTTCCTCTTGCTGTAGATGACTAGATTCAACAATGGAGGCAGTTGCCAGGATATCCAGAGGGGATGGGGAGTCAGAGATGGGCTTCATGTAGGGAATGAGGACAGTGGAAAGAAACAGGGAGACCACAATAAGGTGAGGAATGGCGGTGGGGAAGGCTTTCTGATAGCCCTGCTCAGAGGGGATTCTCAACATTGCAGTGAAGATCTGAACTTGCCGGTTCCAGGGAACTGCTCTGCACCCCTGCATCACCTTGGGGAGTAAGGAGGCACATGACATCAGGGCTGGGGAGCAGAGCAGTTCCCCAGAGACCAGAGACCGCGCCAGGCCCCGTCCCTATCCCTGCCTCGCCTTGGTGGAGGAGCCGCTGCCTGCCCTGTGTGAGGACTGTGGAGCTTACCTTCAGTAAGTGTCCCATGCTGGCCCCGGTGCCTCCATTCCAGTTCTATCAACTGATTGTATCTGGGCCATGGCTGGGCCACAGCATCCGTTCTGCCAACTAATTGTGTCTGGTGCATGGCTGCCCCACAGCACTCTACTGTGCTGCTCTGAGCAGCAGTTAGCATGGAGAAGGGTAGTGGGTGGAGCCCACAGTGCTCCACATAGGACCCAACCCTGCCCACTCCCACCTGGACACTTACTGCGGGGCACTTACCGGCAGACAGCACCAAAGTGGGGAGGTGGGACTGAAGCGGTGCATTCATGGACCACTACTCCTTAGAGGGAACATTGGACTGTAGTTCCCAAAGTCACTTCTGGAGCCTTTATGAAGTTAGGTGTTTTGTTGTCAACCTAATGCTCTTCTGGCACAGAGGCCTTTTGTAATGATAGGTGACATGCTATGAACAGCAATCCTGCAGTTTCACATTCGAATTCCTACAGAACTCTCAGGTAAATACTATTTGATCCCAGTCACTTGCTACTGTTTTAATTTACTGATTTGCTTTTAAAACTTCTATATTGTTACTTCAATTGGATCTCTCTTTGGATTTATTTAGAATTGATCTAGCATGGAAATCTCTCTGGTACTTTCTGTAGTAGAAACCAATGCAAATGATTCCTTCAGCTTCTCTGCTATGACTGTACCATCCTTGTGTGCACATTTTAAACCTTTGTCTTCTACATACATACATTGTATGTAGGCAAATGTAGGAAGTGTGGGGAACAATGATGATGAGTTGGAAGTCACAGCCTGTGAAAAGAAATCTGACCTGATTGGTATCAAAAAGACTTGGTGGGAGCATTCTTTTTGGGAGGCAGGGTTGGAAGAAAAGATGGTGGCTTTGTGTGGTATGTCAAAAACTCATACATTTGTTCCCTGATTCAGAAGGAAGAAGATACAGGTGATTTATTATAGTCCAGCAAGTCAAGAAGAAGTGGATGAGGCTTAATCAACACTATCAAACTTATTGTAAAAAGACTTTAGAACAATGCTATAGACTTAGAAGTGACAAGAAGAGAGGCTACTTGGAAAATTGATTATTTTGTCAAAAGTCATACTGTGCCCACAGATTCAGCTGTACTTTTTCAGATGCACAGAATGTAATTTCTTATCAATATATTTTTTTCAATTACTCTAAAAAGAAGTCAAGGTCAAACTTTTGTTAGAATAAGTTTTTGCTCTCATTACAGTGTGTGCTTTGACATGGGATTATGATGATTTGGCATAGGATTGTTTACAGCTGGATGCCCTTCCTGACACTAACACTCCTCCTTTATCCAGGCTTGGGACCAGTATTAGATGGGTAGTATTGCTCACCCATAATGAAGTTATGGTATGCACATTTTCAAAGGAGTTGGGAAGAAAAGTTACCAGGATGGCACTACCTGGGAGAGAGAGGCAGAGGCAGAGGCTTTGACATGGCTGGCTGTATGTTGCATTATCAAAAGTGAAATGATTTGACATCCTGATAATGCAAATTATACAGTCAAGCCATTATAGTAGAGGTGGATCTATCAGCAAACGGTGTCCACTCTGGATGAGGAAATCCATACGATATAAAACTTTATGGAAATGGACCTAGCTTATTTGGCCCAAGCTCAGGAAAATTAGGGTTGTGAGAGAGGACACTTGGAACTTTGAGGAGAGCATCAGTTGGAGCTCCAGCACCAAGGACCTGACCCCTTCTTCTCCCAGACTGCAGCAGGGTAGAAGGGTTCTAACAAAGCACTTAGGTAAGAGAGAAACATGGAGCAGGCTTACATCCTGATAAGGAAGTTTGATGATGACTCCATTTGTTTTATATGTGGCAACAGGAGCCACTGGAACAGTTGCTGATCCCAGATGGATTGTGTGCATGCCAGGGGTAACCAGGGATGGTCTGGGTGTGAAGGGTTATGTGGTGTCTGATAAAATAGATGATGTACAGAACATCAGGACAGGGGGGCACCAAAGGCATTCATCAGGGGGCTCAAGTGTCTCTATACTAATGCTAGGAGTATGGGGAACAAGCAGGAGGAACTTGCACTCCTGCTTGCAAACAAGAACTTTGACTTAGTTGTGCTAACTGAAACTTGGTGGGACCCTACCCATGATTGGGCAGTAAGCATTGAGGTCTATAGGCTGTACAGACAAGATAGAGTAGGGATAAAAGAGGTGGGGGGTGTTGCTCTCTATGTTAAGGAGCAAGATACATCTTCCTGAATCAAGATGGGACCAGAGGAGGGGCAAATTGAGGTATTGTGGGTCAGAATGCAAGAGGGTCAGGGGGAAAGGGACTTAGTAGTGGCAGTCTACTACAGGCTGCCACATCAGGAGGATGAGCTGGACCTGGAATTCTCCAGACAGCTGTCAGAGGCTGTACAGTCAAGGGACATGGTTTTCATGAGTGACCTAAACTACCCTGACATCTGCTGGGTGGAGCAGTCAGCTAGATCCAACCGTTCCTGTAGGTTCTTCACCTGCATCCTCAGGATCCTCACCTAACACAGGCGGTATATGGTCCCACTAGGAGAAATGCCTTACTGGATTAGATACTAGCTACAGGGGATGACTTGGCAGCAGATCTACTGACACAAGGTAACCTAGGGAACAGTGACCATCACTAGATTGAATTCACCATCTGGCAAAAGATGGGAAAGATAACCAGCAGGGCAGAAGTACTAGACTTCAGAAAGGCTGACTTCAATGTGCTTAGGAGATTAGTCAGTTAGTGAGGCACTGAAGAACAGGAGCATTGGTGAGATGGAAGTTGAGAAAGGGTGGTTGATCCTAAAGGGATCAATCCTACAGGCACAGATGGAGACAATCCCATTGCACAGAAAAGGGGACAAAGGGGCCAAGAAACCCTCCTGGCTGAACAGGGAAATCCTGGAAAGTCTAGGGTCAAAAAAAGAGGCATAAAGGCTGTGGAAGCAGGTGGTCGCTACCAAGGCGGAGTACGCCTACTTGGCCCGCACTTGCAGGGAGGCAGTCAGAAAGGCCAAAGCAAAACTAGAACTTAGGCTGGCAACAAAAATTAAAGACAACAAAAAAGTCCTTCTTCAGCTATATAGGGATTAAAAAGAAGGTGCAGGGTAGCATAGGACCCCTACAGGACAAACTAGGGCAATTAGTGACAGATAGGGAGGACAAGGCTGAGTTCTTCAATGAGTTTTTTTGCCTCTGTATTCCTGAACACAGATCAGGACAAATCTCCCAATTGGATCATGGACAAGCAAAAGGGAACCCAGCCCACCAACTGTTAGCACTGACTTAATGAAGGGCCACTTGAAAGGGCTGGATGTGTTGAAGTCAGCAGACCCATATTTCCAAGGGAAATGAAGGAATTGGCCAGTGTCAGGGCAGAGGCACTGGCATGGCTGTTTGAGCACTCTTGGTGCTCAGGTCAGGTCCCAAAGGACTGGAAAAGAGCCAATGTGGTCCATATTTTCAAGAAGGGGAGGAAGGAGGATCCGGATAACTATATACTGGTTAGTCTCACCTCTATCCTCAGGAAAACATTTGAAAAATTATTAAGGATCACATTTGTGAGAATCCAGCAGGATAAACAATGCTGAAAGGCAACCAGCAAGGATTCATAGCAGGTAGATCCTGCCTGACTAACCTTGTTTCTTTTTATGACCAGGTCACAAAATGTTTAGGCACAGGAATCAAGGTAGATGCCATTTACTTGGATTTTAAGAAAGCCTTTGATATGGTATCTCATCCTATTCTCATAAATAAACTGAGAGGCTGTGATGTAGATGATTATATGGTTAGGTGGGTGGCAAATTGGCTTAGGGGTCGCACCCAGAGAGTGGTGGTGGATGGGTCAGCATCGACCTAAAAAGATGTGGGCACTGGAGTCCCACAAATCTTGATCCTTGGACCTGTGCTGTTCAATGTCTTCATCTGTGGCTTGGATGAGGGCATGGAAAGCACTCTGTTCAAATTCACTGATGATGCCAAATTATGGGGTAAAGTTAACACACTAGAGGGTAGGGAATGAATCCAGGCAGATCTGGACAGGTTGGAAATGTGGGAAGAACAGAATAGGATGCAGTTCAACAAAGACAAGTGCAAAGTGCTGCACCTAGCGAGAAGGAATCACCAGCACACTTGCAGGCTGGTGGAGGACCTTCTCAGCAGCACAGCACTGGAAAGGGATCTCAGAGTCATTCATGAGTCTTCAATGTGATGAAGCAATCAGTAAAGCTAATCACACTCTACCATGCATTATCAGGTGCATGACAAACAGGTCCAGAGAGGAGATACTTCCCGTCTATGTGATATGGGTCAGGCTGCAGTTGGAGTACTGCATCCAGCTTTGGGTGCCGTGCTTCAAGAGCGATGTGGACAACCTCGAGAGGGCTCATAGGAGGGCCACTCATATGGTTAGGAGAATGAAGGCAGAGCCCTATAAGGAGAGCTTGAGGGCCCTGGATCTCTTCTGCCTCCACAAGAGAAGGCTGAAAGGCAATCTTTTGGCTGCCTACAAATTCATTGGTGGGGAAGAGTGGGGCAGCAAGGAATAGGAGATGCTCTGTTTACCAGGGCACCCCGTGGAGTAACTAGGAACAATGGCCAAAAACTGACGGAGAGCAGATTTAGGTTAGACATCAGAAAGGACTTCTTTACAGTGAGGGTTGCCAGAATCTGGAATGGGCTTCAAAGGGAGTCAGTGCGCTCCCCTACCTCGGGGGTCTTTAAGAAGAGGCTAGAAATGCACCTGGCTGTGGTTGTCTGACCCCAGCGCTCTTTCCTGACCAGGGCAGGAGGTCAGACTCAATGATCTGCTGAGGTCCCTTCCAACCCAGATATCTATGAATCTATGAATCAGTGACCCTGATTTCTCATTAGAAATGTTCTCATGTGCTAATGTAACATGTATCCATGGTGCTGTTAGGTCATATGCCACAATTACAGGACCCTAGTTATTGGGGGACAGAAGGTTAAGATTTTTGGCACTGTGTCTGATTACCTGACCCACTAAGTGGTGACTGGAAAAGAATGGGGCTCAATGGCCAAACTGTTATAATTGGCCTGGAGGGCTGAGTTGAAATTGGCCCATTCTCCTCCAGCTGAGCAGTAGTTAGGGAATATATTTCAATTTGCAGATCTGAAGCTGGTTGGACCCCATCCCAAATCTTGCTGTGAACACTAAAGGGACAGGAGAGAAGCCCTCATGGCCAGGGGAAGATTTTCTGGAATGCCATAGGCATACAGTACAATTTAGACAACCCTGGGTAAATCTTAAAAGGCCTTGAACCTGAGGGACCCATCCAATAGAGGGACTGGAGCAGATGGGAGAAGCCCCTGATTTCACTGAAAGTCAAAGGAGGGTTCTGTTTATATCCCCACCATATGATTGACAGAGCCGCACCAACAGGGTCATGGTGGCCCCCAACTTGGCATCTCAGGAACTTCATTTTCAGTTACAGTGGTATCTCTTAGTAAGGTTTACAAGAGACAGAATTATAGGAACTTGGTGATTTCAACTCTCAGTACCAAAACTTTATCAAAACCAAGCATTGGAGTTAGCACATACATACACAGGGTGATCCACTTGCGGGTGGAGAAAAAACAAGAGAGGATATTTGGGAAGTTCTTTTAGCCAGGAGTGTACCAAGACATGGAAGAGTACTGTGTGTCTTGCCCAGAATGCCAGCTAGTTGGACCTAGGCCCAGTTACAGAGTCCTTTAGGGCTCCACCCATTGCTCAGCACCCCATTTGAGTGGGTGGGAGTGACCTGCTCAGATCAGTGGAGCCAAGTGCAAGTGGTAGTGTGACAAAGCCATCAGAAAAGCCAATGGCACTTTATCGTGCATCAGCAGATGCATGACGAATAGGTCCAGGGAGGTGATACTTCCCCTCTATAGGGCGCTGGTCAGACCGCAGTTGGAGTACTGCATGCAATTCTGGGCGCCGCACTTCAAGAAGGATGCGGATAACCTGGAGAGGGTCCAGAGAAGGGCAACTCGTATGGTCAAGGGCCTGCAGACCAAGCCCTACGAGGAGAGACTAGAGAAACTGGACCTTTTCAGCCTCCGCAAGAGAAGGTTGAGAGGCGACCTTGTGGCTGCCTATAAGTTCATCACGGGGGCACAGAAGGGAATTGGTGAGTATTTATTCACCAAGGTGCCCCTGGGGGTTACAAGAAACAATGGCCACAAGCTAGCAGAGAGCAGATTTAGATTGGACATTAGGAAGAACTTCTTCACAGTTCGAGTGGCCAAGGTCTGGAACAGGCTCCCAAGGGAGGTGGTGCTCTCCCCTACCCTGGGGGTCTTCAAGAGGAGGTTAGATGAGTATCTAGCTGGGGTCATCTAGACCCAACACTCTTTCCTGCTTATGCAGGGGGTCGGACTCGATGATCTACTGAGGTCCCTTCCGACCCTAACATCTATGAATCTATGAATCTATGGTAGCCAGTTTAATCTTGTGCTGATAGACTATGCCACCAGGTACTCAGAAGCAGCAGCCATCCTCTCAGCCTTGGCTGAATTGGTTGCCTCAGTTATTGAAAATACTCTCTTCCCCAAGAAGTGTTAACCTAACAGGGCATTGTGCTTATGTCATGGCTTTTACAGGAGGTCTGGTCACTCTTAAAGGGCCATTTGATGAAGATCTCAATTTACCATCCCCAAACATGTGGTTTGGATGAGAGATTCAACCGAACTTTCAAGTAAATGTTGTGAAGCTTTCTAGCTGGGGAACCCCAAAGTTGGGACAAGCTATGGCCCTATTTATACTTGTGATTTGGGAGCTTTTACCATCATTATCTGGCATTTCCCCTTTTGAAATGTTGTATGGCTGGCAACCCCAAGAATATTAGGCCTCTTACAAGAATCTACAAAAGCCCAAGGGCAAGAGCCCAAAATGCAGTACACTATGTTCTTAAGTCACAGGAAAAGCTATAGTGGGAACCCTAACTAATCTCTCCCAGCAGTGAATACAAGCAGTAACTTACCCCTCTAAGACACAGCACATTGCCAAATTCTGAACACTGAAATAAATGGTGAAATCCCAATTACATCTTTCTTATTTGGAGACAGATTTGTTTAGGGGTACTGCAAAGTTTCTTTCTTCCAGAGAGCCTTTCTACCATAACAAAAGTGATGTAGCATCCATATATTTGTTCATTCAAGTTTTATCAACCACATACTTACATGACTTTAGGCCCACAGTAATACACTTTTAGGAATACAGTAAAAAATAATTAAAAAGCTGGGGACAGTGCTGTCCAAACATCTATAGACACTTATTTTTCATTCCTTCAATATTGTACACACAAACATATTGTCACTTAGAAAACCCCAATGAGTTGACATATTAAGAACTCCAATACAAAGCAATTTAAACAATTTTTCTACTCTTCAAATTCTCTCCCAAAAAACAACTCACCTAGACTCTTTACATTAATATTGATTATTTTTTAAAAAAAAGATTAAGTCCCAACAAAAATTAATAAAATGAAATCCAGTGTTCCATGCTCTGTTGCTTTGATAATCACATTATGTTTTCAAAGAAACAATACTGTCAGTACTTCATTATAGCAGTTAAGAATAATACAACTGAAACTGAACTACAGTCATGAGATGGAGATGAATCTGGTATTATTGTCAAATACCCTCCTATGGATCAGATTCCTCACTGAAGCTTTCAGCTCCTTGTTCCTTATGCTATAAATGATCGGATTCATCAATGGAGGAACCACAGAATACAAAACAGTAACAAAAAGATCCATTACTGAGGGGGAACCCGAAGTGGGCTTCATGTGGGCAAAGATCCCAGTGCTCACAAACAAGGAGACCACAATGATGTGAGGAAGGCAGGTAGAGAAGGCTTTATTCTGAGACTCTTTAGAGGGTATTCTTAGCACTGTAGGCAAGATCTGAACATATGACACAATTATAAAAGCAAAGCAGCTTGATATTAAACATGTACTAAATACAAGAATCCCCAGTTCTGTGAGATATGCGTCAGAGCAGGACAGTTTGAGGAGCTGGGGGATTTCACAGAAAAACTGGTTGATCGTGTTGGAATGGCAGAAGGGTATGCTGAATGTGCCCCCAGTATGCAGTGTAGAATAGAGAATAGCACCGACCCATGCACCAGCAACCATTTGAATACAAGCTCTCTTATTCATTATCGTCTCATAATGCAGTGGCTTGCAGATTGCAACATACCGGTCATATGCCATGATGGTGAGGAAGGCAAGATCAGCTATACAAAAGAGTGGGAAGAAGATGACCTGGGTCACACATCCAGAATAGGAGATTGTCCTGATGTTTAAGAGAGAATTGGCCATGGACTTGGGGATGATAACAGAGATGGATCCAAGGTCAAGGATGGACAAATTCACCAAGAAGTAGTACATGGGTCTGTGGAGGTTGTGGTACATTGTTACAACAGTGATAACAAGTAGGTTCCCCACCAGGGCTGCTAGGTATGCTGCTAGAAAGATGACAAAGTGTAAGACCTGCAGCTCCCGAGTGTCAGAGAACCCCAGGAGGAGGAACTCAGTTACAATGGTACAGTTGGACATATTCATTGGTAAACTGTGCAAAACCTGTGGATAATAGAACAAGAAAAATGGTAAGGAAGAAAGTAACAAGCTCAGTGGCTTTAATATTCCCATCAATAATCTCTCCTGACCAGAGTTTCAAAGTTTCCTGATAAGAATGCAGAATATTTTCAGTTTATTTTTGCCCCCTAAAAAATTTTTAATGAATATATTTCCCCTAAAAAGATGTCACATAATATGAAAACATTTTGACTTTTAATTTAAAAACTGAAGAAAATGTGTACCTATCCAGAAATAAAGCATAGCTTTTTTGCTGAAAAATCTACATGTTCAATCAATTTTACCAGAAAACCTTCAGCCAGAAGATACCAATTCAATTTGTGAGATCAAATATACTATAGGTATTACATAAAAGGCTGTATTCCCTGCAGGTCCCCTCCTCCTCCCCTGCTTCAATCAGCTGTAGAACTTTATCTGAATTAAAAGTAAAACCCTGAAAATGTCTTCATTCACTCTCTTAGCTTAGATGCCATTTTATGTTATAGTCAATATGATTTGTATGGCCAGATTTTCCAACTTGTATATTCTTAAATCTCCTCTGCATCTTACTAAGACAAGACACACCACTGAATGCAGGAAACTTACTGAAACTGTCTTTGTGGAAATTTCCTCATCTTGTGTCATATTCAAGCTTCCCTTGCCAAGATTCTTTGTTCATGTCCAATTGATCTGTCAGATCTTCTTTGTACCAACCACTAATCTATAGTCCTCAAAAGCACAGATAACTCAGAGGTCTGTCTCTGTTCACACTGTCACTAAACTGATTGAAGTAAATTGAAACAGGTTTCTGAGCATGCAGCTAACCTCAACCATGCCTTGTATAAAAGGACTGAAGCAAGAAGGCAATTTTCAGTTGTTTTTTTCTAAAGGCTGGTGGGACTCATTCCCCAGAGTCCTGCACAGCTCACAAGCAAAGACACAAATGTAAACAGTCTTAGGTGTATAGACTTTAGCAAAAAAGAATACCTGTGGCTCTAGTTTAATCCCCTGCAGCACACAAGTCATCTCTGCCAAGGCATGAAACTTCTATATCTTGCTCTGTTATCCCTATAATCCTGACTGGGATGGGTATTTTGGTACCTCAGGATGCAGTCACCAAGTTGCAATTAGATAGGCTCCTATATAGGTTAGCAAGTGTATTTTTGTCAGTGCTAAAAGACTTCTATTCCCATGCCCAATTTACCTATTATATAATGATATTGAAAAATACTTCATTTTCAACAACAACTTAAGACTATAAATCAGATAGTAACATGTAGAAAAACATTCACTTAAAAATCTAATTAATATATTAAATCATTCAGCAAAAAAAAGCTCTATTGCTTAGTATCACATTGGGAAAATATCAGCCAAGTAACTCTTAGCAGGGCCATGGTCCTGAAATGGCTGTGCCATGAGTGACAGACACTCAGACTCCTTCCCCTTGATTCATATCCATCCCAGGTTCCAGCTCCCCATAATTTTTGCATATTTTACAGTCTACTTCTCTTTAACATAGGGGTGCCAAACTATTAGGGTAGCTTATTACATTTAGCTTTATTTGCACCTGCTTAAGTGGTGAATTATAGTATTATTTTAGCTTTTCTCATATTCAGCCTTATTTAACCATTGCTTAAGTTTTTTTATAGCCTCATTATTTTGTAACTTTTCTTTTGGCATTTTGTGTCTGCACTGTCAGTTAGACTTGAGCACGCTTTCAGAGGCAGCTTTATTCCAGTGTTATCAACGCAGATGTGTGAAATGTGGGCTTTGTTACTAGCTTAAAGTATCTGAACTTGGCACTAACCAAATAAATCAGAGGGATGACATTATTGGATATATTAATGAAGGATGTTAAGAGGGTACTGATTGGACAGTGCCCAACTGCAGAGCCCTTGGAATTTCCAGTTTGGAGGAACAGACCAAATTAGGAGTGTATGGCATGCCCAAATTAAGACACTAGTAAAAGACCAAATTAAGATGTCTGCATGTGATGGGTTTGTTGGAACAAAGTTATATGCTGACAGGATAAGAACACGAATAGTATGATGACCATGGGGAAACCAATTAATGGTACCCAGAAATGAAGAGTCATGAGAGGAGTAAAGTTAAAGAAAAAGCATAAAAGCGGGGCAACAAGGAAGTTGGATGCGTGTCATCATCAAACCACATCTAGGCTAAAAAAGAGCCATTACCCACAGGCACCTACCCTCTACTTTCAGCAACCTTATCTATGAAGTGGAGTAACATCTGGGATTGGATGTGACCATTGAACTAAGTGTTTTTCTCTCTCTGTGTAGAAACTGTTAACATATTTAATGTGTTAATAAAGTTAAATGTTAGTTAACTTTAATGGTGTGATACGTATTCCGTGTTTGCTCTGGGTTGATTATGCTTTAGCGATCCTTTAGTGCCACATGTGCATAACAAAACATAGTTTCATAGTTGTTAGGGACTAAAAGGGACCTTACAAATCATCAGGTCCAGCCCCCCCAGCACTTGGGCAGGAAAGACTGCTGGGATCAGATGACCCCAGCAAGATGGGTATCAAGATGCGTTTTGAAGATCGGCAGGGTGGATGAATGTACTACCTCTGGGGGGAGCCTGTTCCAAACCTGTGGCATTCAACTTGTAGAGAAGTTTTTCCTGATGTATAGCCTGAAGTGATCATCAATCAACTTGTGCCCATTATTTCTTGTCTTCCCCTGGGGGCCCTTGGTGAACAAATGCTCCCCTGAGCCCTGATCTATGCCCTTGATGTACTCATACGTTGCCATCAAGTCCCCTCTGAGTCTTCTCTTCTCCAGGCTGAACTTTCCCAGGTCTTTCAGTCTCTCCCCATATGACCTGGTCTCCAGGCCTCAAATCATGAGTGTGGCCCTCCTTTAGACTCTCTCAAGCTTCTCCACATCCTTCCTGAATTGCAGCACCCAGAACTGAATGCAGAACTCCAGCTGTGGTCTCACCAAGGCAAAATAGAAAGGGAGGATGACTTCCTTAGCCTTGCCCAATGTGCCTCAGTAGATGCATGCCATTCATCAGGGGCCCTATGCTTCCCTTATTTTTTCTCCAACTTCCTACATACCTAAAGGAAGTTAAAGAAGGACCTTTTCTTGTCCTTGATTCCGGTTGCCAATCTGTATTTGGTTTGTGCTTTTGCTGTCCAGATCTGCTCCCTATAGGTGCAGGCTGTTGCCAAGTACTCCTTTTTGGTACTTTTCCTGACTTCCATCCCTTGTAGGCTTCTCATTTTAATTTCAGGAAGTTCATGGCTTCCCTGTGGAGCCAAGGGGGAAGTGCTGACTTTCTTATGAAAGGGAATGGACTTCCTTTGAGCTTTTTGGATCATTTCCTTAAGGAATGACCACTCTTTTTGTACCCCTTTTCTCATTGGACCATGGTCCCTTAGAGCCTCGCCAACTAAACACCTAAGCTTGTGAAAGTCAGCTTTCCTAAAATCAAGGATTTCTGTTTTACTGGTCAATTTCCCTAACTTACAGTGGACGGAGAAGGTGATCATCTCATGGTCACTGTTGCCCAGTTTCCCTTCAATCCTCAAGTTGTTCACTAGATCAACCCCTTTGGCCAGAACCAAGTCTAGGAGTGCCTTGCCCCTGGTCAGCCCATGGACTTATTGTGTTAGATGGAGCTCCTCAATGCAAGTGAGGAAACTTGGTGAGTGATTGGATCTAGCTGAGTGCTCATCCCAAGAGATGTCTGGGTAGTTGAAGTCACCCATGATGACCATGCTGCAAGACTGTTACTGCAAGACCATGCTGTCAGTTCTCCAGAGGCTTCTTGGTCAAGCTGTTCCTCTTGGTTTGGAGGTCTGTAATAAACTTCTATGGTCAAATCTCCTTCCCCATGTATCTTGTCCCAGGAGGGTCTCAAGTCTCTCCCTCCTTTATTTCCAATCTTTGATTCTAGGGAGATGTAATTCTCCTTCACATAGAGATCAACTCCACCACCCTTCTTCCCAGCATGATCCCTCCTATACAGGGTGTATTCCCCTATGCCTGTGGTCCAGTCATAGGTGGAGTCCCACCAGGTCTCCATGACCCCTATGAGATTGTATTGGTTGTTGGTTAGTAGGAGGGCCAATTCCTTCTGCTTGTTTCCTATGCACTGGCCTGCCATTGGAGGCCCTAGGCTTTCAGGTGAGCTGTGGAATAACCTGTCCACTGGCTGGTGTCAGAGAAAGCTTCCTATTGTACCATGGGATGATGGTTTTTGAGGTTGTGATTTTTCAGGCTTGTCCCTCCTAGTGGTTGATGACCCATCCCCCAGTGGTCTCAGTTTAAAGCCCTATCCAGGAGGTCTGGCATTGTAGCTGAGAAATTTCCCCTTTGGCATGACATGGATGCCATCCCTTTCCAAGAGGATGCAGTCCTGGAGGTGCATACCATCGTCGAAGAAGCCAAAGATCTTTTAGTAACACCAACACCAGAGTCTTCTATTTACTTCTTCAATGCATCTATCCCTCCTGTACCATGACCTGCAACCAGGAGAACTGAGGAGAAAATTACTTGTGCCACTGACACCTTGAGCCCAGCACTCAGAGCTCTGTAATAAACATCTGGCTACAGAGACTGGATAAAGGGTGCAGGCCTAGTCTGTGTGCCCTGGACTGTCAACGTGTGCTACTTGCAGCATGTTCATCAGCTGTAGCCCTGCACACCACATACAGCATGCATCTGCCCCAGGAACATGTGCAGCATAAAGTGTGTGGGACTGGTCTGGGGTGCATAGTACATGAAGCATGTGGTGAAAGTCAGGGATGCACATGCATGTGGCATTTGCACCAGACCGACTATGCACACTGGATTCCACATGTAGAACCAGTCTGTAGGACCAATCCAGACCAAACCACAGTCCCATATGCAGGGCTTGTCTGGCACAGGTGTCACACATGTCCCAGCCTGGCCTCATTCCATATGCAACCTGTGCCAGATAGGGTCCAGAAGGAGCATCAAGGGATCAGAAATTTAGTCATAGCCCTGATTTCTCTTGATCCAGAGAGTTGCATGAGAATTGTCACATTCCACCAGAGCCTGTGACAATATGGCTAAGCACAGACATTCAGAAAGCCTGAGGTAGAATCACTCTAAGTTACTCAGTTTTCTGTAAGTGGCATACATTAGATCAGTAGCAAGCAGAACACATGTTCTCCCTTTTGTGTGGGGTGGGCACCCAGGCTGCCCACACTGGCCAAGACAAGAAGGTTGGGGGCACTCCTGTATGCCTCCCAGGAGCCCCCACAGGCTCCCTGAGCTGCCAGAGACTGCTGATCACAGCTGAGCTCCTGGGCCATCCCTAATTGACCACCAGGCATGGATGAGCATGCTCCACTCCCCCTGCTTTATCATCTGTCAACTGCAGGAAAGCATCACAGGGATGTCTGTGTTCCTGCAGTTTGGGAAGCAAAAAGAAGTAGCAATGGGGAAAAGTGGTGGCAATAACCTGATTCTAGCACCAACCAAGTTTTTACTTGAGCTGGGTCTTTCTTTGTTTACCTCCTACATTATATTAGACATGTCAATTACAGAAAGAAATTCCATGAACCCCTTTTGCAACCTTCAAGAGTTTTCCTAACTGTCATGTACCAAGGTGTAGGCAGTCTGGTTCTGGGTTTGCACACATCATTAGCTAAGGCCCAAATGGTAGTCAGGGTCAAAGCCAGAGGGTCAGATTA